>NC_050445.1:103975849-104339891 GCF_903995425.1 Onychomys torridus
TTTAGACCGTGTGTCCTGAGCACAGTCTATCACTGAGGAAAGTCAGGGCAGGTCCTCAAGCAGGAAGCAAGGCCAGGCCATGGAGGAGTGTGGCTTACTGGCCTGTTTTCATGGCTTGCTCAGTCTTTTTCTTTCTTTCTTTTTTTTTTTTTTTTTTTAGCTGAGGATCGAACCCAGAGCCTTGCGCTTGCTAGGCAAACGCTCTACCACTGAGCTAAATCCCCAACCCAAGTCTTTTTCATACAACCCAGGACCACCTGCCCATCCATGGTGAGCTGGACCCTCCTACATCAATCATTCATCAAGAAAATGCCCCCACAGACTCACCTACAGGCCAATTGATGGGAGCATTTTCTCAGCTGAGGTTCCTTCTTCTCCGATGACTCTGGCTGTGTCCAGTTCACAAAATACCTGCCCAGAACAGGCCCTAAGTTTGTCTGGACCTAGTCCCTTTATGAATGGTTGGAAATTATTCTGTAGATTGTTCTGAAAGAGTCCACCTTGTGGCTCTGGGAATAAGACAGAACTCTGCTCTGCATCCTGGAGGTGCTGGGTGTGGCCTGGGTGCAGGAAGCTGACTTCTGCCAGGCAGAAGGAGGCTGGGGTAGGACTGTCCTCAACTGTTTGGAAAACAGTAATAGAAGCCATCTTGGAGAATGGTAGTTTATTCTGCTCAGCTGCGCTGCTCCTTGATGCAGATGACAGACCTGTGCTCCTGACTTACTAAGACTCCACCAGTGCTGCCCCATGCTGTAAGCTGTCTTCTGACCTCACCCATCACATCCTGAGTGGGTCTTTCCCAACAGAGACCCATGGGAGTCTCCAAATTATCCAGGACTCAGGATTTGTTTCTTTTGTTTGACAGCGCCAGGAGCCAATTCTTACAGGCACCAGCTTTGGGGATGTACAAATGCTTTGTCCCATTTCTGAAAGCCTTTTCTGGGGTATGTCCATACTAGTTACACATAGCTCAAGCTTGCCCATGGAAGCACCATTTGTGATGGTTAAAAAGAAAGAAAGAAAGGAAGGAAGGAAGGAAGGAAGAAAGAAAGAAAGGAAGGAAGGAAGGAAGGAAGAAGGAAGGAAGAAAGGAAGAAGGAAGGAAGAAAGGAAGAAGGAAGGAAGAAAGGAAGGAAGGAAGGAAGAAAGGAAGAAGGAAGAAGGAAGGAAGGAAGAAGGAAGGAAGGAAGGAAGGAAGGAAGAAAGGAAGAAGGAAGGAAGAAAGGAAGGAAGGAAGGAAGGAAGAAAGGAAGAAGGAAGGAAGAAAGGAAGGAAGGAAGGAAGAAAGGAAGAAGGAAGGAAGAAAGGAAGGAAGGAGGAAGGAAGAAAGGAAGAAGGAAGGAAGAAAGGAAGGAAGGAAGGAAGAAGGAAGGAAGGAAGGAAGGAAGGAAGGAAGGAAGGAAGGAAGGAAGGAAGGAAGGAAGGAAGAAAGGAAGGAAGGAAGAAAGGAAGGAAGGAAGGAAGATGGCAAAACCACATGTAAAATGTCCCATGAGTGAAATTATGCAGCAGCTATAAAGAGCGAGGCAGGAAAGGTGTTGGCACAGGGGAGCTGCTGTTGGGGTGAGGAGGGGTGAGGTGTGGAGAGCGAGAGGCATATGCAGGCTGAAGAGCTGTCATCTGAAATGGTCCCCCTCTTCCTTGGCTTCTGGAGTCTCTGCATATCCATATTGACTAGTAATGGGACCAGAGTCTAAATATGAAATTAATTATTATGAATATGTACTCAATACATAACCTAAAGGTAGTTTGGTATTGTTGTTTGGGGTGCTGGCCTTTCAATTGCAAGTTGTCATATAAGGTCTACTATGGAATACTGGTGTTCAGAAAGTTTCATATGGACCTAGGGTGATAGCTCAGTGCATCCAATGCTGAAGACCTTAGCTTCAAGGCACATAAAAGATGGGTGGACATGCTAGCCCACATATACTCTTAACACTTGGGAAGTTGAGACAGGGGATCCCTGGGCAAGCAGGGTGGCTACATTCAATTGGTTAGCTCTGAATTCAGCCAGAGACCCTGCCTAATTTTAAAAAATTGAAGAATGATCAAGGAAGATACCAGACATCAACCTATGGCCACCACATACATGCAAACACATTCATGAGTACCTGCATACACACACACACACACACACACACACACACACACACACACACACACACACACACACACACACACGTACAGGCATGAAGAACAAGAGAGAGAGTTTAAGATTTAAGACCATTTCATATTTCAAGTGTTCAGACTGGGGGTGCTTCACCTGTGTTTATGTATGTTTGAAGATACACACACCCTTATTCCCATAGACATGTCTGGGAGGGTACACAAGATGCCATTTACCTGCAGACCACCCAGAAATAGAACATGGAGAAAGGGAGTAGATAGTAACAGAGTTTTGCTTTTCTGATCTCTGCTCTTTCATAGTATTTGAATTTTCCAGTTACAACTAGCAGCATAGTTATCTTACAATAAAAGCAGGACTCATGATACTGGTGAATAAGCTGTCAGCCATGATTCTCTTTGCTTGTGTGACAGTGCCACTTAGAGCCCTAACCCCATCGTGCTAATATCTACATATTATCTCATTCTTGTCAATATTAACTCACTTAATTCTGCAGTCAGGCCCAGGAGGTAGGCAGAAGACAAATCTCTATCTTCCCATTACCCAACACTGAGCTTTGCCCCAACTCATGGACCTGAACCTCAAAGTTGGTCCATCATTGGCTCCCACCTGCTCTCTGCTGCTACAGGCCCTGTGTATGCAGAAGACCTCATCTGTCCCAGGGAGGAGCCTGTTTGTCATTGCCCCCTCAATGAGGCACTGGGGACCTTTGAATACAGCTAAGGAGAACAGGGAAGCAGTCAAGACACTTGCCAACTCAAGCCAAAGTGGTTCTTCATTGTTACAACAGGTTGTGGCCTCTTTATTCTAACTATTGAATACATTCTAACTATTGGTTACAACAATGGTGAATGGAGTTATTAGCAACTAAAATACAGTAGGTCTATGTTTCTATAGTAGATTGTAAATCACATATTGCTCGCCAGCCCCTATCGATCACACCACTAACAAGTCACTCTCTTCCTGCCCCCGGTTCTTGTGCTGCTGAAGGTGGAGAGATTCTTGCCAAAATCTACTGTTCTGGCTTCCTCATGTCCAACAGAACCTCCCTGATGGCCCCCACAAATCTCTGAGTGGAGCCAGGCCTCCATTCTATTGCCAGTGGAGTTTGAGGTGCCGAGAAGGACCGAGGGGAACCTCTGTTTGCTCTTGTGTATCATATGAAGCTGTCTGCCCTAAGCCATCCCCACTGGAGCTGAATCCTGACCCAGGACCAGTTTGTGTTCTGACATCATCTGAGCCCCACACTGAAAGCCCACTGAGGGTCAGACATTGCTTGTACAGAGAGCTGTGAAAAGCGGTTTAATGCCATGGTGTGGTGTGGGGATCCAGAGACTTGGGCCTCAGGGCTAGCAGCAGGAATCATTGCGCTGTTGCCTTGGACTTGCTACTTAGAGCTGCTGGCCCGGCCTCTGTGCGGCAGCAGTAGAAACCAGCCTTGATAAACTCTGCAGAGTTGGGGTCTATTCTTGCTGTACATTTGTGACCATTCAGGCAAACAATACATCTGAAGTTAGCCAGGAGGCCACCGGCGATTTTAACTGACACACACATCATGGGGAGGAACCAGCTGCTGTATGGGCCCCCCTTTACATTCTGGTGGCTACAGCAGTGAAAGGGGGTCACTTCCAGGTAGCCCCAACTGTGTACCCTGCTTCCACACAGAGCTCTATAACCCTGTCCCTTCCTTCTACCCACCTGCTCAGAGAATGATTGCAAGGCTGACATCTGCCATGCATGTCACAGGGAACAGAGGTCAGAGATTAAGGGGCTTGTCTGTGGAACCTCTCAGGGTGAGCCAGAGCCTCGGATTCCCACCTGCATCCTTCTGCAACCGATCACTCTTCTCTTCTGCACCATCGTCAGCTTCCGGCTTTATCTCAGGCACAGTGTCCAACTGGTACACGCCTCCCACATAGAGTCCCACAGCAGCCCTGTGCCAATAGCCCTGGGAGATTTTCATTAGATCGGGCATGTTCCTGATAGGCAAGGTGGGGGGCTGCAGGAGACTCACAGAAGGTTCCAGCATTTGTACTGAACAAACACACCTGGTGTTTGTGTTTCATCTTTCTTGGATTATAAGAGGATCCTTTAGGAAGTGACTTGAACCTTGTTTTAGAAAGAGTCTCTCAGTGTCTAGCTGGGCCAGGTGTGGGGTGTGAAAGTGGTCCTCAGTGTTACCTGCTGGGAGGATGGGAGCTGGTGGATTGATGCTGGCTCCTCCATGCTCTTTGTGACCCTCTCACTGGTGGCAGGAAGCATCAGTGAACAAATGACTTCATGCAAGGTCAGGAGCAGAGTGCTCAGATGGCTGTTCCATCATGACTCCAGATGGTTTTTTTAACAGAGTTATAAGAGCATATTGCACTATCAAGATTTGCATGTGTACAGACACACACACACACACACACACACACACACACACACACACCCCTACCTTTGTTCCCCTGTGATCTATGGTCTTCCCACTGAGTGGGCAGATGAATGACATCCAGAATAGGAGGAGTCCCCAGAGCTGGAGTAACTCAAGGCTCCTTCATGGACCTAGAGGAAGTAAACCCAGATCTTTGGGCTCTTCCTCCAAAGCATGGTGTCTGTGTAGACACACTGGCTTCATGATTGTTTCACTTACCATGTTAAGCTTTATAGGGTGTGGAAATAGTGAACATTCATAAACTGTGCTTTGACTTGGGGACTGAGGTTTGTTCCCAGGCTAGAGATGTGTGGCCTATCTTATCTCTACATTGGACAGGGCAGGGGCCACAGCTTGAAGTCAGCCTGTAGTCTCAGGGGTGAATGACCAGCACTCACAGTGTGCTGTGTTGCAGCTCCAGGATGCTCAGTAAGTGCCTAGCCCTTCTTTCCCTCTGGGCATTCTGATTGTCAGTGACTTTATCAGATGCAGCCCGTTGCCCAGGGAACAGTATTTCTAAGCCTTACTTTGAGCTTTGGTAGGTATCCAGGGAGGTGTGGATGCTAGCTCTGGTCTATGATGGCTCCTCCTGGTTCATCTGCTCCTGTCACTCCCAGCAGCCTTCACATACACACTTTCTGTTTAGCTGTCAAAGGCATGAAGGGACAGGACAGAGGTGGCCTCTGGCAGACCCTGACTGTGGCTCTCATCCAGCCTCTGTGTAAAGCCCCACCCCCATGGGTGAGTGGAGCACAGGAGACTGAGTATCCATGAACTTACAGTTGCTCACTAGTCCAGAGCAATTATAGGCATGGCTATGGCTTGGACAGTGCCTCTGGGCTCCCCCGGGGTCCCTCTGAGAATGTGGGAGAAGTATCCCGGCTCCAGACAAACAACCCTGAGGTCCCATGAGTGAGAACAGATTGTGTTGTGACGCTGCAGTGAGACCCCAGAATCTCTGCAGTCCTCTGCTTCTCCATCTTCCCTGGATGTACTTGTCTCTGGCCTGTAGAGCTCTGTCCACCCCTCCCAAGGAGGAGCAGGATTTGAGAGCCTGTCTCTGTGTCCTTGCTGTCTGAAATGTGCCCACTTCTAGACTAACTGTCCCCATCTCCTTTCCCTGCTGTTCCTCTGGTCACACCATACAGTTGTATGCAGTGCAGCAGAAGAGGCATCGAACTGATGTTTGGGAGACCAGAGTTCAAAGTTAGGCTGTACCACCCATCAGCTAGCTTTGTGATTGTGGGCAAGTGCATTAGTTAATTTCCTATTGCTGGGATAAAGTACCATGACCAAGGCAACTTACAGAAGGAAGAGTTCACTGGGACTTAGGATTCCAGAGGGTCAGAGTCCACCAGGGACGGGAGGGATGCCAGCCAGTGACATGGTGAGGTGACTAGAGCTGGAAGCAGAGAGTAAACTGGGAATGGAGTGGGTTTTTAAACCCTCAAAGCCCACCCCCAGTGATGTAATTCCTTCAAAGAGGCTACACTTCCTAAACTTCCCCCAAATAGTGGTGCCCACTTGGGACCACGTCTTCAAACCCGTGAGTCCATGGGCCATATTCTCATTCAAACCACCACAGCAAGTTAAACACGTGTGTGGCACCTGAACTTCTTCTGAATGATGATTGCAAAACAAAACAACAAGCATAAATTTCTGGGGTTCTGTCCATGTTGTGCCCAATGCTAGAATCTCCCTTATTCTTGAAAGGCATGTTTTAAACCACAGAGATCCAAAACCACAGGAAAGTTTAACCCTACATAGATACAATGTTTTTCCCTACACATCTGTGATAAAGTTTACTCAAAAACCTGGAACAGTAATTAACAGTAGTAACTAATAGTAACATCAAATAATAACACCATAACAAAGCCACCAAATCCCAATTCTTGCACTTTGTGGTCCCTGTTAAGGAAAATAAGGGTAGCTTCTAAGGTGGGTAGCATATAGATCAATGTGGATACATTGATCAAAGGGGTAGTTCATGTCTTGGACAGAATAGTAGCAGTAAAGTGAGAGATTTTTGTCATGTTATTCAGAATGACATACCATTTAAGACTTAGAAATTGTTTATTTCTGGGATTTCCCATTTAATATTTTCAGATATGACAAACCATAGGTAACTGAAACCTTAGACAGTTGGGGACAACCTCAGACAGTTGGGGACAGCCTTGGAAAAGCAGAAACACGCTTGGAGGGCACTTCCTCCTAAACAGCTGTTTAGTAGATTTATTGAGGTTAGAACTTACATGCTATAAGATGAGATCATTTTAAGCACCCTGTTCAGTTGGATTGAGTAAACTTACAGAGAGCAACATCATAACATAGGCTTAAACCATTCCCATCTTCCAGATTAGTTGCTGATGTCGACTGGGTCTCTACTCCTGACTCCAAGCGACTTCTCATCTGCTTTGTCTCTGTGGACTTGCCTCGTCTGGACAGAGTATATAAATGGAATTGGGTCTTTGGTAATTAGTTTCTTGCAGGGATCATCTGTGGTACTACATCCTGACTCAGTGAAGGAGGGATGTCCTTAACCTACACTGCTTAGGACCAGAAGTGTTTCAAACTTTGGATTTTTCCCCTAGCTTTTGGAATGTCTACACCAAGTTTAAACACAAAATCATTTGTTTCATACACAGCTCATACAGGAAGAGTGAAGGTAACTTGATGTAACACTCCCAGTGTGTCTGGATTTTACTGTGACCTGCTTCTGTAAGACCAGGTGTGGAGTTTTCTACGTACAGTATCAAATTGCCACACAAAAGTTTTCTGATTTTGGAACACTTTGGGTTTGGGTTTAGGAATCCTTACTCTGCACCTCATTTTTTTAAGTGATAAAACCTATGCCACATGAACATGGTACATTTTGTTGGTGTCCATAAGTTGATGGATGTTTGAGTGGCTTCTCCTTGGGGCTGTGAGGACCAAAAGCTATCGGGAACATTAATGTGTGGGTTGAGCCTATCTGTTTTTTCTACATCTGAGCAATATGTACTCAGGAGCAGAATTACCAGGTGGATTCTTTTTCATTTAAATCTACTTCTTACTGTGTGTGTGTGTGTGTGTGTGTGTGTGTGTGTGTGTGTGTGTGTGTGTGTGTGTGTGTGTGTGTATGAGAGAGAGAGAGAGAGAGAGAGAGAGAGAGAGAGAGAGAGAGAGAGAGAGAGAATGAGCATGTATGTATGGAGGCAGAGAACAGCTTTCAAAAGTCAGTTCTATCCCACAGCACGGTTCAGAGATTGAACTCGGGCCATCCGGCTTGCATAGTAAGTGCCTTTACCTGCTGAACCACCTTGCTAGTCTGAGTCATTAGGTTCTTGTGTCTAATGTTTTACAAAAGCGCCAGGCTGCTTCGCAGGGCCGCTTCGCAGGGCCGTGGACCTAGGCTATGTGGCTATGATGTATGAGGCTCTGTTGCTTCTGCCTTTTGCACTGCAGCCATCCTGCTGGCTGGGGAGAGGGTCTTCCAGCACTTTTGTTCCGAATCTCCTTGAAGGATGCCTTCAAAGGCGTCTGGGGAGTGCCAGGTCAGACAGTGTGATTGGGGTGTTTATTTCAGGCCTTCTAAGAGAATCCCTAGGGATGTCTGGAATGGGCAGTGTTTTCCTGAATGAGGTTCCACTGTGGGCTGAGAACTCAAAGTGTCTTGGAGAAGCCACACGGGTCAGCGACTACTGGCCAAGTCCCTGTTTCTGTAAATAAAGTTTTATTGGAAGGGAGCCACACTCACTCATTTGCAGATTGCCCCTGGCAGCACTCACACTGCAAGGACAGAGCTGGTGGCTGGAATGGAGACAGATGCCTTATGAAGATAGAGCATTTGCCCTCTGACCCTGCATAGAGCTGTGTACACTCCTGGTGCACAGTGACATGTCAGCACCATGTGTGGATGGTCCTGCTGTGGGGATGGGAACAAAGAGGCATGCAGAGCGGTCCATACTGTCCGAACTGGAGTGTGTGGGGTGGGTAAAATGTTGTGGAATTGAGGGGATTGAGAAGGAGGTTCCCTGAAGAAGAAACAGGAGAGTGCAGATAAGCAGGGAGCTGATGGGAGACTTGCTTAGATAAGAGACAGAAGAAACTTGAGGCAGCCCCAGATACACCACACCAAGTTCTTTCTTTGATTGTTCACTTTTCCTTGAATTCTGGGGGTTCTAACACCACCCAGCAGATGTACTTCTGATCTGGCTGCCCCCAAGACAAGGCATTCACGTAGAGGAAGGGTCTCACTCTCCATTCCAGCTTGGCTGGTGGGGGAGGGGCTACACTGTGGACATTGTAGGAGCCCCCCAGGCATGGGAAGAGTGGGTGCCTGAGTTTGTTCCTGGACGAGTGTGAGTGGAATCTGGGCAGTAGAATCCAGAAGGCAGCCCTAGCTCCCCAGAGGGGCCAGGGAAGCACACTTGTTTTCATGATAGGCCTTTTTTTGTTGTTGTAGTTGGTTGCTTCGGGAGACCAGCACGGCTATTTATAGCCTAACCCCTCTGCGCCAGCTTTTAGGGCAGTCTCCATGTCCCTGCCAGCCCTTTCCCACAGGGCAGGTTAAAGAAAGGTGATCTGTTCCCAGGCTCCGTGCACCACATGAAGATGAGGCCTCTCCAGCGGAGGGTGGGAGCAGCCCCTTGCAAGGCCAGCCCCAGCTCTAATGGAGGAAGGGGCAGAAAGAGAGTGCTGGTCTCCAACTCTGTGGCCTCTGGTCAGAGCAGCCTCATCCTAAGGAGCTGTTGCCTTCTGGCCAGAGCCAGCACACAAGGTGAACTACTTAGAGGTACAGGAGACAGGTACTGGAGGAACCCACTGGGGATTCTGGATACTTCTGGTAGGGCTCTCAGAGACAGAAGTTCAAAGCCCAAGACACCCTCCCCTTAGTGGGTCTCCACCAGGCAGCTGGTGTCAGCCGAAGAACTTGGCTCCAGTCCTGTAATCCCACCCTGGGCAATGGCTTTGCCAGCCTGGGCTCCAGTTTCACCATTCATAAGTGCACACTCAGCACTTAATATCTGGGTTCTGAATGTCAGGTTCCAACCAAGTGCAGACTGGAGATACTCAGAAAAAAAAAAAAAAAAAGAATTGCATCTGTCCTGAATGTATCGCGTTTTCTCCTGGTCATGAGTCCCTAAACAGCACAGATCAGCTGTTTGAAGAGCGCTGTACCCTAGGAGGTGTTATCAGTACTTGAGAGATGGTTTAGACCATGCAGCAGGCTGCACTGGGTTTCGTGCGAATACTTCACCACGCTTTATAGAAGGGCCTGGCATCTGCAGGGTCAAGACTTGATGCTCTGCGGACATAGAGGATGGTGGAACTAACCCCCTGAAGTAGTTGTTTGCTATGAAGAAGAAATGCAGTGAGATGGGTGCCCTACCCATAACACCTGTTCCAGCCCCTCCCCTGTCAGCTTCTCCCATTCATTCCTCAGTTCCTTAATAGGGAAGCACATTGGACCAAGCTTCGGGCTTGGTTCCTATCACCTCTCTCTCTGCTGTGGAGAGGTCCTTCCCACCCTCCTCTCATGCTCGCCCTCCTGTGTCTGGAACTCTTCCCTCCGTCATGGCCTTTTTTCTGACAGCTCCCCCTCACACCTCTAACCCAAGAGCTTCACTCCCTGAGAGAGCCACCTCACTGGGGTCTCTCCTCCATCCATTCCCCCTAGGTCTCCGCTGCAGAGTGAGGCTCTCTGTCTTGATGGTGGCTAGGTCGGCCCCTTGCCCCTGTATTTCCTCTGTGTTGTCTTGGAGGTGGCCTTCCCCATGCTGTCCATTCCCTCTGTCCTGTCTGTGCCTTCTTGAGGGGCTTTCCCTTCCTTCCTGTGCCCTGGACTTGGGGTTCTGGGAACTAGTCACAGACCATCTCTTTTCCAGTTCTCTCTGAAAGCCCCAGGTTTCAGGTATGACCCTTTTCCCTGCCTCTGTTTTCCGAGCTTTGGATCCAGAGACCCAGTGGCCTCCAGGCTTTTCGGTTATGAGTGTCCTACCTTGAGCCATCTAAGCCTAGTTTTTTGTCAGCTTGACACAATCTAGAGTTATCTGAGAAAAGGGAACCACAGCTGAGAAAATGACCCATCAACTGGCCCGAAGGCAACTTCTGTGGGACATCTTCTTGATTGATGAATAATGGGAGAGCGCCCAGCCCAGGAGGTACCAACCCTGGGCAGGTGGATAAGAAACCAGGCTGGGCAAACCATGAGGAGCAAGCCAGGAAGCAGCATTTCCCCATGGCCCCTGCTTCAGTTCCTGCCTCTGGGTCCTTCTCTGTCTTCCTTCCGTGGTGGACTACAAGCTGTCAGATGAAATGAACCCTTTCCTCCCCAGGTTGCTCTTGTCCATAGTGTTTTGTCACAGAGCTAGAAAGCTAACTAGGACACCATCTTGTCTTAAAGAACTCATCCGCCCCTCACCCCTGACACATCCCAACCGTCCCTATTTACTGTCCCAACTAAGGTGAAACACCCCACGTTACACCACCTTTATAATCCACTCTTCCTGATACAGATGAAGCTGGGTTTCCAGAAGCACCTGTCTGACCTAACAAGGTATCAGCCCTCTTTAGATTCTTCGCAGCTCCCCCCACACTGCAAGGTGCATGCTGTGCCTCACCTGCACCTCTGCTTCTGCACTGGCCACACATGCCTCACTGCACCCTTTCTGGCCTCCAGCTTTTGCCCTGGCTTGACTTTCTGCCCCCAAGGCCTCTCTCTGCCTTCTTTGCTAACTTTCTTCCTACCTTTTGGCACGCCCCCCCTCCACATTGACTCTGGTGACAGTGTCTCACTGTGCCTGAGGCTTCACTGTTCTCTCCATGGCTGCCAATGTCCTTATCTCCCTTTCCACTGGGTCTTGAGTGCTTATGGGACCTCTAGACTTGGCACAGCATCCGCCATCCCTGCGGTGCTCACTAAGAGCTTGGATATAGCGATCCTTCAGTAGCTCTGGATTAGAGCTGGAGTTAGTGAGCTGGAAGCAATGCAGAGTTGATGTTGGGGTTCTGGGAGACCCATGGAGGCTGCCAAGTTCCTATCCAAGCTCCATCACTTGCTAATGTGACTCTCGCCAAGTTCCTTAACCTGGCTGGACCTCAGTTTCCCCATCCTTGAAGCAATAATAATGTGTCCCTGTCTCAAGGCTCATGGGATGGGGTAGATGTTTTTGTGCCTGGGTAGCCTTTGGAGGGAGGTCCCATTAATGCCTTTTTACAGATGAGAAAGCTGAGGCCCAGAGAGTTGATGTTCCCCAACCAAGGCGGAGCACCTGAAGGGAAACAGAGCTGGCCTTGAACTCAGCTGTTTGGTGTATGCCAAGGGCTGGAGACACCTGGCCCTATCCCTCCAGGTTGAGATCACAGCCTCCAGGTAGAAGTCTGCAGAAATATGCTAAAAGGTGCTCTCTCTGTCTGTCTCTGTCTGTCTTTCTCTGTCTCTGTCTCTGCCTCTCTCTGCCTCTGTCTCTGTCTCTGTCTGTCTCTGTCTCTCTCTGCCTCTGCCTCTGTCTCTCTGTGTCTCTGCCTCTGTCTGCCTCTCTCTCTGTCTCTGTCTCTCTCTGTCTCTCTCTGTCTCTGTCTCTGCCTCTGCCTCTGTCTCTCTCTGTCTCTGCCTCTACCTCTGTCTCTCTCTGTCTCTGCCTCTGTCTCTCTCTGTCTCTGCCTCTGTCTCTCTCTGCCTCTGTCTGTCTCTGGATATGCTCCAATGCCATTGCATAGTGCTCAGTTAAGTGTGACTTGCATACAGTCATTTCCCCAAGGAGCTCTAGCTATTCCTGAGTATTGAGTGCGTCCGCTCTGGGCACAGTGTCCAGAGGTCCGGTCCTGGGTCCTTGCCGGCCAGCATGTTGGCAGCAAGCTCTTCCCCATTCAGCCACCTCTTGTGCTCCAGTGCTTTATGGGGGAGGGTCATTAAGAAAGCTTTTTCCCAGGAAGAGCTGTGCCTTCACCGAGTCTCTGCTGTGGAGTGCCCAGCCCCCATACTGTCAAAAGCTGCCCTTGTAGGTTTCAAAACAAGCCCACAGCCCAGCAAGCTGAGAACCCCCGTCCACTGAGGTTGCTTTTCTCCAGAACCTGCTGGGTGATAATCAGCACTGGTAGAACATAAAGAAAACAGTTTGAAGATGTTTTCAAATCGAGTCTGATGGAACAAAAGAGCAGTTCATCCGCTGTGGCTTTTTGTGTGCTGCTTCCCAATTGGGAAATGAGGTTGTTCAGTTAAGTGAGGGGGCGCCAGAGGCCGCTGAGGCTTGCAGCTTCCACAATGTGAAGAGGGGCATGCAGCCAGCTCCCTCCTAGCAGGCTTGCTCCCTCCTTCCTTTCTCTGTCCCTGTGTGTTTTCAGACTTCAGATCCCCAATTCACCAGACAAGTCAACCAATAAGAAAACACACATACACACCCCAACCAGCTGGGTAACCTGTATGTGTTTTCATGAGCTGTCCCAAACCTAGACTAGACAGATGCAGAGCATGTCGTGTCCATGCACGGGGACCTAAGGTTATTACTCCTCTCCAATCAATGGGCTATCCTTTGAGGTGTAGCAATTTGTATGACAATAGATGTACATCTGCTGCTGGGTTCCAAATATGCAGACAGGAGAGGCATTGGGCACCCTGAAATTTCATGCACAATTTAGGGAATGGTGATATTTCTAGCAAGAAATTCTATCCCTGCAGTAACTCTCAAAGAGCAAGAAAAGAATATAGTTGCTTTCCACCTTGGAGGTCTTTGGAGGGATGCTTGTTCCTGTGGCAAAACTGGATCCATCGACTGCTACAGAAGCCCCCAAAAACTTCCTGTAAGAAATTATAGATAAGACATATTTTGAAGTGTGAGTAGAACTGAGCCAGGAGAGGAAGGGAGAGGAGATTTCATCCCCCCCAATTCCTGTCAAGAAAATGGCAGAGTTAAAAATGACTCAGGTGGCGATTGTCACTCTCTTCTCCATGACTAGGGTCCTGCTTCTGGGAGTCCAAATTTTTTTCATTTGGTAAGAAAATTCATATAAGACATGGCCCACTGCTCCCAGGGATCTACTGGGCAAAAACGCTTCTCAGCTTCCGCGCTAGAATTTAAGGTCTTTACAGACTCGTAAGGTCTTTGTGAGGTGTGAGATCCTCCAATGAATTCAAGCTGAAGACCGCTAAAGCATGAACTGTGGTTGTTGTTGGGCCTGGCCAGCTGACTCCTTCCTTCTTACTGCAGTCTCCTTTTGCCCAGCTTAGCCTAGTTGAGCATACTGACCTATTCTCGGAACCTAAGGTAGTGCCCAGTGCATAGCAGGCCCCTAGGAGATATGTACTTAGGGTGGTTGCTCCCGTTTCTTCCAGCCGTGAGCTGGTTTCTAGTAACCCTGTGGCTGCCCACAGTCTGATTTTGTTTGGGGGCCTGCCTGATTTCTCCAGCAGGGGCTGGGGCTGCAGGGAGCCTGCTGACCAGTGCTAATTGGTGTCATTGAGTAATTAATGCAGAATCAGGCCCGAGCTGATTCCCAGGGAGACAGACACTGAGGGTGGCTTTCATGCTTGGTGGGATGGGAGTTCCTTTCTCCGGGGACATTCTCAGAGCACTAAAGGCGACTGGCACCGTCTGGTAGGGGTGGCTTGGCAGCCAGAATGGGGTTCGTGGAGCAAGTGTAGAGGGGGTTTGTGCTGGTGCCACGGTTGGACACAATATGGAGCGTGGCAAGTTTGACTTTAAAGAAACACAACCCCAGGGTGGGCTCTGGGAGCCAGGCAAGCGTCAGCTCTGAAGAATTGATGGGCCCTTGGAGAAGGCCATGGGAGACATTTACAGCATAGCTGGTGTCCTCACTACTCTAAGGCCTGGGTCCTCTTGGTATGGGCACCCCTCTGCCTTAGCATGGGTCCCCTCTCTCTACTTCTCCCACCATTCCATCTGCCCTCTGTCCCCCAAATGCACCACATTCTTGTATCTAGAGGTTTAAAGGTTTCACTTAACCTAGAACAGTCTCCTTCCTTCAGAGTGTAGATCATTTATTTATTTATTTATTTATTTATTTATTTATTTATTTATTTTGGGTGCTGAGGATCGAACCCAGGGCCTTGTGCTTGCTAGGCAAGCGCTCTACCACTGAGCTAAATCCCCAACCCCAGAGTGTAAATCTTACACTCTTTTTCCCAGGAGGCTTCTGGAGGCTGCCTGCAGCAGTGAAGATTGGTTGAAGTATGTTGCAGTAACAAACCAGAGTCTTCACTGATTGCTGGCTCTGTGTCTGGGGCAGTGCCACAGGAACGGAGCTACTAGAAGCCTCCTCACCTTGACACTCTTCCATAGTCACAGCAAAGGGAGAAAAGGGAGCTGGAGAGCCATGACACCTAGCTCTAGAAGCTTCTCTCTGATTCGACACATGTTCTAGAGTCCTGTGGCGACCCTTGAGTTCAGCAGAGCAGCAATGTGTAATCTCCTCTTAAGAACACAGACTATTTATAAAGCAGTGCAGTCTCCTAGGTACGTCAGACTCAACGGGGTGATTCCTAAGACCATTGTGCCACATGTTTTTTTTTTTGTTTGTTTTTTTGTTTTTTGTTTTTTTTCTACTTTTTGACTAGAACATGGTTCCACCAAGTCACAGGCTGGGCCTTGTTTTTCTCAGAGGCCTCCTGCCCAGCCCAGTGTCTCACAGTTAGTGAATGATGGACGATGGTGGATGGGAGTATCAGAGAGCGGCCCATCCTTGTTCCTCTATTGCTCTGTCTCTGCCACAGGTAGGGATACAAGGGACATCTTCGGTCCAGTGACTCCCACCCTCTCTCCACAGACGCCGGGTCTTGGCTATATCTGATGGTATTGAACATATTGGGAACCTCCGTTGGGAGTTGGCGTTGTGTCTCTTGGCAGCCTGGACCATCTGCTACTTCTGCATCTGGAAGGGTACCAAGTCGACTGGAAAGGTAAGAGTTAACTGTTGAGCAGCTAGCCACAACAGGAGATGGTTTTTATACACGCTAACAAGTGACCTATAGATCATGGAGAAGATCATGTTGGACATACCAGCTTGGGACAAGAGACCACCTGGGAGCCAAGAGCCAGCTCCTTCACATAGCTGCCACACACTTCAGGGCTATTCTGCTTTGCTTGAAGCTTTGGATTTCTCCTCTGTGAAATACCAAAGCCTTATCCCACCTCTTTGGGTGAGTCAAGAGTCACATAAGGCAAGGCTGGATACGATATATTGAAGACTGGAATATGCCCAACACCTGGGGCCATAATTCTTATGCTGCTGAGCCTGACTCCAGTTATATACCAGGGCAGACAATGCTGGCCTCCCCACTAACCATCCTAGGTGTCTCTATGTCTCACGTTCCTGCAGTGTGGAGCAGGGAGCAAGGACTTCTGTCTTGCAGCCTTGCCGTGCTAGCTGTACCAGGTGGCCTCCAGGGTCCTAGGGGAAGAAAGAGGGAAGATGGTGGCCAGCTCTGAACTGCCTTGGAATTGTATTAGTCTCCACCACAGGACGGCTGCTGGTCAGAACCTGAGCCTCTTCCAACCACAGGGGCCCTTGGGTCAGAGCACAACATGGACTGTCCACCTCAAGATTGACATTTGTGGCCATGTTCAGCTCGGTTGTGTGGTTTACAAAAAGAAGGAACTGAAGGAAAAGAGTTAATTCACTGGCAATGTCTATAACTCAGGTGCTCTGGTTGGCCACCATCCCTCACTGACCCCTGCTGCTCCTACTCCTGTGGCTGAGGATCGCGACCATCAGGCTCTTGTCTGACTCATTCTATTTGCTTATGAGAAATGGGAAAGGAAACATTCCTGCACCTGAGCCTCCCGACTCCACTACCCTTCATGGATGTGGGTGACACGGTAGTTGCTGGTCATCTGTGTTTTAAGTTCTTGACTGGGACGAGAGCTAGAGGGGAAGCCTCCAAGCACTGAGGGACCAGCAACTCTGAGTCCCTTTGTGAAAGCTGCTCCCCTGAAGCCCCTCAGGGGTGGGTGTGGACTGAAGAAACTGCTGAGCATGGGAGGCAGGGCGGCTGGCAGGAGGGAAGCTGGGAAGACACAGAGACACAGGAGAATGACACATGAGCAAGGCAGTGTATGCCGAAAGACTGTCATGGAGGTACCTGGGAACCCCCGCTGTAGAACAAGGACATTTGTGTCCCTCCAGCCATGGTGATCAGCTGGACGTTGCCTTCTGTGGGTTATGATGCCACAAAGGTGATATGATCCCTCTGGTTTTGCAAATAAGGAGTGCTTATCTTTTTGCTCCACTTTAGACTGTCACCTTGTTCTCCCTGTGTCTCTCCTTGCTGCCTTCTCTAGCTGAAGAAGAGGATAACTGGATGGCTAAGAGCCAGCCTCAGTGGCTGGGAAGCTGGCTCAGCAGTTAGTCCTTGGAACTCCTCCAGGGGACCTGAGTTTAGCTACCAGCACCCATGTTAGGTGTGTCACAGCCTCCTGTAACTACAGCTCCATGGAATCTGGTGCCTCTGGCCTCTGCAGGCACCTGTGTTAACACATGTGCATGCACGCACATGCACACACACACACACACACACACACACACACACACACACACACACTTTTAAAAAATAATAAATCTTAAGGATAACAACAACAAAAAATCAGGACTCGCTCACCGTGAATCAATCACCTGGAATCAGGACTCAGTCACCATGTCTGTCGTTCACTGGCTATGTTGTAGAGTGCCCAGATTAACATCTCTGAGCCTCAGTTTCCCTTCTATAGAATGAGATGCATGAGCTGGCTGCACGGTGAGACAAAGGGTATACATACATGAGGTTGCATGTTAGTGTGGAACAGTGTGAGTTCACAGGAAGTACTGGGTGAATGGAGGTGTTCCATAATCTTGTATAAAGATAAACTATAACTTAAGGGGTGGTCTCTGAGCTGGGAGTGGCGGCACACACCTGTACCTCAGTGCTGGGGAGGCTGGGTGGGAGGACTGAGCTCAGTCTTCCTGGGCTGCACAGCAAGACCCCATTTAAGAGAAGGAGGAGGAAGAACAAAGCAAGGGGGGGGGAGAAGAAAAACATTAAAAATGCCTTCTGAGTCCTGCTGGAGACTGGCATAATCCAGTGGGTTCACATTCCTATTACATTTCTACTTATCTAATGTGTCAATGTGTCGTGTGTATGTGTTGGGGGAGGGGCATCAGAGGACAACTTAACTGAAGTCTCTTTCAACTGAGTGGGTCTGAGGGATCAAACTTAAACTCTGCAGCAAGTGCTTTCCCTGCTGAGGCCTCTTAACAGCCCTCAATACGTTTCTAAAAGTGAGGAAAACACACCGTGCACCCATCCCAGTAGGTCAGTAGGAATGCCTCAGGAAGCTGAGGGGAAGGGCCACGCTATGGTAGCACAGCCACCAATACTGCTTCTTGGAGGCCGTGCCTAGATCAGTGGGCTTGGCTGGGCCACAGTGATGTGTGGCACAAGAAGAACTAAGCCAACTGGGGTTTATGCATGGTGGGAGCTGTCGGTATGAGCCTGGCATGCGGCCACAGCAAGACACGTTTACACTTAACCTTTGTGCGGACTATGTGCTGTTGTCCCGGGGCGGTGCGCAGCCCAGATGTTGGGGAAGTCCTGCTGCTGGACTGGGCTCTAGGAAGGGCAGGTGCAGTCTGGGGCATTTTAGATGAAGCTGCCAAGAAAGAGGAGAAGCAGGCGAGTCTTTAGCCATGTTGTCCCTTCTGGCCCTTCACTTGACAGGGGATGCTATATCCCTGCTTTGTGGGGAATTAGTGTTCTGTTTCACAAGTGGAGAGCTGGAGACTGACCAACCAGCCTGGTTACAGGTGTCCTGTGACGGTGCCTCAGCCTCACCTCAGAACTTTGGCCCCTCTTGGACTCTTGGTTTTTGTGGCCTTGAACTTGCTGTGTAGTTAAATATGACCTTAAACTTGTGATCCTCCTGCCTCCACCTCCTGAGTGTCGGGATTACAGATGTGTGCCACCACACCCATTGGCAGCAGCCCTGTTTGCAGAGGCAGCAGATGAAAAGACTAACTCAAGCACCCTCAAGCAGGCAGCAGCGGAGGGGGCTGAAATCCAAGCACTGGTGACTGTACAGCCCATGTTCTGCATAAGGGCACAGTCACACCACCTGCAGCATCCTGAGGATGGTCGTGGCTGTCTTGTGACCTAATTAGAAAGAGGTTAAAGAGACTGCTTAGTATATAGTCAGAACACAGGGGTGGCTTCATATGTCTGAACAAATGCTTTTCAAGGCAATACTGATACTAGATCTGGTGAGCAGATGGACCATACTCTTGCAGGCTGGCATCTATAGGATGCTCCCCATGTCCCCAAGGCCACAGTGACATGCAAGGTGAGAGCCATTTTGTCAGAACTAAAACTCCTTAGGCTAGGGTATCAAGCCCACACCACCCTGACTTTATGCATGAAAAAAACCAAAACAAAACACTGAGGCATGGAGTCAAAAAGGGACTTTTCCAGTGTCACAGAGCAAGTGTGTCAGGCCAGGCACTCAGCTTTTTATCAATGGTGGGGTTCCAAGGTCACACCTAGCAACTTATGAAGAAGAGGCCATGAATTGTCGGGTGCATTCAGTGGGGGTTGGGTGGGTGGTAGCTAGCATGGGCTAGCTTCTGTCTTTTACCCATTGAATCTTGGATATGAGTCCGGAACCTAGAAGTCTTTTGTGTTCTGTACAAAAACATCTGAAAATAAAACATGGGTTCATCTGAGGTGTCCTGTGTAGGCAGCGGTTACCCCTGGTCCCAGCATGGGAACCCCGGCAAGAGCTGTTTGCATGGCATTCCCCAAGGAAGGAGTCATCCATCGTCTCTGGACTGTTCAGGTCTTTGGATGTGGTGGCGTCCTCCTCTTCATCACCTCCTGAAGATCCAGCATGCCTCCCAAGAAGTCAGAGCTCATCAGACATGTCTAGCTGACGTGTTCATTAGTGTGAGGAAAGTTCCTGGTCCTCCTATCTCCAAGCTAAAATCTGCTTCTGTCTTTAGCACAATTTGCTCAGTTCTTCCCGTGATCAGGGAGGCAAACACTGCTTGTGTGACCTCATAATCAATGGATCTGGGAACAGATCACCAACATACAGACCCCAGGGGAAGCTGTGACATACCACAGGTGAAGTCCCCATAGCACTATATAACAGAGACGGTGTTCAAAATGGCTATGACGGGCCACAAGGTTTTTCTGGCATCGGTATCTTCCCCAGAAGACATCTGACACCACAGAGGCCAGCACTCAGTACCTTCTGGGGTCTAATGATCAATCCTAACCCCAGAAGATGCTTCTCCAAGAGGAATGGATACAGGAAAGGGCTCTGCCACCCACTTGTTGCGTCATAAGCCTGGTGGAGTGCACAGATGTCACTCTGTGCCAGTGAAGACAGTGGACAGTGTGGTCCTTGATGGGTTTGCAGTGTGCAGCCCTCAAGGGTAGGTAATATGCAGCTGGTGAGAGTGGGCATGCTAATATAGGCAGTTGTAGTTGAGTGCCCGGATGTTGCTCCTCAGTAATGCAGCAGCTGAACAAGTCAGATACTGAGAGCTTCCAGAACCTCTACAGTGTGTTCGCCCGGGAGGCATCTTTGTTTTTAAACTCTTACAAGTCATGGATGACCGGAAAGTTGGCCCAAGGCTGCCCAGTGACCAGGAACATCACTAACATTCAAATTCATGTCTTCGCCTGTTCTGTGCCCTCGGTAAGGAACAGTGTGCAGATTCAAGGACAAGACCTTGGTTGTTGTTCTGAGCCCATGGGAGTTGCTCATTCATCACTTCCCTTTCCTGCCTCAGAAAAAGTTGCTGAGATTTCCATGCTGTTTCTTCTCTCTAGATACTGTGGAAGCTCCTGGAGTTTCCTATGGATTTAAAAGGGAACTGAATAGTTGATCATATTGTAAATCCTGAATGAACAAGGCTTGTTACCTTCCAGGTGATAAAGTGTCACTGTGGAGGCCTGAGACTGAGGACCCAGATCGTTGATGTGACTGATTTTCCTGTGTCCATACATCTACCAAATTCACCATGCTTGCCTCTGCTCTCAGCTCCCCTTGCACAAAGCCACTAAGTCGTTTTGGTCAACGCCACTAACCTCTCATCCAGTTATTGGCCAAGTCCGCTGACGACCTTTGTGCAGACAAAAGCACTTTTGTGCATAGATCAACACACTCAAGTGCAGCGGGTCAATGAAGCAAAAATTGCAGGTGACATCTCGACGCCCTTCTCTCGCACCATCCAAGTGGAACGCTGTGTGTGTGTTGATGCTATGGTTTGCTGTTCCCTCAGGTGAAGCTCTGTGAATTTCAAAGCTTTTTGTCTGCATTCTCCTGTGGTGGCTCTGCTAGGCCTTCATCTAACCCAGCAGTTGGCCAAACGTTGCTTCAGCAGACCTGACCCACTGCCTCCATCTTTAAGCAGCACCTGTTCACCCCAGTGTTGGCCAGCTACTGCACATGGTGGGACGGAGGAACTGCCCGGGGCCTTGTGGCCCACAAAGATGTTGAGCATCCCTAATCCAAAAACCCGAAATCCAAAAATTTTCCAAAGTCCAAAGCTTTCTGAGGACTGATGTAACACCTGAAGAAATCCCATATTTTGAAACTTTGTTTCATATACAAATTTACCAAGATATATACAATTATCTTTCAGCTGTGTATTTAAGATGCTTAAGAGCATAGTTGAATTTTGTGTTTAGTCTTGGACCCATACCCAATCTATCTCAATGTGTACAATATGTATAAACATCCCAAATATGTACATATAACCCAACTTAAAAATCTGAAATCCCAAACAGTCCTGGTTGCAAACATTTCAAGTAGCTTTGATAAGGAGTTCAATAGGACAGTCCAATAGTCTAAACCTGTTATGTGAATGTTTCCCTTTTAATAAAGCTGACTAAAAACTGCTGTCACCTAGTGCATGGGCCATTTCAACCACCGGGAAACAACAGTGACTGTTTGTGAAGGATCCTTCACACATACATGTGGCTACCAGATGCATGCACATACCACATGAAAAAACATACATACATACATACATACATACATATGTACATATACCCAAATTCACATATACACACACACATGCACACAAATACACAGATACATGCAGGTGTGCACATACACATGCATGTACCTACAGACACATACAGACAAATGCATGCCCACACACATATAAACCCATATACATGTATGTACCTATATACACAGAAACATGCACATATACACATACACACATATATACATGTACATAGTCATATACACATATACATACAGACACATGCATATATATACATACCCATATACACACATGATCATACATATATGCACATGTGCATATACACATGCCCATGCCCATGTGTGCACATACATATACATAAACATGCATACAAATGTATATACATACAGACACAACTATATACACATGCACATATACACACAGGCACACCTGTATCCATATGCATATATACACACAGACACATGCACACATGTACACATAGATACAGTCATACATGCACACACACACACATATATACACATATAAACACACACCCATGTGCCCACACATACACTCACAAACACACACTGCTTGTTCTTGCTCCTCATACATTATCTCCCATGTCCAGATGCTCTTCAGTTGAGGTTTAGTTTGTTATTTTGGCCGTGCTGGGGTGCAACCCAGGACCTTAGGCATGCATGGTAGGCAAGCTACTCTACCACAGAGCTCTTATCCCAGGCCAGCGCTTATTGTTAGCGGGTCTGATCCTTCTGTTCATACCGACCCCCGGTGAGTGTTGGCCGTGCACCCACTGTGCATCACACCCAGATGGGGGCTCTTTAGAGTGGCAAGTTGCACAGCACATGGAGCCTTTGATTTCCTGCAGAGGGAGGGGAGTAAGTAACAGAAATGCTGTTGGGGAGTGATGGGCTCTGGCAGAAGGATGCAGAAGGGGTTCCCCAGAGACTGTGTGGAACCATGGCCGAGGGTCAAGCCACCAGTTGCAATTCTCAGGGAGGGAGGCCCTGATGAAGTCAGGAGCCTTGCAAAGCCAGGTGGAGAGTTGATTGACAGAGAGATGAGCAGAGACATGAATCAGGCCTCTTGCACTGTGCAAAGGAGAGGGCCGGTTTTCTAAGGACGAGGAGACCTGTGGAACAGAGGATCTTGGCTGAATTTCTGCCTGTTGTGAAGGGGTTAGTGGAGGAGAGACTTAGGTCATCACTACTCACATATGGCCAGGGAGGTGATGGCAGAGGCACAGGGCACACATATGACACCCAAAACCCCTTTAGGGTGGCATTCTTTTTTTTTTTTTTTTTTGGTTTTTGAGACGGGGGTTTCTCTGTGTAGCTTTGTGCCTTTCCTGGATCTCACTCTGTAGACCAGGTTGGCCCCGAACTCACAGAGATCTGCCTGCCTCTGCCTCCCAAGTGCTGGGATTAAAGGTGTGCGCCACCACCGCCTGGCTTAGGGTGGCATTCTTACTCTGCATGCATAGGACACTGAGCCCTTGCTGTCTCCCACCTTCTGAGCAGGGGTGGCCAGCCCAGCTTCTGGCTTAGACACTTGGCTTCAGTAGAGAGCTGTCCCACCCAGCTGAGACAATGTACCCTCACGCTGTCCCAATGCCTCCTCTTCAGCTGGCATCCTGTCTTTCCCTTTTCCTTCTGTCCTTCACCGTGGATGATTTATGGATTTTTCCCCCTCATTTCCTGGTCTCCAGGAGCAGTGGTTGGGAGGGGAGACCTATAAAAACAATTCTGGGCCCTCCCCACCTCCCCCTGCTGCCCCTTCAGAGGAAGCTGCAGGATTAGCCGGGATTTGAAGAAGAATCCTGTCTTTTCACTGCTCTGGGGCTCTGTTGTTATTCTTTTCAAAGCCCCAGGACACCAAGGCAGAGGGAAAAAAGTTAATCAAAAAAAAAAAAGACACACACACACACACACACACACACACACACACATACAGACACAGACACCCTCACCCAGAAACAGCTGCAAACAGCCTTGAATTGAGTCTGTTTTCTTTTCCCATTCACCCACAAGGACAGGAACTAGAGGTAATACAAGGACTCCCAAACAGACTGTGTTGTCTTGTCTGGATGTTAGAAACAGGGAGGCAGATGACTGAGCGGCGCCCCCTTCACCCAAACTCTTAACCCGTTCTGTCCTCCCACAAGCCTGTGAGGAAGGTGCGGCCATTGTCCACTTTCTGTAAATTAGAAGACAGAGTTTCCCAGCCTTCAGGTCCTGGGGGATGCTGCCAGAGTCGAGGGGGCTCTGGGAGGAGGTGGTGTATGGAGGCCTGCGGGTGCAGGTTTTGTAGATGGAGTTGCAGATGGAGACAGCCTGAGGGGCTCAGAGGGCTCTGAAGCAGAGCTGACAGCAGAGACGTGGAGTCCCACACCCTGTAAAGTGCCTAATAGGTTTAGTGAGGCATGAAGGAAGAGTGAAGGGAGCAGGGGAGATAAGGGGAGAGAAATGTAAGACAGCAGAGGACAGGGCCAGAAACAGACCTGGGCAGCCCTGCCTCCCAGCCCTCAAGCAGCCTTGGTGGTGGGGCTTCCCCAGTGGCGGGCGATGTCTGCTTTCAGAGAGGAAACTGGAGCAATCATGAGAGGCATGCAGAGCACCCCAGCCGCTGCCATATGAAGATCCCAGCCAGGGCCCCCCAAACTCAAGGGTACGGAAGCCTCACCACGGTGTCGGGGTGCTACCCACACTGCTGCAGTTTGGGAGAGGGGTCGATTGTGACATTAAGTCCAAAGAGCCCAGCATCCAATTCAGCCCTTTCTCTGGGGTTGAATAGCTGGGCTTCACCTTTAGCAGAACGCTGGCAGCAAGGAGACTTGGAAGGGAGGAAGCTTTCTACTCAGTAATACCGTCTTTATTAAAACACAAAGGCCCCCCAAAGTCCGAGTGATTGCTGGGGGGGGGATGTTCTGCAGGCCCAGCCAGCTCTAGAGAAAGCCTGCAGGAGCTCAAGTGGGGCCTGAGGGGAGGGAGGCACTGTTAACCCTTCCCAGTCCTCCCCTGGCACTGGGCACTGTGTGGAGCCTCAGCCCTATGTGGGTTGGTGGGTCTCCTGGGGGCACCAGGCACTATCACTCTGCAAGGTGGACACAGTATAACCAGGGAAACTTCTCCCAGCAGACACAGGCTCTGCGCTGTTGGGGAACCAAGCCAGGAATGAAGGGAGCTTTGGCTCTGCACCCATGTGATGTTAGCACTGTCAGAGGCCCAGCTGGTTGTAGAGGTGACAGTCTCCGTGCAGCAAGCAAGTGTCAGCTTTCAACCATGTTGTCACCCCAGTCTCAGAGTCCTGTTCTGTCAAGGTGAGTTTAACAAGTGCAGAGCCATGGACGATGTGTTCTAGTGTGGAGGACAGTGTAGGAGGACAGTGTGTGTCACCATGTGTGCAAGACTCAGGACTGGGTGACCCATGGGCCAGTTCTGTGGATCACAGTAAGGCAATGTCATGGGGGCACCAAGGGTGAGTCCAGATGTTTCCTAGGGAGCTAATAGATGTTGGCCAAGTCATAACTGTCATGTTGTCGGTATCCCTACACACTGTCCCCTGCAGATCATTGGCCAGCTCCCTCTGCGGTGAGTGGACCTGCTCCAGTCCCTTAGGAATGACCACATCCCCCTGTTTCAGCATCAATTGTGTTGCCTCCAGGATTAGCCTGCACCCACTCAGAGAACAGAGCTGTGTGCTACATGTTGATGCTTTTTGTCAATGGGGAGCCACACAACAGTGGTAACGGCTCCAAATTAAGGGTGACCTGGAAGGTTTCTGTTGATTGTATCAGAGGCACTGTGATGTCACAGCACAGGTGTAGTAGGATTCTTAAAGGTACTTGTTAATAAAATCTCCCTCGAGGTACCAGTATGGGAGTCCACAATAGCCCCCAGGCTCTGAGGCGGCAGACAGCTTCTTGCCAGTCCCTCAGCTGGTCTTGTTTCCTCAAACTGCAAGCTTCTGTGTCCTCATCCCAATGGCCCTCAGCTGAACTGTGTTGCTCCAAAGCCTGAACGCTAAACCAGCCAAATGCTTAACTAAATGCCTAACTAACTCTGGTGCCTGGTTTTCACGCCTTATATATCTTTCTACTTTCTGCATCACTCCCTGGGATTAAAGGTTGGGTTTCTGGGATTAAAGGCATGGGTCACCATGCTTAGCTGTTTCTAAAGTGGCCTTGAACACACAGAGATCCTCCTGGCTCTGCCTCCCAAGTGCTGGGATTAAAGGTGTACACCACCACCGTCCAACTTCTGCTATGGCTTGCTCTGACCTGTTTTCTAGCCACCATTTCTGGCTTTGTTCTAGTGGCTGTCTGTTTATTTTGGGGAACACACAATATTTTGGGGAACGCAATACCACCTCACACAGGTGATCCTTCCATGCTGGTGCTGATGCTGGTGCTGATGCTGGTGCTGATGCTGGTGCTGATGCTGGTGGGACACAGAGGTTGCCCTAGCTGTATGAAGTATAGCAGGCAGCTAATCTCGGTGTGCTAGTGGTGAGGCTGTACTTGGCTGCTTTACGGTTTCTATACTGCACTTTTGATAGTGACTTTACAGGGTAGTTCTGTTCATGGAACCAGGCTAACTGTAAGACAGCCTTCCTCTTCTTTGTAGACAGTGAGCAAGGTCCACTCCATGCAGGTCAGGGATGCTGACTGAGTGGTCCAAAGAGCATGTGATGCCTATTGTGTACAAAGACCGGCTGGATTGAGGTGACAAGCCACAGCATTTCCTGGACAGTCACACACCAGTCCTTCTTCCCTTGCACCCTCCTGTACCCACAGTGCCTCAGGAAACAGTTGTAGGAAATGTTTTCTTGTGGAA
The DNA here is from genome assembly GCF_903995425.1 of Onychomys torridus. Lineage (NCBI taxonomy): Eukaryota > Metazoa > Chordata > Mammalia > Rodentia > Cricetidae > Onychomys > Onychomys torridus. The sequence continues at coordinate 104,002,206 of NC_050445.1, forward strand.
GAAGAAAAAGGTGGAGTGGGCAAAAATGTTTGTGACACCAAGTGTGTGAGACCCTTGTCTGAGAACCAGTTTTGAAAGGAGGGTGACCACTGAATGAGAGAGAAACAAGCATGCCATAGAACCCATCTGACAGCAGTTAGACAGCTCCAGGTTCAGGCCTTCCCCACAGAGCTAAGGAGCAGCATTGTAGACACCTACTATGTTCCTGACATGGAAGCTTGACAATCTGCTGTCATGGTGTGATTTGGCCTTCACAGCAGGTGTTCATGTGAGTGTAAGCAAACCCACTTTAGGAATGACACTAAGGTCCAGAGCAGTAAGTGGCATGCAGTCATACAGTCAGCAGATGAGCCAGGGTACAACCCGGCTGCCACAGTGCCTGGCTAGCTAGTATGCCCAAATCCCTTTGCTCATCAGCACATGGAGGAAAGCAGAAACCAAGTGCTCTGCCCCTGGCCCCTGGCAGATGTGGTTTTGAGTGTGGCTCTGCCCTCCAGGGTGACCACTGGCCCTTCTTTGCCTCTTGAGATGTAAGGAAACCTACCTTGTCCCTGAGGTTTCTAGAAGGTGCTGCATGTAAAAAAAAAAAAAATGCTCTAGATTTGTGTGTAGCAGGTATAGTGGCTAGCTTCTCTGGGACTTTGAAGTCTCTCTGCCTTGCTGGGTTCATTTCCTGGCTCAATGTAGGTGGGTAAGCTTGAGCCCCTCACCTGCAGATATTCACAGAACCCCTTAGCAAACAATAGTTGAGGATGGCATTTAAGCAGAAACGTGTTTTTGGACAGTGGAGTTGGCACGGACAGGCTCACACTGTGCCCTGTGCTGTGACAGCAGCTGTCCCCCTTCCTGTTTGACAACCTCAGGCATGGAGTGAATGAGAGCCCCGGGGAGAACACTGGGGCAGATGACAGTTCACTCTCCAGAAGCCAGTGACGTCTTTCTCCCAGTACATCAATTGTGTTTGGCCCAGTGTGTGGCCAGAGCGCCAGGAAGCACTTGCTCCATGCCAGACTGGTCCAGGTGCTTAGGGCGCCTTAAACCACTCACAGCTGCAGTGCCTCCTGCTTGTAGCCGGGGCTTTATAACACCTGGACCAGCCTGAGATGCCAGTCACACGTAGTCAGCCTGCTCAGATCAGTTCCAGAAAACCTAGCTGCATTATAGGAAAAGCCAAAAGACAGAAGCGAGTCCATACAGTACATCTATAAAGATGTAAACATTCTCGAGCAGGCAAGACAATGAGGCTTACCAGAAGTGCCTTCAACTGCGAGGAGTGTGTATAGAAGTGAGGCAAGATGGCAGCCCAGATTATTCAGGACTATTGCTCTGGATTTTCCATCTTGGAAGAAGAGCTCCAAGTAAGCACAAATATTAGATCAGAGCTGTACAGGAGTGGTACCTTGGTCAGGAGGGTTATGGAGATATTGATTTTGCAATGTGATTTATCTGAAAGGAGATATGATAGTTAGATGACCTGCCTCACCTCACCTTGAGTGGTGGTTCCATTTGTGGAAAACTTGGTTTCAATTAAAATGAAGGAAGGAAGGAAGGAAGGAAGGAAGGAAGGAAGGAAGGAAGGAAGGAAGGAAAAAGAGAGAGAGAGAGAGAGAGAGAGAGAGAGAGAGAGAGAGAGAGAGAGAGAGAGAGAGAGAGAGAACAACAAAGAAACCAAAAAAACTTGGCTGTATGAGGCCCTGGAGTCAATCATTAGCAGCTCCAAATAATTTCGGTTCCATGTAAAACAAATTTTAAGCTCAGTGGTTAGAACTAACTACCTGCATGGCTGCTGGGCCATTTGGAAACCTTGGTAAGCAGGGCTTTTTGTCGTGGTTTGGTGTGCACTGGAGGGTCCCCTAGTCCTTGGATTTTAATTCAGTGCTGTGGTCTCTGGTTTGGCCCTTAGGAGGCAGGGCCAATATTACTGTAACCACTGGCTTGCACTGCACCACTGAACCTTCCTAAGAATGCTTTAGCATTTATAGATGTGCACACCCTTGTGTAATGAGGTGCCAGCAGGAAGACCTGCTTCAGGTCTCATGGCAGAAATGAACCATTTGGTATTGCGCCAATGTTTTACGAAGCTCACCTTCTCGATGCAGAGCCAATCAAAAAGTGTTAAACACCTGTTTCGACCTTGAGATGGTAAATGGGTGGCAAGCCTAAAGAGAAGTTGGGAATGTGGCCAGTCACTGAAGAGCCTTTTGACATTGTGACACAGTGTTGTCTTCTACAAACATATTGGGCCACATTCATAGCTATCCTAAGACTTGTGTGGCCCTGATCACCCAGCTTGGACATGTCTGGAAGCTAAGGGATGGTGTGGCCTGGCTTCCTTCCTCTGGTGCCTCTGGAGTTATGGTAGTGTGAGTAGGTATAGGCAATCATGGAGGGAGTGCGGGTCAGAGATAGTAGGTGGCTTGAGGTGGACAGAGGAGGGTGGAGTTAGGAAGTGCCCGGAATGTGAACCCTCCCATCTGTTAGTGGTAGGCTTGGGAGGCAGAGAGGTTGATTATGAAACCTGGGCTGCAAGCTAGATGCTCAGAGCCAGGCGTGGTGCCAGTGGAGAAAAGGAGTGGAGGCTGGAGGGGACAGTTCCCTCACTGAGGTCCTGTCAAGATGGCCCTTGCCCATGAGAATACATAGGGAGACATCTGGGATGACACTCAGGTATCTGGACTCAGAAGAGGCATGTGGAGTGGAATTGCTTCATACATGGGTGATTCTTTATCCAGGGCCTGTAGGAGCACTGGGGCTCCCATGAATCCCAAGGAATCCTGTAGAAATCATGGGGTTATTTGGGTATGTGCACTTTTCCACACTCAGGGTTCATAGATATCGTCTGGATTTTATTTTGTGCCCCACTCCTAAAAGGGGAAATGGTTGACTGAAGTAGTTCACCTGAACTAAGTCATGCCGTTATCCTATGTACTAAAAAGTGCACTCTGCCTCCCATCAAGATGGAACAGAAGTCGAGAAGGTGCCGCATCTCAGTGGGCGCCAGGCCATGTGATGTTAGGTTGCACATCGATGTGGACACTTGCTGCTGGGAAGGGCCATGTGTGTGCTTAGGCCACAGTGACAGAACGTGTCACAGCCTCCTCTGCTCTAGATATCTTCTTTTCTTGGACCCGTAAAGTACTGGGCTGCCTCAGGAAAATGTGGAATTAAAAAAAAAAAAGTACTCAAGATCATATTTCTAAAGTTGGCTTTTCAACATCAAATTCCACCAACCTCCTTTGATACCGTTCTGAAGGAAAAAAAATAGTGCCATCTTTTTAAAGACATTTTAAGTATTTTATCATAAGTTTAGTGTGTGATGTTCCATGGTTTGTATGTGGAGGTCAGAGAACAATTTAAGGAAATCCATTTTCTCTTTCCATTAATGGCTTCTGGGGACTGGACTCAGGTCCTCAGGTGTGACAGCCAGTGCCTTTATCCACTGAGCCATCTCTCTGCCTACAGACATTCTAAATGTTAAATAAATGGTCTGAATTATTTTAAACTATTTTAACCAGGGGGCTGGACAGATGGCTCAGTGATTATGAGCACTGGCTGCTCTTCCCAGAGGACTCAGGTTGGGTTCCCAGCACCCCCATGGTGGCTGACAACCACTGTAACTCCAGTACCAGGAGATCTAAAGTCCTCTTCTGACATCCATAGGCACCGGGTATGCACATGGTAGACAGATGTATGTACATGTAGGGAAAACATGAATATACATAAAATTTAAAAATTTAGCTCTTTTAATCAATAAAGTGTGTGGCTCATGTATAGTTATAGAGAATGGCAATTTTCTTGGTGCCTTGCATCCTATCAGGTTGGTAGTGACATACACACCCTGCCATGATGTCAGGAGGGTGTTGATCAGGGTTGAGCTGATGCAAGTGCCATTGCACTTGTATCTTCCAAACCACTACGTATATAAGCCTGTTCTCTTCGTAAAGTTAGCTGGGTCCAGTGTTTGATGACAGTAACAGAGAATGGACGAATCAGCGATTCAAAAGCATGTGTTCTAGGAGAGGGGATGGAAGTGATGTGAGCGCAGGGTTGCTCAGGAAGAGAAGACAGGAAAAGATGGAGGAGTGGTGTGAGCCTTGGGAAGCACCAACGTTTCAAAGATTTGGAGGAGAAGGAGAGAGGGCCCAGAAGACCTAGGTGTGAGTGTGCCCTGGGCTGGCCAGCCTGGGCAAGAACAAGAGCGTGGCGTGCTGGAACTTCTGGAAGAAGCAGGTTGTTCTTTGCCCATTTCCAACGTTTAATTCAAGCTAAGGGGGAGAAAGGGAAGCTACAGTCAAAGGACACACATGGGGCCAAGCCTGGTGGAGCCCATGTCCAGGGAGAGATGGAAGGTTTGGGTGAGAAGCTGAGGACTGCTGCTTTGAACATACAGATTTGTAAATCCACATGGAGTTGTGGGAAATCCAGGCAGATGTAATCATAAGGAATTAGAAAATGTAAGTCTTAACTCTGGGTCTCCTATCAGCTGGTGAGTGGGATTAGGAGGCACTATTCCATCCACAGCCTCAGAGACCATAGGAGGAGAAAGGCCTGGGGTGTGGCTCAGGGGAAGAGTGCTTGCCTAGTGTGGGTTTAATTCTCTCTCTCTCTCTCTCTCTCTCTCTCTCTCTCTCTCTCTCTCTCTCTCTCACTCACACACACACACACACACACACACACACACACTGGGTATAGTGGCATACACCTTTATACACCTTTAATCCCAGCACTCCAGAGACATAAGGAGGTAGAACTCTGTGAGTTCAAGGCCAGCCTGGTTTACATAAAGAGTTCCACTCTCACCAGGGCTACCAGGAAGGGGTGCAGGGAGAGAGGAAAGTGGGGTATCTTAGTCTGTTTTCCATGGCTGTAATTAAATACCTGAGGCTGTCATTTACTTATTTATTTGTCTTTATTTGTGAAGATGTTCATGTATGTGCATGCACATGTGTGCATGTGTGTGTAGATGCCAGAGTTCAACCTCATGTGTTTCTCCTTAGGAGCCATCTGCCTTTCTGAGTCAGGGTGTCTCTCTGGCCTGATGCTTCATGTTTTGATGGTAGGCTGGTTGGCCAGCAAGCCTCAGTGATCTGCTTGTCTCCACCTTCCCTGTTCTTGGATTAGAAGGGGCCACCACTGTGCCAGCCTTTCCCATGGGTTCTGGGGATCAAACTCAGGACTCATGTTTGCACATAAGTATTTTAATGACAATTTTGCTCCTCTGAGTTTGTCGATTGGTCCATTGAGTATTTAGTTGATTAAGAGAATACCTTACAAAACCAAGTGGGGCCAAGAGCTTTTCTAATGGGAGGAGACAGGAACAGGAGCATAATGAGGAAAGTTTCAAGTCTGTCAAGACAGATGAAGATCAGGACTAAGAGACTGTCAGGCTGTACCTCGAAAGGCAAGCCTGGCATCTTCTGAGACACTAGCTGAGTAGCAGGGACGCAGACCAGCTGAGGCAGGAAGTGGGGTGTGAGCCGGGCTGCTTCTCTGCCATGGATCTAGTTGCTCTGAGATGAAGGCTGTTTTCAGGAACCCGGCAGCAGCTTTGGTCCCGACCGGCCTTTGCTGTTCTCCATATTTCTATCTTTACTCAAGAGAGCCAGGACACATGGGGTGACACACACCGAGACAGACAGATAGGCAGGCGGGCAGACACACACACACACACACACACACACACACACACACACACACACACACACGCTGGTGAATCCACTCCAGGGAATGTATGCTTTCTTGGTGCACTTGGTTGCTATGGTGACAGAAGCCTTCTAGTCCAAGAAGATGGATAGGGTTTAAATCATTATTAGTCAAGGTACTAGGCATGTTTTTCAGGCAGTAAGCAATAGCTCTTAATGCCAGAGTAAGCTTGGCTGGGCCCAGCATGGAATATTTATGTCACTCAGGCTTGTTTTGAGATTGTTTCCATTTCTGTGGCCTTTATGGTGGAGATGTAAAAATCAATAGCATTGACTTTCTAGCTAATCTTAATTCACCGTGAAATAGGCTTAAACCCTTGCCTCCTGAATCTGGTCATCTTTCGATACCCTGTGGACAAGGATTTCAAGTGGGCTCAGCCATCCTAATGAGCATGCACAAATGCCTGCTGTTTCGGGACCATGTCACCCAGCATGCAGGGCTGGCTTCTGTCCCTGGAGGTGACGTTTTCTCAGGCTGACACTTTCTGCCTTGCAGGATTTACTCTCACAGAGGTTTCTAGATCAGGACTGGAGGCTCAGAGGCTTCCAATGCCCCTCAAAGCCCGCCTCCATGAGCCCCGAACCACCTTCCCACAGTGCTGTGGGTTTCTCATAACTACCCTTTTTACATGGCTGTGTCTGTTCTAGAGTCTCTCAAGGATAGGGACCCAGCTCATTCATCAGCCTCAGCATGTTCTCAGAAGCAAGCACAGGGCCTGGCCACCGTTTGCCCAGCAAATCCAACTGTCTGCAGGTGGAATTCAGTAGAAAGATCTAAGTGGCAGAGTGGAGCAGCCTCATTCCCTCACCAAAGGCCCACTGCAGACTTGTGTGGTTATGTGTGTGGTGCTCACTTGTCCTGAGTCAAGATCTGAATTTCATATTCATCTAGTATTTACAGTGTGCAAAGGACTTAGCAAGACAAGCCTCAGAGCCTGTGAGGATGCATGCAGCCCTTAGTCTTGAGCAGCTGAGTAAAGGCACAGCCAGCTGCATCAGCAGCTGCTACAGTTTAGACCTTAAGTGGCCCCCAAAGACCTGCCTGTTAAAGGCTCAATTTTCAGTTGTGGCATGGTAGGGACATGGTGGAGCCCTTAGTAAGTGGGGCCTAATGGAAGGAAGTTTGGTTATTGGGGATGTGTCTTTGAAAATGATTTTGGAATCCAGACTCTTCCCTCTCCTCTTTTTGCATCCTGTTTTATTTTCCTTCCCTCCACTCTCTTTCTCCTCTTCCTTTCTCTCTCCTCCTCTTCCTCTTTCCTCTTTCTCCCCATCCCTGACCACAATGATGATGTCAATGGGTCTCCTCCTCCTCCTCCCACCATGATGTCTCTGCAGACCCCAAATAACCAGACCAAGCCACCACAGGCCAAGCCTTCTGACCCCAGGAGTCAAAGTCAGCTTTCTCACCTCTGATCTGTTTGTCTTGGGTATTATGTCATTGAGGTGGAAAGTTGACTCACACATTGGCTAACTACGTCGCTTTCTGGCTGTGCAAGTGTGTTTCCTTCTGGACATGGTTATAATTTTTTAATGGAATTAGACAACATAGGAACCATGTAGATAGAGTGGATGAGGAGGTTAATGCCATCATTAGTGGCATCTCTTGAACTCAGCACATACCCTTCTCAACCCTCTACTTCTGTTAAGCATGGCCATGGTTGCTGGGTAATAGATACATGGAGCTCAGGATTAGGATGAATCATGGGTGGAGGCAATCTTCATGGTCCCAGCCATTATGAAGAAGACAGCATTCCCAAAACTTCTAAGGGCTTGGGCTTCTTGCCCACTATTTCCCAGGCCCTGAAATTCTGCCCGTAGCCCTGTCACCTGCCATGGCTGAAATTGGGACTCTCAGATGATTCTCACTAGCAGGGGCTTGTGTTGGTTCCTTGCAGTGTCTGGGAATAGTGATGGCTATGCATGTGTCTCTATGCCATGGTCATCTTCTCTCCTGGTCCTTTGCCCCCAGGTTTCCCCAGCCAGTGAATCAGCCCTCTCAACACCAGCTTTCCAGTCCCACCCAGAGTCCATTAGTGAGGTGGTCTCCTAAGGATTGTCCAGAACCACTGCCCTGACCCCTTCACAGCTGAAATGGGGCTAATGCAGCCTCTGCCTGAAATCTAGAACCCCTGCTACATTGTTTGCTACACACAAAAGCTACTCATTTGCTAAGATGCAAGGCCACTCCAGCCTTTCTCATGACTGAGTGATGGTGACCTCTGATCTACCTTCATCATTTGTGTGGGAATTGACCTCTTCTCACAAACTAGGAAGATGTAAGCTCAGAGCACCATGTACGCCCCTTGTGCATGGTGATACATCCTCAGAGAACCATATATGCCCCTTGTGCATGGTGATACACCCTAAGTGCAGATCCCCATCCACACTGTTCTTTAACCATTTCATGGAAGCTTGAAGCTTTAGTTTTATAGCTCAGCCCTTCCTATTTGTTGATGTTCCTGGCTGACTCCAGAGGTAGCAGATGGTCACTCCCCATGGCTGACTTCTGGGATCCTCGGGTCATCTTCAACATCTCTGTGTGTCTGTGGAAGGGAAGTATGGATCTTCTTAGCTGGTACCTTCATTTAACAACAAAAGACCAAGACCCAGAGTGGCAACAGCAGTGTCTACCCAAGGTCAGAGAGGCAGCTGGTGGCTAGTCAGATTCTGTATTAGACTAAGGTTCATCCCTTCTCTCTCACCTGATGGTCCTGGCTATCCTAGGGTGTTGCCCACAGTTTCATGAGATATTGTCTTCATTTCAGCCCAATGCAGAGGCAAGATGGAAGGGTAGAATCTAGCCCTGCAAAACCTGGAAGTAGTACACAGCACCTTCATTTGAGTCTTATTGGCCAGCTGTCATCACATGGCCACCTAGCTGTGAGGGAGGTTGGTATTAGGCAGCCATGGGTTATGTTAAAAATGAAGCTGGGGAGATTTTTCAGTCAATTTTCCAAGCACCCACATGAAAATCTTGGTGTAGCCATTCCTGCAGCAGAAAGGTAGAAAAGGGTGTGTGAGGCTTGCTGGCCAGCCAGGCTGGCCAGATCACTGATCTTTGTAGTGAGTGACTCTATCTTAAAAAATAAGGTGGACAGTGATTGAGGAAGACATTTTCAGTACCCCCCCCCCCCCGTATGCACACACACTTCAAAGAGAGGTCTCATTACTGCAGAAGAGGGAGTAGATATTAGGGGTCCCTCGTGGTGTTGGAATGAGCTCCAAGGTCTGTCCACTACACTCAGCTGGGCCTTTCTCTGATGTTGTCCCACAGCACCTTTCCGTCTTCCTCCTCAACCCAGTCTGGGGATGCCAGTGTGAAACATGCATCCTGAAGTGGCCTAGTGTTTAGTGACAGTCCTGCAGTCTCTGCCATATTAAAACACCACTAGTTGGTTGTTGCTTAACAATGGTCTCTTCAGCTGCCTAAGGAAACACCACTGTCTTGTTAAAATACATTGCCTCTATGGGGAGATACCCTTATAGTCTTGTGAAAACATGGACACTACTTATTTCAGACTTAATTACTTGGAAGTATGTTTTCCCCCAACATGTACAATTTTGTTAGAATATTCTTGGGAAAGAACTCTAAAAATAGTTTTAAAAATATGGGAAGCCAGCTATGTCTATGGCAGCCTCCACTCTTCAGATTTTTATCTTCTTTACTTCTCAAAGTCCAACAAGTCCTTAGTGGAGGGTATGTCTGACTATTAGGTGACTGTTAGACTATTCTTCCCTGGGAATTCTGGGAATGGTTCCTAGAAAGCCAGGTAGGAGGAGTAGCAGGGATCTAGTAACAGTAAAAGAAGAGTCTAGTATGGATGTTTAGTGCTGTGCTTTCTAGCCCACGGGACAGGCAGAAGTACTGGAATGACCATCTGGAAAGGGAAATGGGCAGGGGCATAGCATAGGCTTTCCCTGGCCGGAGGTAGTGGGCAATGATGAATTTCTGTCAAAATCCAGTCAAGCCAGAGGCTCTAGGATTAAGGACAGTCATGGAGAGCATGCAGAAGCTGCAGCATGAGGGCTAAAGACAGGCATGGAAAGCATGCAGACGCTGCATCATGGGGGTTAAGGACAGGCATGCAAAGCATGTAGAAGCTGCATCATGGGGGTTAAGGACAGGCATGCAAAGCATGTAGAAGCTGCAGCATGGAGAGGTCAAATTTCTGAATGACCTTCCAGCTATGCCCCAGGACAATTCAACTCCCTAATCTTTGAGGGTTTCAGTCTGCAAAGTATATAGAGAAATCCATATAAGTGGTGTTGAAGGCAGGTTAGAGATGACAGTGTGAGCCATCTCTGGCACGCTGCAGATGCTCAGCTAAATGGAGGCATTGCCCAAGGTAAGCGAGCAACCCAAATCAGTGTCAGGACCATGGAGAGCGCCAGGGAGTCCTGGTCCTTTGGGAAGGCTCACACTTGACAAAAGACTAGTCTCTTAGGAATGCTGAGACTTGGGGAGAACCTCACATAGCATCCATCTGGTCTCTCACTATGGAAGGTACTCTACTGATAGCGAGCCTCAAAATGATCTTATCTGCATGAAATGCAAATAAGAGCATCCAATCACATCGCGAGACCGTCGCTTCCTTGGCAGAGTCCAGGGAGGGACTGAATTAAAGTTAGTGTCTCTATAGCCTGCTTCTCTTTCTTTAGACACAGACTGAGCACCCCAAGATAGCCTTGGGCCAGAGTTTACTCTCATCTTATTCCAGCACATTTAATTTTATAGTTACCCTTCCATTGGGCTCAGAGATGGTTTGCCCATCTATGGCAGCAGTTCTCAGTTCCCTTGTCACATTTGGTAGCATAAGAGGCATGACTCTTAGAAGATGCAGCTAAATAACAAAGATTAGCACACACATGTGAGTTCAGTTGTGGAATACACTGTAGGAGTGACTGAAGCTCGAATAACTTGTCTTCGTTTCTCTGTATCATACCTTTCCCTCCGTGCAGAACGGAATCTGCCTGAGAAGCCCTGCCCGCTGCTGACCCTGGGGACCTCAGCCTCTGTCCCCACATTAGTTCACTTTCCAAGTGCCTTTTGAACAGCACTCCACTTTATAAACCACCCCATTGTCCTAAAAAAAAAAAAAAAAAACGTAGGGAGGGGAGGCCCTTGTGCAAACTCTACAGCATGCCCAGTGACCAGACAGTCTCCCTGCTATGGAATAAATAGCTGTGTCCTGGAAGTAGGGGGAAAGGCACCCCAGGATCCCAGTATTGGGATGCAAATGAGCAATTAGAGTCAATTAAGACAGGATACAGTGTAATTACCACAATTATGCGACCTTTCTGTGCAGAAGGAGGTGACCTGATGCAAGGGAATTAAATAATAGTGAAACTCTTCATTAACCTAGGGGTGTGCTTGGGGCAGGGAGGCCTCACAGCCTGGGCCTAAGGAGGCTGACAAATGGGACCCTCCTTCCCTCTCCCCCACCTCCCTGGGTCTGAGCCACTGCTGGCAACAACAAGGAACAGCCTGGCTGAGTGCTACCTTGTCAAAGAACTTGCTGTGCCTGTCTCAGACACCCCATCTAGCACAGGCCCAGGTGCTGTGGCCACCTCCTGCCTCTTCCAGACATATCCTGGGTCCCCAGATGTCTCCTTGTCAGGGAGCACCTTGATCATGAGATCCCTGACTCTCAGTGTCTGATCTGTGGGGTCTATTACAAGGGAATCCCTTGTAATCACCTTCCCTGTAATCACACCTCCTAAAATCCAACACTCATCAAACCCGGTTTACATGGCTCCAGCATTTTACATGGACCTGCTGCAAAAACCGTATTCTAAATGAGCAACGTTCTAGCCTAAGTTTGTGTTTCTGCTTACAGCCAACAAATGGCGACTGTGCCCATCTCACATGCCCTCTATGCTTTGGACCTGTGGCTGGAGAAGAAGTCAAACCTGGAGGTCCATTCCTCCATTTTAGAAGTCATGAGCTTGTCAGACAAGGCAGCCATAGTATTTGGTGCTAGAGAGAGCTGAGATAGCTCAAGTGATAAGGACAGATGTTGAGCAGGAGTATCGACATGGCAGTCCTTATAACAACATCTGGGCTGGCGGTTTCGTTTGTGTGGTAAGAGGTCACTTCTGAGGTGAGCAAGGGATATTTTAAGTCGGCCACTGTGATTGTCTGCTTCCAGACCTGTGAGATTGGACAAGAACATTCTGGTGGAGGGGCAGAACATGTGACCTGGAGGAAACTCAGCCAGCTGTGTGGGGACTCGACACACAGGGTGAACACTGTGGGTGGCCTTGAGCTGGCGATGGACTCTGTGGACAAAGGGAGGCTGGGAAAAGGCAGGGGACTTGGAGGAGCCTGGCATGCTCCCTAGCAGTGAGGATTGGTGAAGACCTGCCAAGTCACACAGCAAGAAGCAGGATTGGATGCTCACACTCGCCACCAAGACTCGACCCTTTCACTGCACCCCACCTTGAGCATGGTCTGCTGGCTGAGACTCACGGGACAGAGATGAACCAGATCTCTGTTTCTGAACCTGGGCAGCAGTGTAGGCAGCACCAGCACCGGGGCTGCCACAGTGACCCAGAAGGGAGGGAAGGAGGGAGGGAGGGAGGGAGGGAGGGAGGGAGCCTTGCTGTGAGCTCAGAATACAGTGAGTGAGCCAAATGGTAGGAATGGACTGTAATGGCGTATGGGGACAGTTGAGGAAAGAGAGCAACCTCCCCATCACCCCAGTGACCACCTAGAAGCCTCTAGATGTTCAGAAAGTATATTCTATGCCTATCCCATATCCTTGGCCTCTGCCATTCCTACTTACCCAGGGATGCCCAGCTCCAAATTACTTTTACAAATCCATCTCAGAGATCTGGGAAGTGCTGTCCCAGCAGGCTTCTTTTCATGTTTGGTTCTGCTGCACTGTATCAGGACTCAAACCTGTATGCACAGAAATCTTTCCTTAAGGACTAGACCTAGGTCTTATACATCCATGGACCTGCAGGAAACTGGAAATGCACGTGTGAGACACAGAGTAGGCCAGGCATAACAGATGGATTGCGTCACAGCTGGAGTACTGCATGGGTGGCTCTGAGGCTGCAGGCAGGCTTAGCTGCAAGGAATGCTGTGATTGATTAGTAGTGTCTATCTGACCAGAGCACAAGATGAGTAGGTGCCAGCACATGTTGTTTGTGGGCAATCTCTTGACTGCCAGATCTATAGCTAACAGTCAACAGCTGATCTGGGTGCAGGGGGCGGGGGGCTCAAAGAAACCACAAATACCTGAAGTAGCCAAAAATAGAAACACATCAGAAAGGATTTGGGGAGATACTGTGTATGTTATGCAATGATGCTCCTAAACCACCTTTTGTATCCCTATTGGCGCTCTCAAACTTTGGCTTATGCATGAATCTTGGGTAACACGTGCCAGCCAGTGGTTTCATACTGGCAGTAAACTTGCTTGCTTGTGGTCTGTGGGCAGCTCATTTGCACATTATATTTCCTTTATGGTTTTATTAAAAGTGTAAAAATGAAGCTTTGGAGCATGGCTGTCCTAATGTAATACAGAAACAGAGCATCCACTGGGAGCTGTAAGCTGTGGCATTCTTCAGTTATTGGCTGTTTAATGGGTCACACCACCACCATTCTGAGGCTCAAGCTACTGTCTACACTACCTGGGCACAATGAGGGTACACTTGGACAGGTCTTAAGTGACTTGCTGAAGGACCCTCCAGTAACCCTAGCCACTTAGTAGAGACAAAAACAAAACAAAACACATTAAAAAAAAACAAAAACAAAAAAAAAAAAAAAACTGGCAAATTTGGTCTCACCAAAGCGGCCTCACAGGTTTAGGATAAACTTCTATGAATGTGAGTCATCCTTATGTTTTACATTCTCATCCTTCAAGTGTGTGAGCAAGGGCTCATGGCAGCTCAGCTGGAGAAAGAAATGTGGGGAGCCTGAGACATGGCAGCTCCTGGCCACTGCATCTGTTTGATGCATGGATGTTAGTAAATGAGAGCAGCTGGGTTGTCCCTCCCCACCTGACTTGTAGATTTGAGCTTACTGAGTATAACCCAAAAGAATCAAATATATATATATATATATATATATAGAGAGAGAGAGAGAGAGAGAGAGAGAGAGAGAGAGGGGGGGGGGAGGGCGCGGGGCTGGTGAGCTGGCTCCAACAGTAAGGGTTCTTACTGCCAAGCCTGACAACCTGAGTTCAATTCCTGGGACCCATGCAATAGAAGGAGAGAACCAACTCTTGTGGATTGTCCTACAACTTACACCCCACCCCCAACATACACCCATACCCACACCCATACCAAATAAATGAATAAATCAATATTTTAAATTATTTAATTTTTCTTATGTTTTAAATTATGTATAGGTGTGTGTGTGCACATGTGCATATGCACACACGAGCATGTGGGTACATGCACATGAGTGCAGGTGCCCTCGGAGGACAGAGGAGTCAGATCCCTAGGAACTGGAGTCATATACAGCTGTGAGCCCCCTGATGCGGGTTCTGGGAACCAGACTTGGGCTGCCTGGAAGAGCAGCAAGTACAAGTACTCTCAACCACTGAGCCACCGCTCCAGCCCTAACAAACAATACTTTAGAGAATATGCAGTGCTGAATGTCTGTCATCGACAAGGTCTAGAAAGCTCTGTGGATGAGGAGGTTTTCACAGCAATCAGCTTGCTGGCCAACAACTGGCTACCCTTGTTGGTTGATGGTTGACCTTTTTCTCATTGTTAATATCGACTGCCCACTGTAATTGTAGGTCTGACTTGCAAACTCTCTCTCTTTGGGTTACAATATGTGACATTGTATATGACAGTGAGAGAATGCGTCAGTCACTTGACATGCCTGGGAGCCCACGGTTCATTTGGTGGCCATGATGTAGGCATTGGTGGACTGGGGGTTGAGTGTGCTCCAAGCAGCACTATCATTGAAGAGATAGCACCCACATAAAATGATCTGACCTTCCAGGTGTGTCCCTAAGATGTGTCTGCACCCCCTGCTCATCCTTGTGCCCTCCTGCTTGAGAGCTATGTTTAAACCTATGCTGTGTGCTAACCAAATGGCTGGGCTTCTCCCAGATGGGAGAATTAATAGGGTATTTTTAGGAATGTCATGATGATCTCTTGTGTGGTGGGAAATTCAAATGGGTGACCTTGGGAGCAAACTGACTTTGTTATGAATTCATACTGGCCATGATTCTTTAGCTGGGTGATTTGGACAGGCTCCTGTGTACTCCATCCTTTCATATATACATATGGGTCCTCCAGTGGGAAGCGTGGCTGGCACCTCTGTAGGGTCGAGGACTAGGGCCTGGAGTGTGTAGTGAGTTGGCCATCTCTCATGAGCATATATATATATATATACACACATGTATGTATGTATACATATATATGTATATGTATAGATATGTATATGTATATATGTATACTGATAACTCTCCCTACCTAGAGCACTCTCTGCACTTGCCTAGTGTGCAGACATGTAAGATGAGCAAAGCCAGTACCACTATCATATGCATGTATGTGCATTCAGTATATGTTCAGGCATGAGTGTTGTGTGTATATGTGTATATGCATCTGTGCAGGTATGTGCATGTGTATTGCATTTATGTATATTTGCATATGTGAATGTGTGAACACGTGTGCCTATGTGTGCATGCACCTGCTATTGTGTATATATATGTGTGTGCCATGCATGCCTGACATGCAGTAGAAATTCCACTTCTCTTTTCCCTCCACCCCTGATTTCCATATCCTGTGCTCCTTTAGGATCCAATGTCTGAGTCACCTTCTTGGAGAAGCTCCCTCTTGACTGTTCATATCATGGCTGCTGTCTTTCTGTGCCCACCACTGAATGTATTGTCTGTCCTGTCTCTGTCCTTCCCACCATTTGGAAGCCTTAGAGCAGAGAGAGCCATTGGGTGAGTCTTCCTCACCTGGGCGTCGCTCAGTACTGACTGCACAGGAATGGCTTTAGTGTTGAGTGAGTGCCTGGATAATGAGTAAGTGAGGAGGCAAATAAGGGAATGATGTGGAGCCCTGGCCAAAGCAGGCCCATCTTGAACCGGGTGAGAGGTGGTAGCAGAGGCAACCTGCTCAGAGCCCATGCTCTTCCTGTGATATCTGAGTCATCGGCAAGTGTGCCTTGCATCTGTGTGCACTGAGAGCTATGCAAACCTAAACTGGAATCTAAGCATGTCTCTGGCCCTTGGATGGTGAAAACTCCCTTCTAAATAGGAATGGGGAGGCCCTGACAAGGGGCAGTGCCAGTGATGGGAGAAGAGAAAATGACAAAGGAGAAGGGTCTAACCTGGCAGGACACTGAGTCCTGCAGGGTCCTCCAGTGGGAGGTGTGGCTGGCACCTCCATGGGGGCGCAGGACTGGGGTCTGGAGTGTGTAGTGAGTTGACCATCTCCCATGAGCAGTATTCAGGACAGGGGGCTTCAGGGGGTGGCTCTGTGTCCTTGAGTATACTTACCTTTGTTCCCTCATAGATCTGTGGCTCAGTCTCTCTCAGCTTCTCTGGGTACAGACATCTGCCTCCAAACAGACCAGGCCCAGGGAGTTCCAAACCAGGGCTGGTTCCTTCTTACCCTCTCAGCTTCCCACGTCCCCATACTACCACCCCACCATGTCCCAGTCTATCTTTAATTATAAAAAAAAAAAAATATTTTTATTGAGAGCAGTTCTTTTTAAAGTTGTGGATCTTGACTCATTAATGAGTTGTGACATAGATTTAAAGAGGTGTGGCCAGGTTTAAAAAGATGAAATAGAGGACCAGCAAGGTGGCTCAGCTAGAAAGCATGCCTGTTGCCAAGCCTGACAACCTGAGTTCGATCCCTGGGCCCCACGTGGTAAACAGAGAGCACTGACGCCTGAGAATTTTCCTCTGACCTCCTCCACACATGTGCCATGCCATGCATATGGCCCCCACACATCAATTTTAAAATGAGGAGAGTCTGGTAGACAACATTGGCAGGTGTCCCACATGGAAGTGATCCTGGAAACTTCCTTTCCAAAGTTCCATGAATGGGGTTGTGATTCCTATTTCATTCTGTGGGCTTGGCACCTACTGCTGTCAAACTCCTCATGTGCCCTGGGTGTGCACTCCCCTGAGGAGTAGGTTGAGGGAGACAGACAGGGGTATAGTGGGCTGGGGCCCCCTTTCCACTTGGCTCCTGGGGATGCCCACCACTGTCACCCCTTCCCATTCGAATTCTATTTATTGCAGTAAGAATCCTAACATGTAGTCTCCCCTATCAATAATGTTCTAATTCGGGACACATTGTTGCCGACCATGCACACACAACCTTGGACGATGCATCTCTTTCTCATGCTCCTCTTGATTGACAGGAATGTCACACCTGACATGACAAAGATGACAAGGGAGGCGCCACTGTCCCACTCTTTGCTTCTATGACTCCACTTTAGGTACTTCTTGTCAGTAAAGTCACATAGGAGCCACATCTGTGAATCTAAAGAAACTCAGACAATATTGAATGGAGGTTTGTGTGGAAACTGAATGTGTAGACATTTTCCTTGTCATTGTTCCATAGATAATGCAGAGTGCTGATTGCACAGTGCTTGCATTGTACCAGAGATTGTCAGTCATCAAGAGATGACTTGCTATACACAAAGGATTGTGGGGCTCTCTGCAAATACGCTGTCATTTGATGTGAGAGACATGAGCATCCATAGCCACTGGCAGCTGTGGCAACAAGACCCTGTAGATGCTCAGAGTCAACTGTTTTTCTGAGCCTGGGCTGCATAGATGGATACAGAGAATGTGGTCCATGCATCTAGTGAAATTCAGGGCAGCCTTCATAAAGGACAGTCTGCAGCATGCAGCTGCACAGAGAGGGAGCTGTGCCAGTGAACTAAGTCCATCATTGCCCCCCTTGCCTAACTCTTTTCTCTCTCCTCCTGGGCAGGTCGTGTATGTCACCGCAACCTTCCCCTACATCATGCTGCTGATCCTCCTGATCCGAGGTGTCACGCTGCCAGGTGCCTCTGAAGGCATCAAGTTCTATCTGTACCCTGACCTCTCCCGGCTCTCTGACCCACAGGTAAGGGTTGCATCGCAAAGCACAGTGTCCCACATCAGCCACTGAAGCTCAATGGCCAGGGAAGTAGGTGGAAGCCTGTGGCCTCCTCAGGACAATAATTGTTGACACACCACTTAAACACACAAAAAAGCAAATGTAGTAAAATACAACTGGAGAACGTTTAGAGGTAACTGTGTGGCCTGACGACATGGACATTTCTTGCTTAGTATCTTCAACATACCATCCCACACAGGACTGAGAGCTGCAAGCAGAGTCGCCTTTACCTGGAATGCTTAGAATCAGACATTTCAAATTTGAGATTTTTCTGAATTTGGGAATATTCACATATATTTGATGAGCATCTTGGAGACAGTGCCCACATATAAGCATGAAATTTGTTCCATGTGTATCTTGTATATATATTTTAGTTGTTTAATATGTGAAATACAATCTCTTGCCGTGAGCTTTCCTAATTATGTTATGTTGACATTCTGGAAGTTTCAGAGTTTTGGGATCAGGGATGCTCATCCAGTACCATGATTTCAAAGCAGCATTTATCATGGATATTTTATTTCTTGTTTATTTGTTTTTAATTAATTTATTTTTAATCATGTGTATGTGTATATGTGCCACATACCTGTGGGTGTTGGAAGAGGCCAGAGGTGTCAGATCTCCCGGAAGCTAGAGTTACAGGTGGTTGTGGGCTGTCTGATGTGGATGCTGGGAATTGAATTCTGGTCTCTGGAAGAGCAGTATATGCTCTTAACCACTGAGCCAGATACCTGTCTCCCTCCCCATCACCATAGATATTTTAGCTAGTCATACCACCATCGTATCTTGGCTTTTCTTCATGAGGGGTCTGTGGTTTGTTGACAGCACTCATGGTCACAAATAAAGGACATGTTAAACTTCAGGAATTAGTTAAAATTATAAACTTATTTTTCCCTGCCTGATGTCACAGACCTGCCACAGGGGATCTTGGTGAGAAGGTGAGTCCTTACTGCGATTAACTTTCTTTGTAGAAGAGTTCACACCAAAGCCACCCCCAACCCCACACAAAGAATTAGAGAAGTTGCCTCATATACCCATAGTCTTTAGTCAGAACTGGTTTATTCTAGTCATGAGTAACAAGTGCCTGGGAGTGTGTGAAACAGAGACCCCCTCATCCAGCCAATCCCTCAATCTCTACTCTATGCCAGAAGCTGTCAGGGGGCTTCCTACACTCTAGCCCAGACCTCTCTCCACTGAGCCCAAGTCCACAGTAATTTCAGTGTAAGAAGCTACTTGCTCAGGGTCAACTTTTCTACCAGGAAGTGCCCACTTTATATAGAAACAAACACATGAATCACATAGAATTAGTGTCTAACTTCCAATTAGAGTTTGAACTTCTGAGCGAGTTCAAGCCTGTGGCTTTGGATCCCTCTGTCTGGGCAGTGTGGACAGAAGGATTTGCAAAGCACCGGTTTTTTAGTGCAACTCAGAGGTGTCTGTGACAGTGAGTGATGAGGCCGGTGGAGTGGGACACATGCTCATCTTTGCCAGTTTGTTATGCCTTGGGGCGCTACTGGCCACCTGTATCACATCCCAAATCACAGACAGGATCCCTAGGAAGAAGAAAATTGGCTCCAGACTGGTCAACTCTCACTCTGATAGGAGGGTCTGTACCTAAGCAGCAGTTTGGGCTACACAGATCCCATCACGGGTCCATCTTTCCTTGCTAGGTCTACACTTCCAGTATCAATAGAAGACAGGTTCCTGCCTATCTCCTCTGATCAACCTCTTCTTTCTCCCTGGGCCTTAAGGTCTAGTGAAGAGACTATGAGCATCCTTTATAGTATCTAGACCTTGACAATCATCAGGGTGTCTGCAGCTTGGTAAAGATGCGGGCTCCAGGGGGTCACTTTCAGAGGGTCTGGGATGGCTACAGGACAGCCAGGTAGGTAAGGAGCCTCAGAGGTGACTCTGACAGACAGAAAGTTTGGGGAAGTCCAGTTGCCACTTTCTCAGAGCCCTACATTCACACCAGACACACACAGATACACACATAGTGACATACATATACATATACACATACATACATACACACAGATGTACATACACACAGACACAGAGAAAAACACAGATGCACATGAGTATACATGCCCATACAGATACATAAGTGCACACACATGCACATTGAGGAAACAAACGCACCTATACACAGAGAGAAACACATTCAGGTACACACACTTGTATACAGATGGACATGGACACACACATGCACACAGATGAACACACATGGATACATAGTCTGAGAACACAGATGAACCAGAGGCCTAGGAATTCATTCAGCTCTTCCCTGACCATCTCAGGTTCCCACTGTCTTCCTAGGTCTCCTGAGCCTCAGTTTCTCCATCAATGACCTGAAAGGCTAAGTTGTAACCTCCTGCAGCCAGGAGCCAATAAAGGATTACTCCATAGTTATCCACCTCTCCTGAGAGCCAGAGAAGAGACACCAGGAGGAAGGACATTCTAGAGTTCCAGGGTATTGTCAGGTCCGGTCAAGTCTCCAGCCTCTGAGTCCTGGGCCCCAGGCTGTCCATCCAGAACCTTGGGGTGTGGGGGCTGGGCTATTGGGTGCAGTGATCAGCAGATGGGGGTGTCTTTCCTGATTATGAATCATGCATGACAGTCCCATGAACAAATGAATGGCTGCTGAGAGTTCTCCCATAAAGGCCTGTGCCTAGCAGTGTGCATTGTGCTAGATCCTGGTCCCTGGAGTCCTCAGCCTGGGGGAAGAGGATAGTCAGGCCTCTCCCCGACCCAGGTCTCCCTCTGAGAAGAACAAAACAGGCTAGGTTGAGATCAGAGGTCCGTGTCCCTCCATAGGGTCTGCCATCTGCAGCAGAGAGAGCCAGAGACCAGAGAGTCTGGTCTGGAGCAGTCTCTGTCGGGCTGCTCACCTTCACTCCTTCCTTTCCAGGGCCAAAGCTGCACCCTGTCCTCATTGCCCCTCCCCTGCCTTCCCAGGCCTTCTCCCCTCCCCCACCTGGAGCTCCTCCCTTTGCCTGTGGGGTGGGGGTGCACTACTTTGCACTCCCTCTTTGGAACCTTGGGACCGGTTCAGTTTCATCATCAGTAAAATGGGGCTAATTCCTTTTTGTGTGGACAGAAAAAGACAGCTGTGGAAGTTGTTTTAAAAATCTAAGGATGTGCCGGCAGCTAGTATAGTCACCAGGGGTCCCTGAATTTACGGCTGCACCATGTCCTTCCCAATACCCATCTCTTGTCAGTCCCCGGGCACCATCGCTGACATCTCAAAGGCTGCTATGTTTACTGTTTGCTCACCAGCCCCTGGCACAGCCTGTAGTGAGTTAAAATGACAAGTAATTGTTTCTTGGGAGGAAGATAGCTATCCCGAAGTGTGCTCACTGCCTGTATCCTGGTGCTCCAATCTTTCAGCACTTATGAGTATGTTCTGCAAGGAACGGCTTTGTAAATACTTAACCCGCTGCTGCTGTGTGGCTGTGTGCCTTCCACCCTGTGTCTTTTTCCCTCTCTGGGCTCACGGTTCTCGCCTGTCTATTAGTAGGAGTGTTTGCCAGCCATGCAGGGTTGCCGCAAGGCACGGGTGCACATATGTGCCCGAGCCCTTGCATTTCACACCTCTGTTGCCCAGCCCCAGGCCTGGCACCTAGTAGGACCCTGGGTCATGTTGGCCTATGTCTGACTCTGAGAAGGACAACTCAGAATCCCACAGCCCAAGAGGAGGGTAGCTTTGAACTAGGAACTGGGCTTTTTCTTGTGGATCCAGTAAATTAAGTTTCTTGTGAAGAGCTTGAAGGGATGCAGCGCAGCAGCTCGCCCGCTTTGTGCCTGTGATTTGCATTCCACGGTCAGAACGTCTAAACATCTGTTTGTCTTCACTGTCGGCACAGGGTTTTCTCCGAAGTGTGAAGTACTCCAGCTCCACTTTTACCCCCTCAGATTTTCACTTTCTGTCTTCTCAGTCTTTGGAGAGCCAAGGGGGTCTTGCAAGAAATCACATTGTCCCTGCCCCAGATTTCTGCTGCTCTCCCTTGTCATTGTGTTTCGAGTGTGTGTTTTCAGGGCCAGAACAGAAAGGCTTGTCACAGATCCAGCTCACGGGTCTGCTTTCCCAGGCAAGGTACTGATACACCACTTTCCTGTACTTCCTCCTCTGTGGAGAGAACAGAACCTGAGGATGAGGTGTCCAAGGTGCTGGACCTCAGGACAAGGCATCTCTCCTGCCTGCCCATCCCACAGGACAAATCAGAACACAGGAGGAAGACAAGACCCTGACTGGAAATCTTCTGAACTCTGAAGAAGATTCCATGAGATTACTGCCACCTGGTGGCCGTGTTCTCTGATTCCATGCCAAGGACTCAAAATAAGAAATGGCCTCTAGCCTGAAATACTTCAAACCAAAATATCCATGTCTCCACTGACTTAGAGATAGCAGATACATGTTTAAATGAAACATCACTGATGTGGAGGCCACTCCCTGAAACTGGAAGTCCCTCAAAGTTTCTTTTGAATACATTTGGTTCTGTATTAAGTGTTTCTGTAGTACCGTGGGTTTGTTGTCTTCTTTCAGGCCTAGCCATCCCACTACACATGGCTCTTGTCTTCAAGGATGTTCCCATCTCTTGGGAAAGGCATGATTAGGTCAGTAATAACGATGGTGAGGACAGTACTGGGGGTTGGAACTGCCCTACAGGTGTAGGTTACCTAACCTCGTGCCCCTCTTCTCTTGGCTCATGGAGTCAGAATTGCTGGGCTCCTCCTTGGGGTTCTGTGTACCACAGAGACACTATTAAAGTGTTGGAGCCCTGGGTCTTCTTGGGATGAAGTTCTGTGGTCTCTTAGCTGTTTTAGCAGTGTTGGGGTAGGAGAGCTGTTGGCATGGCCATCAAAGTAATGATGCTGGATGCTGGAGCATGGTCCAGTCACATAGCACAGCTTAGCTAGCCATCTCAAAAGTAACTACTGATGGTTATCTACTGACGGCTGACACTCCACCAGTCACCACAGCTATCTTGTCTCTCCAAGGCACTCAGCCACCAAATGATTACTGAAAACCATCGTGCTCTGCGTACGGGCAAAGTTCTCACAGGATATAAGCTTAAAATCCGATTTCACAAATGAAGGAGCTAAGGCTTGAGGGCTAAAATTTATACATCCATCCCTGAGCCCAGTGGCTTGTGACCCAGCTGAGCAAAGGGCAAAATGCCAAAGCCACCATGTCGACCATCTGGATTCTCTGTCTGCACAGTCCCAGCTGCCCTTCCTGATTCTGAAGTCACTGTGTGGCCTTTTGCTAGGATCCTAGATGCTGCACATCAGGTGGGTTTTGTTCCCACCCAGAAACCACTTCCCGTCCTCACCTCCAATTTGGAGCAACTCTCTAGTCACTCACTTCTCAAATATATGTGCATGCATACAGACATACAGACAGACCAATCTATCTTCTCTCCCTCCCTCCCTCCCTCCCTTCCTTCCTTCCTTCCTTCCTTCCTTCCTTCCTTCCTTCCTCCCTCCCTCCCTCCCTCCCTCCCTCCCTTCCTCCCTTCCTTCCTCCCTTCCTTCCTTCCTTCTATTCTCTTTTGGCTTTGCTTCTCTGATTTGCCAGTATTCTACTTTGAGAATATCCATTAGGTGGATTTAAGTTCAGCCTGAACAGCAGAGACTAAGCCATCTCTGCAATGGGCTCCCGCTTCTTACTGCTTACCACCCTTCCCTCATGGCCCTGCTGCCTTCCTGCAGCACTCTCAAGGAGCTTGGTAGGGAACCGAGACTCCTGCACAGGTGCTTTGAATGTGTTCTCTGGTTCTCTGACTGTATCTGGGGACACTGAAGTCTAGTAAATGCAGAGCCTCTAGCCTAGAGGAAAGCCTGTGTTTTCTTGTCTGCTTGTGCTGCTGGTAGTTTTTGATTGAACACTGTGTGCTACAGAATTGGTGTGAACACTAGATTCTGTTATCCTCCTTTGAAGAGTGCTGGCTTTTGTCTTAATGTACATTTTATTCCAGGTATTGACAGTTAGCTGGACCTTGTGTGGGTGTACCCTCATATATTCTCAGTTCAGATCTATGGAAGCCCCATGCTGACCCCAAAAGACACTCTGGCATCATAGGACTCAGCAGGAGGTGATGGGCTTCTGAGTTATGGTCCTCCTATGGGTCCCCTCAAGGCTGGGCTTTTAGCTTGGAGAAGGTGAGTATAGAGATTCCCTTGTTCTAAAGCTGTGCTGTTTAGATGGGAAGTTCTGCCTCATAGGAGACATTTGGCAGTATCTGCAAATATATCCCGTCACCACATTGGGCCTGTCCTATCTCACATGGCCCTCATTCCCGGGTCATTGTGGGCCTGGCTCTAGCTGCCAGGGCCCTATCATCCCAGATTCTGTCTCTGTTATTCTGTCTCTATATCATCCCATAGCTGGCCCCCTTACATGCTGCTGGTCATTCTGCTCCTGTGTCAGGACCCAGTCAGCCCCATGACCTGAACAAAACCCTGTTGTTTTAATTCATGGAGCTGATGGCTGCCTGGCATAATCTCATGTTTATTAATCAATATGTTTATGGTTAGTATTATCAGTTAGAATTTCAGCTCTACATAAGCAAAGAATGTTTGTGTGTTATCCACTTTGGACTCCTTGGTACCTGAGACAGAGTCTAGAACATGAGAAGATCCTAGTTACTGTGAGATGGTGAGTAGATGGGCAGCTGGTTAGATGGACAGACAGATGGATGGATAAATGGATGAGTGGATGGGTGGTAGATGGTGGCATTAGATGACTATGGATGATCAATAGTTGAGAAGATGATGAATGGGTGGTGGATGAGTAGGAAGATGGATGATGGGTGGTTGATCAAATAAATGGATAGACTGGTGGATGTAGAAGGGGCAGTTAGATGGATGGATGGTAGGTGGGTAGATGGTCACATGGATGAATGGTAAATGGATGGGTAGGTGGTTGAGTGATTGAATGGGTGGATAGATGAGTAGATATATGGATAAACAGATTAATAGATGCTTGGTAGGTGCATGGTGGTTGGATAAATGGTGTTTGGGCAGACAGATGAGTAGATGGCTAGTGAGAGGATAAGCAGATGAAACAATGGATGACTGGGTGGGTAGGTGAGTGGATGGATGGATAGATGGATGGATGAATAGGCAGTGGGTAGGTGGATAGGTGGACAGATGGGAGGATGGGTGTATAGAAGCAGATGAATGATTACCATATGGTGGTTTATCCTAAGGAATACCAACAATCAGAGGTGACTAAAAAAATTCTTTCTGGCTGTCTGTCCTAGAGACTTCAGGGAGCTTTGATTTGCTGTTTGAAGGAAGAGGAAAGAAAGGTTGTTTGAAAACAAGCATGGATAAAAAGAATGAATGTCTGTATACATACAAGAAGTGGTCAGAGCCATGATTACATGCAAGAGTTGGTGACCAGCAGCCATATGTAATGTGGCATTAAAGAAAGAAAGGTCATGTTACCCTCTCCAGAAACCATGTCTGTCAAACCAAAGAATCCAGACTTCCTTTGGTGGTCTGTGGGTGGTTGTGGAATGTTCCCAAGTGAGAGGTTGATTGGCGAGAAAAAAGCTGTAATTTCAGAAGGCAGTCCAGCTCAGGGCAGACTGAGTGAAGCCAGGCAGAGTGTATTAGGCTTTCTGCTCTTTGCTTTTTCTGTGTGGCTGTGGCTTGGAAATTTGCCCTCTGACCTTCAAGATGTCCCCTAGTGTGCTCCTAGAGGGTAGGGACCCACTTTTACTTGTCTCCTGTCCCCATGTGAATATCATCAGGCTAGATGAGACAGATAGTGTGAGCCTCTTCCAGTGTCTAGAGAGGATGGAAGAACAGTGAGGAGGGAAAGAAGGAGAAGTGGAGCCACATATCCAGTGAATTGTTGGGATTTAGCAAAGCAGCCATCGACCAGATAGTAGGGTCACTTCCAGAGGACACCCAAAGCCTCTTATGACATGTGCTCAGTGGTGTAGCTGGCAATGTGAGCTATACCGAGAGAAGCACATCAACCCTAGACTGGCCTAGACCCCAGACCGGCCCTTCGGATGGATCCCCTGAGCTTATTTGTCCAGAACATATTTATGAAGGATTGTCCCTGGCTCTGCTTCCATAGACCAAGTGACCACTCCCGCTAGCCACTGGCTGGCCACTGTGGGAGTGGGTGGAGGAACAGGTGGATAGATATAGTTTCTGTTTTCTGGGACAGTAGCTTTTAATTGGGGAGGGTCTTTGATGAATATATTTTACTTTTTGAGTGTCAAGCTTATAGAAATAGAAAACAGAATCTAAAGGACCCCAGGTTTTCTGTCACCATTAGGGTGGTCTATCCCCAAGAATTACAGAGTCAGTATTGATGCCTGATATTCACTGAAACCCATTATTATTTATGTGTAACTTTATTTGTATGTGCGTGTGTGTGTGTGCATGCGCGCGCACATGCACGCACATGCGTGCACACACACATACACCACAGCACACTTGTTTTCACCATCCTTGACCACCCATGGCTATCAGTTCTCTCTTTCCATAGCGTGGGTCCCAGGATCAAACTCAGGCCATTGTGCTTAGCAGCATGTGCCTGCATCCTCTGTGTAGGGCATTCTATGGGTTTAAACAATTGTGTAATGACGTGCACCCAGCATTACAGTATCATACAAGTATTATACAGTAAGACCATTACCCTAAAATTCCTGTATTCTGCCTGTTCACACCCACCCTCCTTCTGACATTTTCCCTGTATCCATAGTTTTGTCTTTTCCAGAACGATCTGTAGTTGAATGGTGCAAATGTAGGCTCTTTGGGCTGGCTTCTTTTGCTCAAGCCTTACTACACAAGCTGCTTTTTGGCCAGTCACACTGCCTGTCTCCAGAAGCTTGTCAGATGTGCTGACACTTGGGCTCCATAATGAGCCTGTCCCCTCTGAGCCTACATTTCAGCAGTGTCCTTAAGTGCCTGGCACACAGGTAGAAGTTTGAAACAGTCTGGTCTAAGAGAACATTCCAGGTAGATGAGACCTGTCAGATAAATCAGGAAGGGCTTGTGTCTGTCATGGTTCTGGGGACAGGTAAGCCAAGCAAGGATTTCTTGGAGCCTTCTTGCCCAGTCTAAGGTAGGAGGAGGTAGAGGAGCACCCCAGGCTTCCTGGAGGTGGAATGCAACAGGCCTTTGTAAAGTAGTCTCAAACCATGTCTGTTTCAATTGACTGAAATTAAATCACACACAGTTTTGTGCCTCAGTTTCTCTAAACGGTTTCCAATCATTAATAGCCACATGTGACCAATGGTCACTAAAGTGGGGAGTTTATTGGTCAGGGTTCTGTAGAGCAACAGAATTAAAAGAAGGACTATGTGTTAAGATGGGACTTATTAGGCTCGTTTACAGGATGCAGTCAGGATAGTCCTCAATGGCTGTCTCACACCAGAGAGGCCAGCAGCCTGATAGTTATTCAGTCCTTGATACTGGATGTCTCAGCAGTCCCAACCTTGTGCTGATGGCCCTGAGGAGTCCTGAAGAGCTTCTGGTCTTCGTCTGTTATCATAGAAGTGCCAGGGTGGGAATTGCCAGCAATCATGAAGGCATGCAGAAAAATGCGAAGCTTCTTTCTGTTTTTATCTGTGCTTTCAGCAGAAGGTGCTGCCCAAATTTAGGGTGGGACTTCCCATTTCAAATAACTTCATCAAGAATATTCCACATAGGGGGCTGGAGAGATGTCTCAGTGGTTAAGAACACTGGCTGCTCTTCTAGAGGTCTTGAGTTCAATTCCCAGCAGTCACATGGTGGTTCACAACCATCTATAATGGGATCTGATGCCCTCTTCTGGTCTGCAGATGTTATAGCATGCATATACATAAATCTAAGAAAGAAAGAAAAAGGAAAGGAAGAAAGGAAGAGAGAAAGAAAGAAAGAAAGAAAGAAAGGAAGAAAGGAAGGAAGGAAGAAAGGAAGAAAGAAAGAAAGAAAGAAAGAAAGAAAGAAAGAAAGAAAGAAAGAAAGAAAGAAAGAAAGAAAGAAAGAAAGAAAGAAAAAGAAAACAAAGAATATTCCACATAGGGATGCCCAGTGGCTTGCCTTTTATTCAATTCTGGATCCAGGCAAGTTGATAACCATGATTAGCTATCACAAAGATCATGGCTATGGAAGGTTTTTGTCTTTGTAGAAATGTCTGTTGGGTAGTAATAATGTTTAGGGCTGACTGAAGGCCCCAGAGCAGGAGAGTCTCTAGAAACTGGCACTCAGGTTTCCCTGGGGACTTAAACATGGAGCTGTTACCTTGTCTTCCTGAAGCCATGCTGTCAACTCTTCCATGACAACATCCTTGATCATCAATATTTGTCTCTTTTTACCTACGGGTCTTAAATCTGGCATACTAATTCTTTGAGCCGCAAATGAGTATGTAGAGAATATTCATTAATTCCAACATGACCAAGAAAAAGTCTTATTTCTTGGTTGATGATTTCCTAAAAACACATTTTCCTAAAAAACATACTTTGACTGTCAATTTGCTTCTTATACAGAGTGCAATTATATTTATTAAGGTATGTGATCAGGAATGCAATGCAGTTAACTTCTTTCCTACATTAGCATGCTAGGGAAGCAGTATCTGGGACCAACTACTTCCTTGACAGGGAGCACCTGAGTCCCAGAGAGAAGATGTAGCTTGCCTAAGACCAGAGTTGGTAGAGAACTGGACTAAGACATAGGACCCCAAATGAAACATCTGTCACTTTTCCAGCTTTCTGAATCTGTCTCTTCACCTGTGACATAATGAGTCTAGACTTAACATGGAATCAAGTCCTGACTCATGAGCTTTGTGACGTCAGACAAGGGGGTTGACATCTCCAGACTTCCAAATTACTTGGCCCTGTCCTTTCTACTTCTGGTGGTGGTAGAGAATATCAGACACACTGGCAGGCTCACAGGGAGGAAAGTGCCCTGAGATTTGCAGAGGTCAGAGGGAGGGAGGAAGGGTAGAGGAGGCCCTCACCAACCCCACAGTTCTAATGAGCACCTCCTAGACGAGGTGACTTCTGATGATTTCTGATCCAGCACAGCTTTGTGAGGGAGTGAGGTCTCTTTTGCCCATGAGCAGCAAGATGATGGGGCGTTGATAGGTTTTGGGTGACTGGAACTATGACAGCTGATGACCTTCTCTGTGCAAACTCACTGGTGTGTGAACCCCCTGTCCCATTTCTTTCACTTCGCATCCGCACGCTGAGCTCCAGAGCACCCACGGGGCAAGCACCGCCCTGCTTTTGCTCACAAAGCACTCAAGCCTGGCTCCACTCCTTGATTAGAACCTTAGTGACATTCTGCCAGGCACAGGCCAGGGAACACAGCTCCTCCTCCAACCTTACAGAGGCTTATGGCATTGTCTTGCACACTTCACCTAAGGAGGCAATACTGCATGGTGTTCGGACACTCCCCACTCAGTCTCTGGGAACCCAGAACTATCACTGACCTTAAACAAGCCACTGTCTCTCCCAGTGCCAGAGTTCCCTCAGCTAGAAAAGAAGGCTATTGAGTCAAAGTGCCGGCTTTTATCTTTTCACCAGCAATAGCCCTTCAATTCTCCACTTCTGAGTCTCCCACTCCCGCTGCGGCTTCATGCCAAGTGGAAATTCCTCTTAGCAGTGTCTGAGTCATAAAAGTAAAAAACAAAACAAAACAAACAAACGAACAAAAAACAAAAACAAAAACAAAATACCCTGGCAAAGTCCAGGAATAGATTTTCAAAGTTCTCCTGGGGGAAAACAAGGCCCAGAGAAGAGAGGTGATTTATCTATGGTCCTATGAGTGTTTTTACTATACATTGTATCGAAAGGGACAGATGAATATTGGTCTAAGAGCACATGATTAAACCAGATTCTGCTCAGCCACTGCCCACATGAGCAAACCTTCCCAACATGTCGACAACATCTTACTCAACTCTCCTCTGGAGATGGCTTGTGTGCTGCCCAGCACATAGTAGGTATTCACTGAATGCTTTTTGTAGAATCTCAAAATTATGCTCTTGCCTGGAATAGTGGGTACCATGGCATTCGTTTAGACCTCTACATAGATGAGAGAGCTTGTGGAAAAATCAGAATAGAAAAGAAATAAGGATTTCCCTCTGGACACGACATGGTCTTTGTACATGTCAACACCTGTGGTTATCTGCTCAAGATCAAGTCAGTCAAAACAATGCAGCAGGAATGTGGGAGGGGCCTGAGGACAGAAGAGTTAGCACCAGCTGATGGCCCTGAAGGAAAGAGTATCACTCTTCTTTGCGGGTGTGGCTGGTAACCAGTGCCTTGGTGGATGGCCCCACAGGCATGTGCATATGGGAAGCACTTAGTAGACTCAGGATGATTAATAACAAAAAAGGAAGACATGGAGTTGTGTAGTTAGAGTTTTCCTTCCTGGCCCAGTCAGGACAAATCTCTCTTACCCGCCAGTCCCACAGTCGCCCAGACCCAGCGTCTTTACATGTTGCTTTTCATGGCGGTGGCTGGCGGTGTCTCTCCCCAGTCTTCTACATCCCACAATTCTCTTCTTTCTTGTTCCGCCTATACTTCCTGCCTGGCCACTGGCCAATCAGAACTTTATTTACACAGAGCGATATCCACAGCACTTCCCCTTTTCTTTTTTTTTTTTTTAAGGAAGGTTTTAACTTTTACATAGTACAATTACATATAACAAAATAATTATCAAGCAAGAATTACAGTTACAATATTAATGAAGATATCCTATCTATCTTATATTTGTGAGTCTAAGGTTTTATATCTAACTTATCTTTTATAACTATCTAGTCTTCAACCACATCAAAGACCTCAGAAGGATATAATATTACCTGAGAACTGGGAAAAGGATGCAAGCAACTTTCGGGAGTCTTGCAGGGTAGACAGAGACAGCTGGCAGCCTGAACAGTCACCTAATGTTCCTTTGTAAAGTTGGGGCATTTGTCTTCAGCCCACAGGGCTAGAGTCTCTCAGTCACTTCTCTCAGTGTCCTGTAGAATGTTTGGCAGTTTCCTCTGCGAAGCAGGAGCCTGAGGACCATTTTGTCAAGCAAAGTTCAGTGGTCACCTTTCTATGGGTCCTGCATGTCCAGTTGATCGAGCAGTCCAGGCAAGAACAGTTTCTTGCCCAAATGGCTATTTTTGTCAAGGTGAAGATAAGATATGAAGTGTCTTTAATGCCCATCCTCCTCT
Source organism: Onychomys torridus (assembly GCF_903995425.1). Lineage (NCBI taxonomy): Eukaryota > Metazoa > Chordata > Mammalia > Rodentia > Cricetidae > Onychomys > Onychomys torridus. Next base: position 104,033,172 of record NC_050445.1, read on the forward strand.
CTGAAGTAAATCAGTGCTGCCAGGAGCAGACATGTCCAATTGTCCAGAAAGTCTAAATTTTAAAAGTATTTTAAATGCCATATTCTGTAGGTCTTTGAAGTATTTGAAGATTACCTATCTATCTGAAATATCTCTATGTATATCTAGAAGACTTAACTAACATGGCTACAAGTATGATTATCATAGATGATTAATTATTAATCTATTTTTAATTATCCATTACAATTTAAAATGAGCTATACAAACATAATACCTTAAACACGATTAGAAATATACACACAGTATAACAAAATTAACTTTAAGTTTGTATCAATATACTAAAATCTATACCAATGTAAAACATTTTAAACAAGTTGTTGCTCTTTAGAAGTAAGTTCCTTAATCTACACTTTCATCCTATTATATCTGTATCATATCCCCTTTTCTTCTTTAGAAAGAGATCTCATTTATAATTAAACTGCTTTAAATAAAAATATTGGTTTTTCTCTGTCCCACACCAGAGGGCTCTTCTGTTTGGGACACAAGAATCTCTTAACCTTTTCTTTTAGCAATATGTCTGGGTTAGAGAAGGAATGAGCCAATTCCATCTCCAAAGCCAGCTTGATAATTTTGGGAATGTGGGCGTAGTTTCTCTTACTACTTCCTGCTGGAGGGGGGCGCTGTATCTTATGGGGGCACAAAGAAAATTTTAGGATTATAGAGTAGTCCGTGAGGGTGAACCTCTGAGCCAGTTGCCTTGAAACCATTTTGGCTGTTGGGTCATCTGGGCCATGGTGTCATCGGAGACCTTTCAGGTGGTCTTGGCTGATCAAACCTGATATATCTTAATCTGGAACAAATCCACAGCCTCTGGCTTTCTGTGGAAACAAAAGCAGAGACTCTTTTCCAAAGCAACATATCCTTATATCCAAATTTTGAAGTCAAGTTACCTTTAAAATTTACATATTTGTTTAACTCAACAGCTTTTACGATCAAATCTTTTTCTGCAGTTAAAAATCTCAAAGACAACACAAACCAGATTCTCCATGTAATATCCATCTTTGTAAGACTGAAAAGCCACTGTGGCTGCTGGCTCCACCCACCTCAGCTTCCCAACATGGCGGTGGTACAGTTTACCGCCAGCTCTGAGTCTGGAGCCATGTGTACCATCAACTATCAGAAGCAGTTCTATCAAAGCAGTGCATAGCCCAGAAACTTTTTTTTTTTAACTAGCAAAGGCTAAATCTACCACGCAGCAGAGTAAAGTGTCGCTTGTAGATTCCTCATTCCTGCCACACTGCAGGTCATACGCACACTCCAGGAACCCGCCATAGTAGCTCAAACCAGCAGGCTGCCGCTAACTTGAGAGAGACAACTAGGAAGCTGTTTTTAGCTCCGTTTTAGAATCTTTTTTCTCAGGTTTTAGGTGGAAATTCTTGCCAGCACGTTGGGCACCATTTATAGTTAGAGTTTCCTTCCTGGCCCAGTCAGGACAAATCTCTCTTACCTGCCAGTCCCACAGTTGCTCAGACCCAGTGTCTTTACATGTTGCTTTTCATGGCAGTGGCTGGCAGTGTCTCTCCCCAGTCTTCTACATCCCAGAATTCTCTTCTCTCTTGTCCCGCCTATACTTCCTGCCTGACCACTGGCCAATCAGAACTTTATTTACACAGAGCGATATCCACAGCAGAGTTGGGAGGGTAGTGGGGACACTGGAGAGTTGGGAGCAGAGAGTAGTGGATGAATATGGTCAAAATATATTGGATAAATGTATACAACTTTCCACAGATGAAGAAAACATTTTTTTAAAAAGGGGGGTCCCTAAGAAAACCAGATGGGGGAAATAACAACAGCCTTGAGCTTCTTTAGTGACTGTGTCCCAAACATAGGGCAAAATGGAACCAGGGAAACAAATTCATACTTGTACTTGGTCTGTCCTTTTCTTCCTCTGGATCCCTGGGGGCTGTTCCACCTCATTCAGGAGGGATGTGCGGCTGGAAGTGAGGAGTAAGAACCACCCAGACAGATGCATGGCTTGCAGATGGATGATATTAGGTCATTAATTAAAGTTTCATTAGCCTGTGAGGTGATGTCAAGGCAGAGATGACTGAGTCCCCAGAACTCTGGTTTCCTGATCACAGACTAAACACTGATCTTTGTTCTTACCATTGCCAAAGAGAGCAGAGATTTATGCAGTTTGCCACCATTGGTGCAAGCATGGGTGTTGCTTGGCTTTTCCCAATGGAGATGTAAACAAATGTTCATCCCAGATAGAGCACTGACCACAGACTAAAAGACATGGTCTCACCCAGACCTTGCTTGGTGAACCAATGAGTTTACCGGTGTGACTCCAAGACAGATGTGTCACTAAGAAGTCTTCTCAGTATGGGTGATGACTCACATCTTACTCGCAGCTCTACCAAAAAGTCCTTTGCTCCAGTTGTTTATTGCTTATATGGCCTGAGTCTTTGTGAGTCTTGTAATCCTTGGTGCTTTCTGAACCTTATGAGTTTCCCTAGCTTCCTGAGTCCTTTGAACCTCCCTTCTCCCTCTGGGAGAGAATGCTTCATTTTAGAGGCAATAGCTATGAGACAGTCCACCCCTTCTTCTGGATCTCCCATCTTCTGAGTTGTTTCCCGAGACTGGAGAGGGTGGTTATTGTCTTACATTTATGCCTGACGTTGAGCCCCTGCACCACAGCAATAGTTACTCTCAGCAGCTTGGATGGTTAGGAATCTTCAATCTACACTGAAAAAAAAAGTTTCTTTCTGTGACTCATGGTAGCAGCAGCAATATTCCATGGCAAAACGAAAAACATTTAAAAGCAACTTGACAGATACATTACTTCCATTTAACAAAACAATAGAAGTCCCTTCCTCACGGGAGCCTATGACAGTCCCAGCTATGAGCTTTGCTCTGGCTCATAGTACTAGACTTAAGTTCCCATCTAGGGAGCGGGACTTTAACTGGAAATCAGTTGGTTGTACCCTGAGCAGTCTTAGCTCTTCTGTGAACACAATCCTAGCAGGCCAGTGAGCTGGGCATGTGCACTAGAGGGCACATCTTACCTGCATGTTGTTCATGTAACATGTAGGGTCCCTATCTGGACAGTACTGTCAGCAACCATTCTCCCTGCCACAGCCTGCCTAGTCCCTTCCAGCACTACACAAGCCAGCCGATAGAGAAGGGGCTTTCAGCTTGGCCCCCGCTTGATTTCTCCATGTCCTAGATGTAGTATTTTCAGCAATAGGGTCTTATCATCTAGTTCTGACATACAACCAAGAGCAGTGGTAACAGCCTGAATTGGGCTGGGGGTAGCTATGGAGGTGCCCCCCCTGGTAGCCCACTGCTGACACTGAGACTTTTACCCAACAACTTTATGGCTCCTGGGAGCATCTTCTCCCACCTAGTCAGAGGGTCTTCATTCAAGCTCTTTAACTGCTGCTGCCTGCTGTTCTTGTGGATGCTTTTGTGACTCTGTAAGGCCTTCAAGGGTTAGCATCCTTTATGAAACACTTACACAGAGGGTGGGCCAGATCCCTGAGGGCCAACTGGCTTCCAGGGCCAGTTGGGCTTGTAACGCAGCAACTAGGAGGAAATGAAAAAGAAAAAAGAAATGTGTCCTCAAGGTCAAATCCAGCATGGAAAGATGACGTCACTGTAGCAATTGTTCCATCAAGAGAACAATGGGAGGCACAGCAGTCTGGACGCAGGCACTACCTTAACTCTCTCTAATCCACAGTGCCCCTCTGTGAAGGTCCAGCTCCCTCATCCTGATGGGAAACTTCTGTGGGTCTCCCTGCCTGCCACAGGCTTGGTGGGGCCAGATATGGCTGCTTACATGGCAGGGAGCCCAGCGAGCCAGGCCATGCTGCCCTACTGTGCGTGCTGCTGCTGGAACTGATTCTGGAGTCAGACAGGCTCCAGGTTGTTGCAGTGGCTCTCGCCTCTCTGGTGGTCACACTTGGCTATAGGAAGAGCCCTGGGCTGGGTGAAAGACCTCTACCCAAGTCTACTTTCTTTCAGGGGAGAAATGTACACCGTAAACTCAGAAGATACAGATGCCCACACTAGAGCAAGCTTGATCTTTGTCGCTTGGACTATTTTATGATTTATGTCTTCTGTGAACATTTTCTCGGGCTTTAAAAGCATCCAGGTGCCCAGCAGTTAAGTACTTAGCTGTCAGGATGTTTCCCCACCCGGGAAGACTAGCTTGATATAAATCTTGCCACAGTCACCTTTGAGTGACCCAGACATGGCCCTCTGCTTTCCATTCTGTCTTCTCTTGACTGCTTTAGCACTTTGTGAAGCCAGTTTACATGCTAGTCTAAATCACAGGTGTGCAAGAACCTCTTCAGAGGTTTCCGAAGATTGCACTTCACCATGTGACCAGCAAAGCCACTGAAGCCCTATGACATCCCCAAGGTCCCTGCTGAAGTAGCCCCCTTCTTAGCTCTTCTGTGAACACAGGCCTAGCAAGCTGGTGAGCTGGGCATCAGGCACCACCTTGCTCATGCCCAATTCTCTCAGTAGTGTCTGTCCTTCCTCTGTTCCCTTTCAGCCCTGATATTCTTGGGGAAGTTAGCTGACAATGGCCAAGTGTCACACGTGGCTCTATGAGTCAGTGTGTCTGGAACTGATTTCTTTTGTGTTATGTCAGATTCTGCAGCCTTGGTGTCCAGAGAGGATGGGTAGTTATGTTACACAGTCTTTCCATATCTGCAGGGCTCAGCCTGACCCCATATTCCCACATCCTTCAACCTTACAAGCTGGGCTATGAGAGCTCTTCTGGTTCTTGTTTCAAAGTCTTTCCCAATCCCAGCAGTTCATATGAGTGCTTCCTGATTATCCATGTCCTGTACTGAGCCATAGTAACGGGTTTTCCTTTCTTCTGTGTTGAAGATCAGACCTGCAGACTCTCTTCTGTCATGTCTGCCTCACTCTCTGCTCCACACACAATCTGATTCTTCTCATGATTGCTGGGTGTCTGTGTCCTAGCAAAGAATCTTCAGCAGATTTAGCTGTACTCCTTTTCCTATACCCTACCAGCCATAAGAAAAGATAGGCCAGCACCTCTACCTCTCCCCTCCTTACACACACACACACACACACACACACACACACACACACACACACACACACACACACACACACACTTTTCCTGCCAATCAAGACAATAACGTAGAAGGATAGCATCCATATGTCTTCCTATTGTATTGGAGACTATGGGGGTCCAGCTCCTGGATAGTCCCCTCCCAGGGTCCGGGAAGAATCTACAACCAGCTGATAATTAATCTTTGATGAAATGAAATGAATCTATGTACACGAAACTCCTTAGATCATACACATTATTATTCTGTGATAGTTTTCTCTCTACACAGCTTCTCATGCCTAGCTCCTTTCTTGCCTGATTTCTCTCTACATTTATCTACTGTCTCCTCTAGGTTCCTTCATCTAGTTCTGTCCCATCTAGGTTCTCATCCATCTGGTTCTTTCCCCTATCAGCTCCTCTCCCATCTCCTTCTCTCTCATCTGGCTCTTCTTCATCTTGTTCTTCCCCATCTGGCTCTTCCTCATCTCTCATCTAATTCCTCTAGTACTCTCTTTTAGCCCTTCAATCTAGTTCTTCCCCATCTCAGTTTGTTCCTCTCGAGTTCTTACCCATCTAGTTCTTCCATTCTCTTTTCTCTTCTCCATCTGTTTTCTCCCTGTCTACAGAAAATACCTGCCTTTTCTTTCCTTGGGCACATGGTTCCCTGCCTCCTCAGGAATGTTGTTTTCTCTCTCACCTTGATACGTAAAAACCACCTCTTTTGTTCTCAGTCAAAGTGCTCTGGAAAACCACTAGGCCTCCTCAAGGCCAGGGGATGGTCTGAGCTTCATTAGCACAGGAAACAAAGCTAGGCCTCTCCCTCAAACTTGTCTCCTAAGCTCAGCAGGGTAGTTAGTAACTTAGTAGGTTCAGCAGGTCAGGGGAGCTGAACTGTTTGCCAATTGGTCTGGGCTCACAAGGATTTCATAGCAGAAGACAGCTGAAATCTTAAAAGCTAGGTAACACCAAATATTCATAATAAATGGCTTGCCTTTTGACAGGCCCTTGGCCGGTCAAAGTTCGGCTTTAATACATAGCTGAATCTCTATGATATATTATCGAGGCCTGCAAGACTATTGTAATTCCTCCTGCTCAGGTAGCTTCTTTCTGGGACACTGCTGCAGAGAATCTTTTGGGAGGGTGAGTAGCCAGAGCTGCCATATCTCCTATTTGTCTTCCTGAAGAAGCCAGCTCTCCTACAGGCTTCCTCCAGACATTGCAGTGACTGGGAGCAGAGCTCCCCCCGCCCACCAGGGTTCTGAGCCAAGGCAGCCAGTGGTGCTGTGATTCTCAGCCACCCAAAGGCTGCATCCTCAACCCTGGGCATGCCTCCTGGACCGCCATGTCAATCAGACTCCCGGGTGTCCAGAACTTTTTTAAACTGTCACCTTTTCTCATCAGATGAGCCAGGGAGAGGGAGGCCATGTGAGCAGGTGGCAAGGTGGCCTTTCAATTTGGCAAGGATTCTGAGAGCTGAAAGAGTACTAAACCAATCTTGGTTCAATAAACAAAACTGTGTCTTCACTGAGCATGAAGGCCTTATTGCTGTCCTCTAATAACATAGAGCAACTCTCCCATGGGATTCGAGTTGCTGAGAGACAAGATAATGTGTGGGAGGGCATACTATTTAATTTAAGCCTGAGCATCCTGACATTTTGGTATAGGGGGAAGGTTGTGGTACTAGTCTTCAGTAAAATCCAAGGGATGGAATACTTGAAAAGTACAGAGAGTAGATTAAAGTGTTCTCCCATCAGGCCTCACAGTGTGTGAGGGAATGTGTGTGTTAACTAGTTTGATCTGGCCATTCATACTCCTAAGAGCAGCCTACTGCCTGAGAGACCCAGGGAGACTCAGAGACCCTGAGGGAAGCCTTGGAAGTGACTTTCTGGGAAGCATTTCCTGTCCTTGGGAGGAGAGATGTTGGCCCCCAAAGAAAACAGAGCAGGGATGATAGTTGAGGGTGGGGTAGTTCTAAACCAGAATGAGGAAACCAGGCCTCCTTCCCTGGGTAAAGCCTCCACGGCTAGGGCTGGAGAACAGGGAGCAGCTCCATACAGGGCTTAGAACACACTGGCTTCTTCCCCAGCTCAAGATTGCACACTCAGGCCTGGACCCTTCAAAAATCCTTTTTAACGATACATAGTCATGACTTTTTCTGGCTCCTCGGTGTTTCCTGTGAACTCTTTGTGTGATGAGTGCCATGAACTGAGGGCAGCCGGACAGTTCCCTGCTTTGCCGTTACACCCACAGAGAAACTGAGGCTTCAAGAACTGACCTCTCCAAAGTCGAGCTGGAAGAAAGAAGCTCCAAAGAAGAGCTGAGGTTCCACCCAGTCTAACTGACCCTGTGTCCTCCAGGCAGGGGACTTGCCTCAGTTCTTTTCCAATTGTATACCTGCTAGGTGGCCGGCTCCTGAGCAAAGGGTCTTGGGGTTTTGACTACCTCTGAATGCTTATATCTGGAAGCTACACAGGTAATGGTCAGAAAGTGTGGCTGAGAAAGTCTCTGCAGCCTTTCCACCTCTCAGCAGCAGAGAAGCTCAGGGATCTTCTGCCCAGACTTAAAGAGCAGTGTAGAGGCCTGTCACGTGCTTCCTCATCATCCCCAACCACAGGAGGCTCATCCTGGGCTAGACTCTCAGCCAGGGAGGAGCTCATTGACTTCTGTGACTATCTGAAGTCCCCAGCCAACATGAGTCGCCTTTAGGAGGCTCCTTAGGGACTCAAGTGTGTTCTTAGGCAATGTCAGAAATCTGTTCATCACAGGATTGAATAGTCTCTTCCTATGGCCTCCCTGTGAGTCCCATGGGCACAATCCTGCTTGGTAACTCTGAACAACTTCCAACCAAAGATGCATTAGCAAATTGGTACCTGTTCCATGGACTCCAGGGAGTTCTGGGAAGCCCACCCCACCCCACACTCTGCCCCTTGCTTGGAAGTGCCCCTGCTGGCCAACTTCAGTCCCACCCTAGCTTTCTCAACCTCTGGGCCTTTGCATTTTGCTATCTTGCTTCCTTCCAGCCTCCCAGGCCAATGCATGCACCAGTGACCCACTAAAAATGTCTATTTCTGTGAGCATACCATTGTTTCTGTAATGGGCCCAACTAGTCCTTAAATCTATCAATCACTTCCCTGCCTGAGATGTCAGGGCTGGATGATCATCTCCCAGGTTTTACTCCATTGCCAGCTCTAGCTAATAGTAAACACTTCTCATTATAGCCAGACTAAGGATAGAAGAGAGTGTGATTGATTCGTAATGTCTGCCATAGGTAGCAGTGAGGGTGGGATATGCATGTCACATACTGGCCATCTTCATTTCTGTCTAGTTTCTTCATTTTGTGGATTAGTAAACCAAGGCTAAGGGGTGGGGGAAGAGCTTTAGGAGGATACACAAGAACTTTGGGGACTATCTGGAATGGAACCAATAATCCCTGACTTTTCAGTCCAACAAGTTCCCCACTTGGCCTGATAGTTAGGATTCTGCCTGGACCTCAAGGACTGTGCTCCTGTGTGCTGAGTCTCAAGCAGTGGTGGCCACTGTTCTTGAAAACTTGCCAGGCAGGGCAAACAGGTCTGGGTGCTCTCACAGAGCCCCATCCTTGCTAAGGCAGACAGACAATGTTGCAGGGAGCACAATGGCATGCTGGGAGGTCTCTGTTCTGTGTGCAGGCAGACTTGGTAAAGTGGGCTTCTGCTGGGAAGCTGTATTCTGTCTCTCCTCCAACCCCAAGCAAGAGAGCCTTTTCTGTTGTCTAGACCTCATACTGTCCGTGGCCCCCAGAGGGCACAAAGCATCCCTGACTTTGAATCAATTCCACAGTTATTAGAGGAAAGTATGTGGTCATGGGGGAGGGTCTAAAATTTCATCCCAGAGCCAGCTTGGCTGACACAAAAGAGCATGCCAACTCAGGGCTGGACTTGGGAGCTAGAGTTTGGCTTGGTCCAGGGCACACTGGCCTTGTGCTGTCTGTGGATGAGGGCTACTGCTGCCAGCCCAGACCCCTGCCAAGGCAAGGCTGGACCTTCGATCCAGGTCATTTTAGAATGAGATGGGTCATCAGTTTGGTGTCCACAGTGCTACATGCATAGCTCTTGGAGTCAGTGGGGTTCATGTATGTATACCACATCCTGCGTGGGGAATGCACTGTCTTCAGTGCCGGGAATGGTCCCCTGAAGAAGTCCTAATAGGGGAGATCTTGACTTAATGGGACCTCTGAGTCCATGGACAGACCTAGGGGGAGGCCCAAGCTGAGAAGGGGTCCTGGCTCTAGACCTCTTCTGCTGATCCCTTGAAAAAATGGGGCTCAGTACTTAACATGATAAGTTGGGGAAGGTGTGCATAGCCCCCTGTATTTTACTACATAAGACACCAAAGGTCACTGCCACATACCTGGTGCCATCCACCACCATCCACTCCCTCTGCTTTCTGTGCCTCAGACACAACTGCTCAGCATCCTGGGCAAAGGTCCAGCCACAATGACCCCTGTTCATCACTGCACACACACAGGTCACCAGGGTCAGCCGACACACCCAAACTCCCCACACACAGAGCCAGCCAGCTCCTCACTGCCCATGGCTCAGCCATTCGTTCAGTCTGCTGACACTTTACTGGCAGGTCCTGAGGTGACCAAGGCCAGCTGTCCAGGGAAGGGCTTGGCACCCACTCGAGAAGCAACAGAACATGTTTCCAGTGGGGTTTCCAAGCCAAGATCCCCTGTCCCTTCCCACCACCACCATCCTGCTCGCTCTCCCAGCCAGCAAGCCCAGCACATTAGCATTTAAATATAGCCAAAGTCAGCTCCCCCTCAACCCTCTTCCCCATCGAAGCCACCAGGGAGGAGCATTTGAATCCTTCTCCTGGACTCCAGGCCCCTCATAATGGCCATACTGTATTCACTTGCTTCTGTATGTGGCATTAGCAGAGAGAAGGAGCAAGGGTGCCTAGCAACCCGGAGGAGGCTGAGAAAGAGGTGGGAAGGAAGCGATTCTCATGTAATTATTCACTTCCACAAAAGCCGTTGTCAGGTACACACTGGAAACACAGCTGCTTCATTCTTCTCCCAACCTACTTCTAATCCTTTCAGAGGCCTTCCCAATAGAGAAGGTGGAAAGAAAGACTTTGATTCAGCCCTTTTCTGCCACGCTATATAAGTTACGTTTTTGCTTCAATTGAGGGCTCCACTTTTTTAAGTGTGTGTGTGTGTGTGTGTGTGTGTGTGTGTGTGTGTGTGTCTGTCTGTCTGTCTGTCTGTCTGTCCGTCCCTCTGTCTGTCAAGAACATGTTCAAGAAAGGTTGTGGGTCACCAAGCCCTGTCCTGACTTCCAGACCCAAAAGTCAGACAGGTCTGGCAGTTTTCCCATTGCATTTTTGCCAGGCTTTGGGATGGTAGGGAGCCTGGGAACAGAGGTTGGCTCCTCCTACCCATCACTGATTCCTGCATTCATGGCCAAAGGACGCAGGTGTATCTGTGCACTGTGCAGTGTTGATATGTCTCAGGAACCTGAGCAGCGTGGAAGGAGGTTGGATGTTGGAAAAGACATGAAGAGTTTGTTTCCTTACCGTAGTTGATTAAAAAAATAAAATAAAATCAGCACAAGGGGCAGGAGCCCAGTACCCCATTACATGGCTTCTGTCATCTATGAATGATAAACCCGAGGCTCAGAGAGATGAAGAAACTCACCTGGGGTCTCACAGAAGAGTGAGAGCATCTGCCCACCCAAAGCTTTTGCCCAGTCTGCAAATCCCTGTGAGGCTCAGGACGAGGCACCTGATGGAAGCTCCCCCACCACGTTTTGTTCCCAAATCCAAAGTGCCTGTACATGTGCTAGGGTCCCTCTCCCCACAGCGGAGAGGGTGGAGCTCCTCTCTCTAGCCGCTTGCCAGCTGGTTGGCCTGTGGAGAGCATCAACATTGCCAGTGAGATTGAAGGGCAGCTGAGCTGTACCATGGGACTCACCCAGTCCTTGGTGTCCTAGGCTCTGATACAGCTGCTTGGAGCCACTGTGGTGCCCAGAGTCACTGTCAGCATACACCTGTTCTTACCAGTGCCTTTGTAAAGTCCATCAGAGACCCAGCCATTGGCTCTGACCAGCAGTGGGCTCTTTGCAGACCTGGAGAAACATTCTAGCTGGGGTTTCTCTGTGGTGATCCACACTGCCTTGGATGCCTTCAAAGAGCACACCTCTTCCAGCTCCCTCACCTGCCTGTCTCTGCCAAATGGTGTTCCTTCTCCATCTTTGTCTCTACTGGGAGGAGCTTGGTGGACTGTGGTCCAGACTGCGGTCCTCACTCTCGGAGCTCAGCCAGTGCTTCCATGCTACAGGAGAAGGAATACAATGAGAGCCCTTGCCCTGACCCCTGTCTCTCTCTGCCCTGGATATTTGGACAGGGGATGTCCTGGGGAAGGGTGAAGTTCACTGGGCTCCTTGGCTCATTTAACACTATAACTAGACTGTTGTGCCCCCTGTGGGTGCCACTCCTGGCTCCCCAGGCATGGACCCTGATTCCATCCTTTGTGTATGAGAGAAACACAGACACAGCCCCTACCTGTTCACAATATCCCAAGAGCCCTGGGTTAATTGCCCCTCTCTGAGAGGCACTGAAAAGATGCAAATCTTTGGTCCTCATATGTGGGTAAAATTAGACATTCCATGGGTAAGCTCAGAGCAGCGATATGGGGAGAGGCTGAGCTAAGCATCCACTTAGCCATATATCTAACTTTTGGGTGGATGTCAGCCCCAGGGGCAGGTACAAGACTCACAGTCCAGTAGTGTGAAGTGTGGAGTGTTATCCCTGCCAATTAGGCCACCCACTGTGGCAGTATATCCTCTGAGAATTTGAGAACTTGTCCTCATGTCTGCAGCTGACATTCCTGAATCCCAAGGGTCCCACTGGGCAGGCAGGTAGCACCCTGACCCATGTGCCAGGGCTCCTTGGAACCAATTGTCCTGAAAGCTGTGAAGGGGCTTTTCCTGTTCCCACACAAATCTGTCCTCAAATCTCTGAATGTGGGCTGCTCTTGCAGCAGGGCCAGCACGCCCCCCATTCATCCCTCAGAACATGGGGAGGATCCTCTCCTCCACTGACCCTACTTCCTTAGGGTTTGTTTAGTGAGACTGTTTTCCCTTCACGTTGGTGAGGGGGCAGGGATAGGAAGCCATTTCTCCTAGGAGCCTCCACCTCTGTGGCTCCCAGGAGATGCAGGCAGAGGGGCTGAGCTGTGTGGTCCCCATTTGTTTTGTGGAACTCGGGGATGCCAGGTGCATGCTGAAGACCAGGGGCTCTCCCGCCTTTCTCTGAAACATAGATCCAGAAAGCTCCAGGCTCAGAACTGAGTCTCCTTTAAGAGCTGTCTGACCTTCGATGGGTCCATTTTCTCATTGGAGAAAGCAGAGATGCCAGAACTCACCCAGCGAGAACATCATGCAAATCCTGAATTTGTGCATGGAAGACTGGAGAGCTTGGTCTGCTTTGACAGAGGTTAAGAAGTCTCTTCCCGAAGGGCCCATCAGCTCCACAGAGGGGCTCGGAATGTTCATCCCCCCATTTTCTTTTCTTTGATTGTCAAATCACTCCATGGCCACCATGCTTTTATTCCTCCCTCCCTCCCTCCCTCCCTCCCTCCCTCCCTCCCTCCCTCCCTCCCCCCTCCCTTCCTCCCTTCCTTTCTTCCATATGTATAAATTTCCTAGTTAGCATAAGAAGTATGGGCGTGATGTGATGCCTTAGAGATAATTTGATGTGGCCCCCTAGCCATTTATCCCTTCTTGGGAATACTTCCCAGACTCCCTTTATGTTGGGACCTCATGGCCTGGCCCTGGTCATTGTATGTGGGCAGAAGTGATAGGAACCAGTCCCCACAGGCCCCAGAGTTTCTTGAGGCAACTTCTGGGTCTTTGTCTCTCTGCCTGTAATTGTGTAGGAAGCTGTTATTGAGGTGGCAGGAAAGGCGTGGGTCACCATGTCATGGGTGGAAGAGAGCCTCTGCACGGGCTACACCTGGCTCTGTGGGGGGTGACAACTAGGCTGGTATCTAGCAGAACCCCCAGATGGCAGGGCTTCTGTGTGGTCCAGCAGTCCTCACCATGACAGCTGCAGCAGCTCACTGAGAAGCTCATTAGCTCCTGTCTACACAGAGTGGCCAGGCTGGCAGCCAGGCACAATAGATCTTCACCACAGGCATGTCTGCTGTATCTATTTATTGAGGTGAAGAACCTCCCAGGCTCTATGTGAAGACATGCCATGGCTCTCCATGGGACACTCTCAAGAAACCTGGCTTGGGCTCTGTGATGCCCAAGATGCATGTGTCTTTAGTAGAATGGTGACATCAGGGCCGTAAAGATGGCCAGTTAAAGATGTCTTTACTTACATGGAACCTGGGTTGGTTTCCAGCACTTGTATCAGGTGGTTCATATCCATCTGTAACTATAGTTCCAGGTCTAGCACCCACTTCTTGCCTCCTTGATTGCTGCATGCACATGATGTGCATACAGACAAGCAGATACACACATAATATATAAATAAATAGTGTAAGCATTAAGGAAAACATTTTAATTTTTTAGAATGGTTAACATCAACACGTATTTTCCACATGTGGGAGGTGGGGAGACCAATGGGGAGGTTTGGGATTCAGAGTCCAGAGTGTTAAGTTACTGCAGAGATCCTAGTGACTTTTCAGCTCTGCACCTTCAGCTCAGGCTTCTGTGTTTAGCCCCAGACTTAGCCCCTGAGAATCTCCTGATGTCTCAAACTTGCTTTTCCAAATGAGCACTTTACCCATCACCCCAGGAAGCACCACCGCCCTTACAAGAGAACCATGTTGACCTTGGGTGCTGCACTGTTTCTGCTGCCTGCTCAAATCTGCATGCTCTTCTCCAACTTCCACTTTCAAATCTACCTTCTAAAGATGATCCTGAGAACCAAGGAGACGATATAGCAAAAGGAAACAAATCAAAGCACATACTTTAATTTTTGCCGGAGTCTCTAACGCCAACAGAGAAGCCAAGAAAGTATGAGAGAAAGCAATCGGCACAATCTTTGGTGGCTGTGGTGGTTCTGGGAGCTGCAACAGCAAGAGCACGGTGAGCTGGTGAGAAGATGCAGGGCAAAGCTGCAGGCTGAACACCAGGAATCCCACGGAACTCTCAAATGCTTGCCCTGAGGAGAGACCATGCTAGGGTAGATGATTGCTGGCGTATCAGAGGATATCAGACCAACCCAATAGGGTCCATGCGGGATGGGGGAGGGTGATGGGTGTGGGGCAGCTGAGATCCCATGGCAAGAGACATGACCTTAAGGAGATCCCAGCCTAAGCAGGCAGAGACATTTTGGAGAAGAGTGGGGGCTAGGGATAAGGAACAATGGCTTCACAAAGCATCAGTAGCACTGCCATCATTTTGAAGACTCTGATAGTCCCCGAAGAGGAAACTCTAGGACTACAAAGGCTAGAAAGTAGACCCCAGGCCATTGCCATTGCTCTGCACAGCATTGTCCCCTCTCAGCTACAGCAGAAGAGGACTGTGGTCTGATCCCACACATGGCTGTCACAAGAAACCATAAGAACAGGGTTCCCATGAATGAAGAATGTACTGTATGTCGACAGAGCCCCAGGACAGCCCAACCCTGCAGTATCCAAAGCCAACTGAAAGAGATAATGATTCCAGAAGAGTCCACCAGGAAGGGCTGGCCACTCCCAAAAGGAAAATAGCTAAATAAAATGAAAGAAACTGAGTGTGGCCATGATAGTGTCATGAGGTAAACAGAGGCCAGTTAGGAGAAAAATAAAGACCAAGTCATAGAAATAGATACTTTAAAATGCAAGAAATGTCTGGCAAGATGGCTTAGTGGGGAAAGGTACTTGCCACCAAACCTGACAACCATTGTTTGATCCCCAGGACTCATATAGAGAGAAGAGAGAGAGAGAGAGAGAGAGAGAGAGAGAGAGAGAGAGAGAGAGAGAGAGAGAGTGTGTGTGTGTGTGTGTGTGTGTGTGTGTGTGTGTGTGTGTGTGTGTGTGTATAGCACTCCCACAAGTTGTTTCCTAACCACAGGCACACAATGCACACAAGCACCCCCCAACATGCATATACACAACAAATAATACATAGACCAAGAAACAACTGTAATTTTTTTAAATGTGAGAAAAATAAATAAGTATAATATACAAGACGGCCATACATAAATACAGGTCCCTAAAGAGACACATCTAAAGCAATAATGAGGGGGGATGTCTTCTACTAGAATGGAAGACTTGAACTTACATCTTGTTAAGTTTATTTCCACCTGGCACTAGGAACATACCTCAGTTGGGAGAGTGCTTGCCTAAAATGCATGAAGCAACTGCATTGACTGAGTACCTGTAATCCCAGCTCTTAGAAGGTGGAGGCAGGAAGATTATGGGCTGGAACTCATCCTCTGCTCAATAGGGATCACAGCCCGACTGGGCTACATGAGACACTATCTCAAAAATAAAATGAGTTTTTAAAACTGATACATAAAGTGTAAAAATTGCATATACTGATGGGGATTATATATATTATGTATGGGGTATTATATAATTCAGTGTATATATAAAAATCAGGTCAAACATCTCTGTCTCCTCAAATAGATTTATCACTTCTTTATGGTAAAAGCTCCCGAACTCCTTTCTTCTGGCTTTGTTTGTTTTGTGTTTGCAGTGCTGGGGATTAAACCCTGAGCCTTGCGCACTCTAGGCAGACTTCTCACTACTGGGGGCACCTTTCTCTTTATTCCAATGCAGACCTGGCCTCTCCTTAATGGCTCCCATCTCAGCAATCATAACCTATCTTCCAGCACATGCCTTGGCTGTCACATCAAGCCTGCCATGGTCCTTTTCCTTTCCATACTGTATTTTTTCCTGCCCCATTATTTTTTTCACTGTAACTTGCATATGAGTAATATGCAGAATCAATATTAATAACTACATGACAGAGTCAATATTAAGCTGTCTTTAAATCTTCCTTCCAAGAAATTAGCCCAGTACTTTTAAAGTTAGCCTCAGGCAAGTTCTTAGGACAAGGGCAGAAAAAAAGCGGGGTTTTTTTCTTTGCCAAAATATTATAAAAATGGTCTCTAGCCCAGATGCTAATAGTGTTCCCCCATGAACCCTCTTGAGCCTCCATAGTCCACATAGCTCTTGCCACTACTATCTTCTAGGTATCTCATAGCATGGCCCATTAAGCTCTGCATACAGTATCCAACTGCTTTTCTAGCCCAGAGTTTCAAAGTCTATTACATTCCTGTACAAATCAGCATGGTCAGGTTTGTGATATGGGTCCACCCTGAGTTGGGAAGGAGTAAGTTCCCAAAGAGAATCCAAAGTCCAGCTACTCAAGAGAAAGAGATGGGTGCTGAACTTCCAGAAAAGTTGCCTGCAAGTAAAAATCCATGCATGGGTTTTGGGGTGCACATCATTGGAGTGCAGAGTTGAGGACTGTGGTGAGGTTCTGTAGAATCATAGTTGAACAGGCTTTTCCACCAGGCTGGGGGCTTCTTCCCCTCTGGCCTGTGGGAGGCTGAGCTTGCAGGACCATTAGCTACAGGTGTGAGTCCCTTGTGAACAGTCACAGTGATCAGTCAGCCACCAAGCATCTCACAGGACACCACTGGGAGTGGACATCCCATTCATGAGTCAGCGTCTGGGCCACGTTCTGCCTCTCACTATGGCCTGCTTTCTTTTCTGTGTAGAAAGGAATTCATCACAGAGAGACTGATACACAAGGAACCAAACACAGGATGCAGCACTTAACAATATATTCATCTTTCTCCTCAGTCTTCAGCAATTTTTATTCTGCCAACGCACAGGAACCCTCAAGCTCCTGCTGCTCTGAAAACCTTCCTTGGGTTTGATTTTTCCTTTTCCCCACCACTCTTTCTGACTCCCTATTCACAACCGTGATTCTTGAGCTTTGTGGGGAGTTATCATTTTTAATATAGTTTTATTCTTTGAGAACTTCATACAATGTGTTTTAATCATATCCACCCCCTTTCTTCCCGTAACCTCCACTGTGTGTTTTGTTTTTTAGAGGACACTATCTCACAGCGAAGGTCCTGGTCCTCTGGTTCTAACATCTTCCCACATCCTCTTCCTGAGCCTTAGGTGCAGGGATGTGTTGTAGATGTATCCCCTGGGGCTAGGTACCCACGAGCAGTTGTTTGTATTTTGACCAGTTGTGGTTTTCTGTGATGGTCTCTGCTGCAAAAAGAAGTATCTTTGATGACAAGTGAAAGGTGCACTTTTGAAGGTTGAAGGATAAGTATTTTGAGGGGAGTTGGGTATCATACTGCTTCACAGTGACTGCAGTCGGGTGTCACCAGCCATGGGTGGCTGGCGAGGTTTATGGTGCCAGGCACAAATTCTCTCCTGTTGAGCGGGCCTTAAGTTCAATATGATGACTGTTGATTACCCCAGGATACATTTGTCATCATTGTATCTTTCAGAATATCTTATCATTCTTACCACTGTTTGGGTCCATTGGAGTTACAGCTGGGTATGACTATTGATTACTTTTCTCCTAGGCAGCTTACATGGCTCCTTCTGATACCGCAAGAGCTAGTCCTTATGGAGGAGGCTTCCAGGTCAGATCCAGATAGATTTCTCCTGTGTCCAAATTATGTGCTATCTTTAGTAATGATGTCTTACCTTCTTTTTCTAGAAGGCACCAAGGGCTATGGCAATAGTCTATATTTTGGGGGGAGTTTCTTGGACTCGTCTGACCACCTCAAAAGGAGGTTTCCCATGCCTTGCATTGGGTTGTTATTAGATAGTTTATGGCTATTGAGGGGTTACCCCAAGTGGCATAACTTTAATTAAATACTCTGTGTCTGTAATTTTAAGTAAACACAAAATAATATGATTCTTATGTTTTTTGAAATGTTCTTGGTTTCTCTCTATTTCCAAATACCCGTGTCTTAGTATACCCTGATCTACTAGCACTACATGTGTGCACGTGCACGTGTACATGTACACACTCACCCATGTGCACACACACAACATAAATGTGCTCATGGTGTTTCTCCTTAGTGGCCCTCTAAAGCCAGCCATGCCAGCTTAGGAGAAGTTAACAGACACTCCTGTCAGGGATAGAAGCACTTCTCATATGTCACCATTGGGTGTTTTCACACCCACACAGGGTGGCCTGTTCCATGTGAGCAAATCCTTGAGAAGGGATCATGCCTGGAATGGGGATGTTTTGGGGGATCAGAAGGCTAGGCGTTAATACTGCCATGTGCAAGAGAAAGCTATGATGGTCTGAGGGACCCAGAATCAAACACCAAGAAAGGGGAGTTCCCACTTTAGGAAATGACTTACCAGTCAGAGGTGTCTGAAGAAGAAAGACACATGTCACTCCCCATCAGTGACATCAGTCAGGCAGATGTCCATCAGAAGGACTTGGAAGAGAGTCCCGTTCTGAGTTAGAGATGAAGCACCAGGATGCAGGAGCTGGTTCTGAACCTGCATGGGGGCTGAAGCTGTATCTCTAGAAGTGGATCTGGTGTGTTTCAAGCCATCACGTCCCAGCTGCATGCTCTTGGGCAGGTTACTTGCCCTCTTTGTTCCTTGGCTCAAGGAGCAGGTTAGGAGCACCCTCTGCCTTGGGCTGCCTAGGAGTGCTAACATTTCAAGGGCTCAGCAAAGTGCCTCGCATACCAAAAGTGCCTCGCATACCAAAAGTGCCTAATAAAGGCTGCTCCTGTCTCTGTTCAGTGCTGAGTCTCATCTCCAGGTGGCGCTGGATGCTCAGCCCAAAACCAGCTTGAGTTTCAGCTGTGGCTTTCCTTGGCGACTTCTAGGTGCTGAGTTTTGAGCCTGGGGGGAGAGGGTACTTGAAAAATCAGTGTGATTACCACAGTATAGGTCATGCTGTCCAGAGGAGTTTTGGTCAGAGGTGACTTTGGTGACTAAGAAGCTGCTGGCTGGCTGCACCCCAGGGAAACTGGCATTAAGGAATCTGTTTTGCAAGCTAGTGGACTCACACACACATGCACAGATATATGGGCACACACACCCTAATCTGTACTTGGGGCAGCTTGTGTCAACATTTCTGCACAGACATGTGACACTGTATTCATGGTAATTTTAATTACCAAGAAAAGGGAGTGTTTTTGGACTTAGGTGTGATGTGGCAAAGAAGCAGGACCCATGCCCAGGGCTCACAATCCTGGTACATTTGCCCTCGATGCAGGCCTGACAGGGTTCTTCCTTTCCTACTTGGCAGATAAGGAAACTAAGCCTTGGGGATGTTAAGTTACTTTTCCAAGTCATACAGCTGGAGTCAGCCAGGGCCCTTAATATCCAAATACCATTTTTTTTTTTTGTTTTCTTTTTTTGAGACAGGATCTCACTATGTAGCTCTGGCTGTCCTGGACCTCACTCTGTAGACCAGGCTTGCCTTGAACTCAGAGATCTACCTGTCTCTGCCTCCCAAGTGCTGGGATTAAAGGTGTGCACCACTACACCTGATTTTATTTACTTGTTTATTTTTTGGAGACAGGGTCTTGCTAGGTAGCTCTGGCCAGCCTAGTTACTAAGTAGACAGACTGGCCTTGAACTTGCAGAGATCCCTCTGCCTCAGCCTTCTTAGTGCTAGGTTTACAGGCTTGTGCCCACAGGCCGAGCTCAATATCCAAATTCTTGTTATGTAGTGGATTATTATCCACAACCTTTGGAAAAATCTAGACTCTATAAAGGAAATTTCTTTTTAATGAGGTGGTTCCAGGAATATAAATGTTTTCATAGGCGTTCCCAAGAAAGTTAGGAAGTTTGATATTCCTGTCCTAGAATTTCCTTTGGGGAATGTCCAGAGAGCAAGCTCCCTCCTCCCACAGCTGACTCTCCCTCCTCCCACATCTGACTCGCCCTCCTCCCACATCTAACTCGCCCTCCTCCCACGTCTGACTCTCACCCTTCCCCCATTGGACGTTTCCACCTCCTACATCTGACTCTCAATGCCCACATTTTTGTGCCCTCCTCCAGGTGTGGGTGGACGCTGGGACGCAGATCTTCTTCTCCTACGCCATCTGCCTGGGCTGCCTGACTGCTCTGGGAAGTTACAACAATTATAACAACAACTGCTACAGGTGAGCCCATCTGACAGCCACAGCTTCCAAAGCCTCACAGCTGTCCACAGTGCAGGACCCAGAACACAGAGAGCTGCTGTCAGCCCTGCCCTGCCCCCAAGGATCACCCGGACAGAGCTGGGAAAATGCCACCCACAAGCAGAGTCTGCCCTGGATGTAAATCCACCCTGTAGCCTCAGTCAGGAGCCAGGGCCAGCATGTACAACATAGGTATATATACAATAAGTTGCTCATGGTCCCACAGTGAATAAGAAACCAAACTGGCTTAACCCAAGTGTTTCCACACCAAGGACCTTGTTTCTGCCTCCTTGTGCTTTTCACGGGTCTATGGGGCCCTCTCTTGACCCACCTGGAGTGACTGGGCCCTCCTGGACCCCACAGTCCTCTTGACCTCCTGGCCACATAGGGTCCAGGCAGGGAGGAGGTGATCAAGGCTATGGAGTCTTGCAGGCCTGCAGCCTGAGTGCCACCATGAGGCTGAGGCCCACAGAGGACCAGGGACACTCAGCAGTGTTGGGAGGCACAGAGATGGGGCAGGGAATAAGCTCACTCTGGGGTCCCTGACTGCAATGACAGCCCAGCACTTAGCACACATATGTGGATACCTGCTGATGGATGGACAGAGCGTCACACTGTGAGAGCCTGGGAGCTCCTTCCACAGGAAGGAGACTGGAGTTGTGATGGGGTACCACCATGAGCACAGCCAGTTGAGAAGGGATACCCAACCTGTGCCCACCCTGTATACCAGTTAGCCACAAAGAAACTATCCTAAAGGAAGGAATTGAATGCTGATTTGGGGATGTGAAAAGATGGTAGGAAGCTAAAGTGGAGGCCATAGAGAAAGGAGGAATTGGTGGATCCATGTGAACATCTACACCATCTCACACTTCTGGGAGGAAAGAGAAAACTATGAAAAATATCACATTAAGAAGCCTGATCTCTCCTCTCTCGATCCCTATACATCGAAGGTATCTTTGTCTACTGTGGGAGCATGTTGCTTTTATGGTTAAAAAGAAAACAGAGTCAGGAGAGCCAGGCATGTTAGCACACAACACTAGCACACAGGAGGCTGAAGCAGGATTGTTGTGAGTTTCAGGCTAGCCTGGGCTACATAATGAGTCCCAGGCCAGCCTAAGATACAGTGAGACCCTGTCTTAACCCCAGGCCCAGCCCAGCAAGGAAAATCAAATTAGTGCAGATATCATCTATGTATTATTTAACCCCAAATCAAATATACCAAATTATTTATTAAATTAGAAGTCATAATAGTGACATGTAATATGTTCAGGGGCTTAGACCATATATGTAAAGTTGAATGTGGGCGATTTTTTTTCAACCAGCGACCTGAAAATGCAGAGCATTTGGTGTGGGTGTGAGGTAGGAGAGGGGCTTGTCCCAACCCACAGCTGACAGGGACTCAGCAAGCAGGATTTTCCCTCCTCTCCCGGTCGCTCAGTGGAACAAAGCAGATGCCTGCAAAAATCTGTTTCCAGATTGTTCTGCAAACAGGTCTGCCCAGCAGTCTGTTAATCCCCTCTCCTGACAGCTTAGTCACCTCTGGAGCTCATGCATGCCCAGCTCAGCCCCTGCTGACTTCAAAGCCCCGGTTACATAAACCTTCCCCAGAGATTGCTGGGAGCTGTCAGGGAAGGCTTGAGAAGAATGAACAGCCCAGCCAGGCAGGGCCCAGTCGTCAGTGTGCTCACAGGTGGAGGCTGATATCCACACACAGCTGAAGGAGCCAGACGTCCCTGAGAACTCAAACACAAGAAAGTGATCTGAGAGGCCTATGGGAGAGATTTGCAGAGAGGGACTTTTGCCATCCTCAGCCACATGGTGGCTGAAGGTAACTGTCCACAGTCAGGTCCTGGAAGCCTTGATTCTTAGGAAGTGTCACTTAGCCTCCAGACAGGGCATCTGAGAAGACTGACTGATTCCCAACTGTAGTTTCGCTGACAATGGGCCCACACCTCCAGTCTTGGAATTTAGAGGACCTAACACAGGGCTGCCACACCGTGGCACCTTAAACATGATGGGAGAAATCCAGAAGGTAGCAAGCATGGAGTAATGCCTTCCTCTCCAGACTCTCCAATCCCTGCAGCTGGATACATTAGGGGCTATTGGGCTTGTGGAGAAGATGCAAAGGGCACCTGTGAGTGGATTTTGGACAGTAAAATACTAGCTAACGTGTAAGTGAGTCCCTGCTGCCTCAGGAATAATGTGGTCCTTTCCTGGCCTGGGTTGAGTTTCTTCCAGAGTAGAGGCAAACGGGGCTTTAGATAGTAGTCAGGGTTAGCAGCTCAGCTGGCATTCACTGTGTCAGAAGAGGTCTTTAAAGGGACCTGTACCACTCATCGGCTGCCGTGGGAGTGTTTGTGACAAATAGCCCTTGCTCCAGGAGCATTTGTGTTCGTGCTCCTGGGCTGAGGTTGGCTAGGGAAACTATCCTGGCTGTGAGTGGGTGGGTTTGGCTTCAGGTCAGGCTCAAATCTGTTCTTTGTGTGTGCCTCCTGCAGTCCAGGCTTGAATGGACTGCCATTCCCTTGGGAGTTCTTCCTGTGGGGGAAAATAATCACAAGAATGAGAGAAGACAAGTCCAGTTAAGAAGACACCAGTCAAATGTCTGCATCACATCAGCTAATGTCCTTACTGTCTGAAAGTAGGTCACATCGCTAAGCCCAGGCCAGTGGACCCGGGTTTCCATTCTGCCCCTAGGTGGAGGGAGAAACAGTCCATGACAGCTGGGCATGATAGCACTTGCCTTTAATCCTAGTGTTCAGGAGGCAGAGGAAGGTGGATCTCTGTGAGTTCGAGGTGAGCCTGGTCTACAGAGTAAGTTCCAGAACAGCCAAGACTACACAGAGAAACCCTGTTTTTTGCAAAACCAAAACCAAAACAAAACAAAAACAAAATTCCATCCCATGAAGCCCTGCTACCAAATGCTTTATATCAGGGGATTTAGCTCAGTGGTAGAGCGCTTGCCTAGCAAGCACAAGGCCCTGGGTTCAGTCCTCAGCTCAAAAAAAAAAAAAAAAAAAAGCTTTATATCAAGGTCAGTCACAAAGAAAAGACCTACAGGGAGAATCACAGACCCAGGCTCCTGACTCCTGGTCTAGTTCTCTCTCCACTGTGCCCTCATTACCGGGGTCATTGCTGGCTTGTCACCAACACTGCTGTTACCTTTGGTTCTATTACAAAAAGCACAATGCAAGAGGAAGAGAGGAGAGTTCTCAGTCCTGCACAGGATAGCTGCAGAGCTTCTGAGTAAGCCAGAGTGCACCACAGATGGGAGCAGTCTGAAGGAGTGGTAAGAGAACCAGGGTGCTAGCCAAGAGAACAAGGCCGAAGGAGCTCTGAGCCTCACCCTCCAGACCACCCCAGCCTCAAGCCCCGCCCCTGAGCCTGTTGGATGGCCAAGGCAGATTTTTGTCCAGTGGAGTACAGAAAGATGCTCTCTGCTGTCAGCAGGAGGCTCCACCCAGTAGGAAGAGGACTTTTAAGTTCCAGCTCCTGGCCCAGGAGCTAAAGCCACAATGTCACTTCACTCTGGGACACTATTGGTCAGGACCACCCAAGTGCACCTCCCGTACAGAGCAAGGCACTGGCATGCACCGTGATCTGAGTTGTGAGCCCACACTACAGAGGCTGAATTCTAGAGCCTGTGATAGGGTGGACCAAGACTCTGGGCCTTCACCCTCATCTTCAGAAAACTCCATTACTTGTTGTCTGGTTTCCCCTTGGTTGGGGCTTTACGTTGGTGCTTCCCTGCTGGTGAGCACCTCTCCAGAGCAGGTCAAAGCAACAGCTCTGCTCAGTCTCCTCCATGAGCCGGTCCACTGAACAGAACCTGAGTAGAGCAGAAGGCAGGGTACTGCTTGGTAATGAGCTCAGCCAGGAGAGGTGCCACTCTGAAACGTTTCCCCTGCTTAGCCAGGATGGGAGTCACATCACAAAATCTCTCCCCTGTTCAGCCAAGATAGATACCACCACAAAACCTCTCCCCTGCTCAGCCAGGATGGGAGTCACCGCAGAATCTCTCCCCAGGAAGCTGCTGGAGCTGCAGGCCTATGGTCCTTAGTTACTTACCTGGCTACCCACATAAAAGCTTCTCTCACCCTCTGCGCTTTGTGCCTTGGGAGCATGGTCCCCTCCTGCTGTTTTGGGCTTTCTCTCCTTAATCAGATCAGCATTTGTCTCCTGGGTCTTCCCTCTCTTGGTGTACAAAGCCAGGCTTTCTTCTTTCTGTCACGCCCCTCTCCTGGAGACCTACCTTGTCTTCTAGCAATGCAGGGAAAGCTGTGTGACTGTGAGCCAGCTATCTACCCTCTCTGAACCACAAATACTTCATATGGAAAGTGGAGGCTGTCGGTGTCTATGCTTCTCTGCCTGCCCCACAGTGTGCCCTGGTCTCAGGTGGGGAAAGTTCCAGCAGCTACCTCTTCTTCCTGCACTGACTCAGGCCCCTCTTTCTGCTTCCCCACAGGGACTGTATCATGCTCTGCTGTCTGAACAGTGGCACCAGCTTCGTGGCTGGGTTTGCCATCTTCTCAGTCCTGGGCTTCATGGCGTATGAGCAGGGAGTGCCCATTGCTGAGGTGGCAGAGTCAGGTAAGTCTGCAGAGGTGGGTGTGGAAAGCTGAAGGGGTGAGGATAATGTGGCCACTGCAGTCTTCCTGTCCTGGGTTTGCTTCTCAGGATGTGGCCATTCTTTATCCACAGTCCATGACCTGCAGGGTAAGCCCTGACCTTCCTCATTAGGGAGCCAAAGTCTTCATTTACTTCCCAAGTTACTCTGTTTCCTTCGACCCCCCTACCCCCCCTTCCCCCATTACCACTCATTTTGGACATGCTCCATTCTGCACTCAACCCCATGTGTTATGTTTACAAAGCAGCCTCTGAGCACAGCCTGAACAGCCCCAGGATGCTGGAGCCATCCCACCCACTTCACTGGCCCTCAGTGGTCTCTCTCATTTCTGCACCATATTCTACCCCAGGCCCTTTACACATGCTGCACCTGTGCTTAGAGGACTACCTCCTCTCTGCTCCTCCACACCATTCTACATATGGAATTATTACATATGTCACAGCCTAAGGATGTGTTTGAATCAAATATGCTATGATCGGGGTGATGGTTCACCATGATGACTCCTTCTTGACTTAGATGGTACTTGGATTCTGAAAAAAAAAAAAAAAAAAAGACTGTAATAAAAAGGTGCTATGGGTCCTGAGTATTGAAGATAGAGATGGTCCTCGAGGAGGTTGGGTCAGAGTCAAAGTAGATGACCTCAGAAGTGAGCACTGCCTTACACACCACCTCATAGTGTGCTTAGCTCCTTAGCCCATTGAAGGGGCATTCATATACTTTTGTACCAAACAACCTCAGAGAAAAATTCTCTCCAAGTAAACATGAAGTGTTTACCATAATAGGTAGCATAGTAGGACACAAATTAAATCCAAGATTAAGTAGGACCAGGTAAATAATAAAGAGAATTCCTACAATTAATAGAGACTATTTTAAAAGCCAAAAACTCTATTAGAAAAGATGAACAAAAGCCATAATTCCTTGGCAAAACTATCAAGGAAAAAAATTAAAATACAAATTACTAATGTATTATTGACTTTTCGTTGCTACAGTAAAATGACATAACTATAGCAACTTACAGAAGAGTTTATTTGGCTTATAGTTTCAGGGAATAGAAAGTCCATCATGGAAGGAAGGCATGGCATGGTATTAGGAGCAGGAAACTGAGAGATCACATTTCAAGCACATTCAGAAAACAGAGAAAGCCAGCAGGAAGTGGGGCAAGGCTATAAATTCTCAGATCCCGCCCCCATTGATGTACTTCCTCTAGCAAGGCTGCACCTCCTAAAAGTTCCATAGCCTCCCCAAGCAGCACCACCAACTGTCTAAATGCACATGGGGGACATTTCTCATTCAAATAAATCCAACTAATATCAACAATGAAAGGAGGCCAGTGCTATGGAATAATCCTTTTGTACATTGTGAAGATGTGTTGCTCTCATTGTTTTAATAAAGAACCAACTGGCCAATAACTAGGCAGGAAGAGATTGGGCCAGAGAGCCAGACTGAGAGAACACCGGGATGAAAGAGGGTGATGTTGCCAGGTGACACAGCAAGAAGGAAGATGAACACATTGTGTTAAAGAAAGGTGCCAAGCCACATGGTAGAACGTGGATAAGAAATATAGGTAAATTTAAGTTGTAAGAGCTAGTTAGTAACAAGCCTAGGCTATTGGCTGAGCATTTATTATTAATTAATAATAAGTCTCTGTGTGGTTATTTGGAAGCTGGCTGGCAGGACAGAAACTTCCACTTATATGTGGTAGCCAATGTTCAGGGCCAAGTATATTCACATAAAGCCTGAGAAAGTATAAAAAAAAATGGGAAGCTTTTGCCTTTACATGGTACTCATAAATTTAAGCAGGCAAACACATACACATTATATATATATATACACATCACACACACACATATATGAGGAGAGAGAGAGAAAGACAGAAAGAAAGGAAGAAGGAGGAGGAGGAGGAGGAGGAGGAGGAGGAGGAGGAGAAGAAGAAGAAGAAGAAGAAGAAGAAGAAGAAGAAGAAGAAGAAGAAGAAGAAGAAGAAGAAGGGCTATACACTACTACTCCAACAGTTAGGAACAGGAATTTCCCACAAATTAGTAAAGAATCATGCTCCTCCACAGATCAGCTGTGAAATATGGAAAACTTACAAGGCCACACTCTCCAGTTGTTGCCATTCTCTTTTCCTATAACAGAATATCTAAGGTTAGATAAGTTCTAAAGATGGGGGGGTATTTTTTTAACTGGTAGTTTCTGGAGAAAGGAAGGTCTGGTGGCTGCATCATGTGTCTGGTATCTTATGCAGCACCATCACATGATGGAGGCATCACATGATGGAGGCATCACATGATGGGGGTGTCACATGATGGAAGCATCACATGGCAGAAGCCATGTGGGAGTGGGATGGGTGCACAGAAAGAGGGTGGGTACCAAGGAGTGGATCCTCTCTAACAGTCCGTCCATGAGAACTACTCCATCTCAAAAGAACTAATCTAGTCCCCTCTTTAATCCCTCTTGACCTGGTCACCTCTTCAAGACTTAATTGCCTCTAAAAACCCACCATCCAACACTGCTACCCTGACCAGCACATTTGAATATGAAAGCTGGGCATGGTGGTGCCTGGTGCTGAACTAGAGGAAGATACAAGATGACAAGGATAGAGACAAACTAACAGAGAAAGCTCACTGTAGTAAACAGTATGGGAAACATGGAAATAAACTGATTTATGTGTCTGGACCAAGGACCATTATAGGAATAATGCAAGGTTGGTTTACTGTTAGGAACTCCATTATAGTATGCACTGTATGCACAGATTAACAAAAAACTTAGTATCTCCATGGATATGGAAAAAAAAAAGATGTTGACAACATGTAATACCATGCATGTATATTAAAAATTATCAGGAGGGGGTGGAGAGGTGGCTCAGCAGTTATGAGAGCTTGCTGCTCTTGCAGAGGACCCGGGTTTGGTTTCCAGCACCCACATCAGGCAGCTCATAACTACCTGTAACAGCAGCTCCAGGTGATCTGATGCCTTCTTCTGGCCTCCATGAGCACTGAACTCATGTGGTGCACATAAACTCACACAGGCAGGTGCACACGCGTGTGTACGTGCACATGCATGCATGCACGCATGCATGTGTGTGCACACATACCCAAATAAAAGCAATCTTAATTTTTTAAAAAAGCAATCAAGAAGATATCAATTGAAGGATATTTTTAAAGTGATATATGGAGAGAGCTGGTCATGGTGGTGTACCCTTGGAAGCCTGAAGCAGAAGAAAGGTGATGCCAGCCTGGGCTGCACAGTGATATTTTGCTAAAAAAAAAAAAAAAAAAAAAAAAAAAAAAGTATTTAAAAGTTAAAAAAAAAAGTAAATATCAGTGTTCTTCTATATCCCTCATCGGGGAAAGACAAGAGATGAAAGAAAATATGTGTGGTCAACTGTGCAAAAGAGATACAGAGAGGCACTGGGCAGTAGTGGCGCACGCCTTTAATCCTAGCACTTGGGAGGCAGAGCCAGGCAAATCTCTGTGAGTTTGAGGCCAGCCTGGTCTACAGAGTAAGATCCAGGACAGGCACCCTGTCTCAAAAAGCCAAAAGAGAGAGACAGAGACAGAGACAGAGAGACAGAGACAGACAGAGAGGCCTGGAAATCAGAGAGAATGGCTACTGTCATAAAGGGCAGAAAAGGGAGGAAGCGGGGTGGGGGGAGGAAAGGACAGTACTTCCCAGAGTGTCTCCCATTAGCCTTGACCCTGGGTGATGTCTCATACCCCATCCAAAGTGGAATGGGACCCAAAAATGGAATACAAGCTAGTAACAGTGACCTCACTGTGGGTACTAAGGAACACAGAACTAAGAGAACAGACAGACGTGATGTGATGAGTGGGTACTGGAGGCTGAAGAAGAAAAAGAAAACAATAACTGTAGTGTACTTGTGTCAGAACAGGACTCTGAACTAGAGATTCTGTTGAATGGAATATGTGTGGTGGGGTGGACTAAATCGGTAAATGTATGTAGATCCCAAGGCCACTGTTGTCCTCTGAGGAGTAGGTACCAGAATGCACTGTATTGGAAGTCATGGGATATGTATGCTTGGACTCCTGGTTTCCCTGTGTGGGCAGAAACATGTAGACATGCATAGAAGGGATAAACGTGCTGGGGGAGCCACCTCATGTCCAGACTTGAGCTTCTAAACATCACTGCAGCCAGGGCCCCTTGAAGACACAATTGGGTCCAGGGCTGGACCAGGACACAGTGAAGCCAGAAGATAAAGCTGTGCTCTAGAGAAGCCTGGGGACACATCAGAAGGATGCAGAGCCCACCTGCAGGAGCCCCCAATGGCCTGTGCTGGGACAACCTGAACAGCACAGTAAATAGCGATCATTACTGGATCACGACCCAGAGAGAAGACTGAACACTGAGGAGCCCACACGGGCATGAAGGCATCACCCAGTGAGTGGCCTTGCAGACTCCTGATGAGTGGGTGTGGAAGGAAGGAGGAAGACCCATCCTAGGCCAACACCGTCATAACAATGGCTATAGGAGAAAAGCTCTAATGGAGGCTGAGAGGAGCAGGGTCCTGTGTAACTCCCAAGTGCTCTTCCCCAGGAGAGGAAAACCACTGCTTCATCATGGAGATGATGCCGACACCAGCCTAGCCAAGGGATGGGGTCACAGCAGCAGCCTAACCACATGAGAAGGACTCATGCCAAGTCCGTGGTTTTATCTCATGAGAATTGCTAGCTTTCACTAAGATCAAGCATAAAAGATTATAAACATAAACACCTCAGGTTTTATATGCTAGCAACAAATAGTCTGGAAAAATTAAATACTTCAAAACATTAAAGACAAAAGGGCTGGAGAGGGAGCACAATGGTTGGGAGCACTAGCTGCTCCTTCAGAGGACACAAATTCAATTCCCAGCACCCACAAGGTTGATCACAACCTTGTGTAACTCCAGTACTAGAGGATCCATCGCCCTCTTCTGGCCTCTGTAGGCACTGCACACAGACACGAATGCAGGCAAAATATCCATACACAGAATAAAATAATAATTTTTTTTAAATAAGACAGGGGCCAGGAAATATCCACAATGCCTACACTCCTGCCATCTTAAAAAAATGCTCCAATGCAATAAAAAGGAAACGGGCCAATAAAGGGGGACATTATGTGAATAGTAGGCAGTGAAACACAGATTAAAAACCAAAGTGATTGAACAATGCACAGTCACTGTAAGGTCTAAACCTGAAATAATAACAGTATCAAATGTTGGCAAAAACATGGAGTCTCAAACGTAAAATGACAGAATGGCATGACTGCATTTGAAATCAGCATTTCATAGGTAAAGTGTGTGGTTGTCATCAACCCTCCACCCCCCACCCCGCAACTTTGTCTTAAACAGCCCAAGCAACTTTAATCTAAAATTTAAAAAAAAAAAAAAAAAAAAAAAAAAGAGCTGGAGAGGTGGCTCAGAGGTTAGGGACATGTATATTCTTCAGGTAACAAAATCACCTGTGACTCAAGATCTAGGGTATATAGCACCCTCTTCTGGCCTCTATGGGCACTGCACTTAGATGCACACACACACACACACACACACACACACACACACACACACACACACACACAAATTTAAAAATAATCTTGTAAATAATAAATGAAAAAATCCTAGCTCTAGTTGCCCAGGATGCTGATGAATGGGGATGTGGAGGTGGTAGGCAGTTAGAGGCAACAGGAATGCTGTGTATCTTGATGGTGGTTGTGGTGTGAACATGTTTTCAGAATCCACTGGGATGCACATTACACTGGGCTCTTATGGTTTATGGGTTGTACTATAATACGTTCTTCTACTGTGCACTCCTTGTTTGGCGGTATCTCACTATCCTAAGAACCATTTGAGGTAGATTATTCCACTCTTGCTTAGACTCAGCTGATGCCCAGTCCTGGTGAGAATATTTGGACAATATGAAATCAGGTGGCAGGTGGATACAGAGGAAGATCGGTGGGTCAGACATTCCTGGCTTGAACCTTGACCTTTCCAGGCCCTTTGCACAGTGATATACTTTTCTGTAGGTCCATATTAACACAGCATCATTGGCAGGGTAGGGACAGGAGATCTGAGTGGGACCTGGGTCCAGTGGCCCGCACCATTACATCCCTGCAAATGGAAATACTGAGCGACCTCTCTCCCTCCCCTCCAGGCCCTGGACTGGCTTTCATCGCCTACCCCAAGGCGGTCACTATGATGCCGCTCTCCCCATTGTGGGCCACCTTGTTCTTCATGATGCTCATCTTCCTGGGTCTGGATAGCCAGGTGAGGGGCAGGAAGAGGGAAAGGGATGGCGGGGAAGGGGACAAATAAGTAATGGGTGGGGGGGGGGAAGGGGGGAGGGGAGAGGCAGGTCAGGTGCTGGGGAAGGGACAGGAAGGGAAGAACAGGGACTAGACAGGCCAGGTGCTGCAGCTTCTAGGCCCCAGAACCCTCTCCTAGTCATCCGACCACCAAGCAGCCCTGCCACTTTCTTGGTAGCCTCCAATCACAGACACATCTACTTGGTGTCGCTCCGGACCCTCTTGTTTACTTCACCTCAAACTCCTAATTTAAGTGCTTTGTGTTTTGCTTTGTTTTAATTTATTGCATTTATTTATTTATTTATTTATTTATTTATTTATTTATTTATTTATTTTGTGTATGTGTATGTGTGTGTACATACCTGCTATAGCATGCATACAGAGTTCAGAGGGCAACTTGCAGAGATTACTTCTCTCAATCAACCATGTGGGGATGGAACTTAGGTCCCCAGATTCAAATTCAATTTTTTTTTTCAAGACAGGGTTTCTCTGTGTAGCTCTGGCTTTTCTGGAACCCGCTATGGAGACCAGGCTGGACTCATGTAGATCTGTCTCTGCCTCCAGAGTGCTGGAACTAAAGGCGTGCACCACCACTCGTGGCCCCCAATTAAATTTTTGATATCCTAAATCCTTTACTAGTGAAATTATTAAAGCCACTCTACATAGTTAAAAGGGAGGTTTATTTTGTGGGGTAACTTACAAATGAAGGGATAGGTAGGTTGCAGGGTCTGGGAAAGGGATGGCACAGTCCGGCGGTGTTCTCTGGAGAACTCTGCTTGGTCTACCTCCAGCATCCAGGGTCCTGGAACCAAGAGAAGCCTCTCCTCTTGATCCTGGGTCTTCAGCTTCCTCCCTCAGCCCCGCCTTGTGGGCGTGACCGTTACTGAAGCCTCAAGGGGGGTTGGAACTTCCAGTCCAAGGCTGGAATGGCTACCCACTACAGTCCTTCCATTCTGATAAATGACTCCCAGCCAGAGGTTCCTGGAAAAGCAGAAACAAGTCCTAAAGAGGGTAGGCTGTGGCTAATAGTAACTAAGGGTCCCCATGCCTACCAAGCCATGGAGCATGTAGGACACAGGAGAGCCAGTTTCCTTTCTTTGGGCCTGTGACAAGGACTCTATGACCTGTTCTTGGCTCCTCTTGGTTCCTTAGCACCTTTATCTAACAGCTGTAAGCCCACTAGTCCCTATGGACCTCAGTCCCCCACTCCCTCCTTTATCCCTCCCTCTGCGACGGTTGCCCTTGGAGCAGGTACATTTGCTCTAGGAGTGAACTGCATGCTCCATTCCCTCATCCCTCTATACCAGCTTGCACTCCCTCCCTGCTCTCCATGCCCACTTTCCTCCTCCCCATGGCCTCCTAGCTTGAAGCCTATGGCCTCTCTCTGCCCCCATAGGCCTGGAATACAGCCCCTGCCTGCTGCTCAGCACAGCTGCCTGTCTAGAGCCCAGAGAGCTGCATCCAGCCATGATGGTGGCTGTCAGTAAGGTGTCCTGACAAGTCTATGCTGGAGACCTATGCAGAAGAGAACTGCTCCTTGACCAGAGAAGCAGTCCTGATCCTCTGGCTTTCGGGAGAAGGATAGTGCCCAAGTTAGCCCAATGAGCACTGCTCCCACTCACGACCTTGCGAGAGTCACTGCACACACAAGCCCTGGCTGGTGTGTCTGTCAATCCAGACACATTCACTTTCTCTCCAGAGCCAGAATCCTTCCCCAGAAACCACTAAGCTGTGTGGCAGACACGCTGGCTGTTCCTGCTGATAACTTTACCTTCCATTGTTGTTGGTAAAGCCTTTCAGAAATCAGGGCTCTGCAGCTGGTGTGTGACAGGCAGAGGCTCCTGCCTGACAGGGGAGGTGGGACTGGGGCATGGACTCTGCTCATGCCCCACTGAGCAGGGCTCACTGGCTCTTCTGCCATGTTCTTGGGCCACATTCAGCCCACCCTCTGATAGTCACATGAATGAGGACCCCTATTTGTTGTCTGGCTTTGAAAGTAGAAGTCACGGCTGAGAGGTGCTGAGTGACTGGCTGGGGCAGGTACCCAGACTGCTTGACTTTTACTTGTACATGTCCAAACCTCATACCTCATTAGCTTCCTGGGTAAGCAGCCCTCTTTGAGTCCCATCTCCCTCCCACAAGACCCTGGGGAAAGGCTGCCAGTACCAGCCCTTGATGTGGAGACAGTGCCAAGGACCAGAGTTGAGCATCAATTCTGAACTGTGTGACTTTGAGAGTGTCACCACCCCTCTCTGGGTTGCAACTCTTTTTGTATAATGCAAACACCTTGTCTGGGAAGACAGATGTAAATCAGATGATTAGGGGTGCAGAGCCTCCCAACATGGTGACTAGCAAGCTCATACTCCATTGCAGTACAAAGGTAGCGAGACCACCTCAGAAGCAGGTGGTTCACAGCTGGGCTCTGCCACCAACACCTGGGTGACAGAGCTGGGTGTGGCTTTCTACCTGTCATAGGGCAGGGGACTGTCACAGTCCTAGAAGTCAAAGACAATGGCTGAGCCTGCTGCCAGCAGATTACCAAGCTCTCAGGACAGTTCTGAGACTCCTGCCTTGCCTCAAGAGCAAAGGCTGGGTCTGCTGTAGCCCACAAACCCCAGAACAGGAAGTGGCATCGATGAGGGAGGGGAGTCATCACAGTCTGGACGGCAGGCATGCCGAGTGACCCTTCTCTCAGCATCTTTTTCCGGGTGCATTCAATGGATATACTGGAGCTAGTTGGTGCTGGGCTTGCTTTCATGACTGTGGGATGGAGTGTGACGGTGGAGAGCAGGCCAGTGAGGAGGAGGCCCCTGGGACATGGACCTAGGGTGCCAAGACTGGCCTTTTCCTGGGATTTAATTACTCCTTGTGTCTCTCCCTCTAGTTTGTGTGTGTGGAGAGCCTTGTGACTGCTGTGGTAGACATGTACCCCAAGGTCTTCCGGCGGGGCTACCGGCGAGAACTGCTCATCTTGGCCCTATCCATCATCTCCTATTTTCTAGGCCTGGTGATGTTGACAGAGGTAAGTGATGTTACCAGTGCTCCATCACACTCCAGCTCCAAGACCTCAGACCCTGTGGCTCTGGGCAGATCCAGAGCCTTCTCTGCTACTAGTGCTACTGGGGTACCTGCTTTACCTTTGGGGATACTGTGAGAGTAGACATAGACTCAGTGAGCTCTGAGCACAAGGTCTCCACCCCCCCCCCCCCCCTCTCCCCCACCATGTCGGTGCTAAAGGTGGCTGTTGATAGACTGGACAACTCACATGGGGACTCGTCAGGCCAAACAGTGATTCCCTAGTCATCCCTTGGGTGACCCTCCAGCAAAGAGAACAATGTCAGCTCTGAGGCCCAGAACTAGCTCCTTACCCTGGCTTCAAGTTCAATAGTGGCTTTTCTGGAACATCTCTCGGAATAGGCACCTGGGGCGACGTTTGCCATGTATTCCCGCCTCAGCCTCCTGTGTGTTCCTCCTTCTTCCTGTCCCTGCAGGTGAGGTGGGCTTCTCCCTAACCCCGCATTGAGGAGGTCTTCTAAACCATGTGCTCACTCCACCCCACAGCCATTCTGTCTCTGTCCTGTGACAGGTATCTTTGGAAGGTGAGATTAGGTGTCTTTCTCCCCATAGTGCACAAAGATAATGAAAGCAGGGAAAAGGGGGGGGGGGGGGATCCGTTGCTGAGAGACACAGAGGTTGTGTGAGAAACAGGGAGACACGGGGAACTGGAGCCCATCAGGCAGATGGGGTGAAACAGGGGCCAGCCATCTCCCTCCCAGGCCCCAGTCTCAGGGAAGCTCCCTTCCCATCAGGCTCCCTGTCAGCTCCCCACCTGGGCCACTGTGTTCCCAGCTCACGCCCTGTCCCTCTGGCAGCCTTTCACCTGTCCTGTCTTCCCTCAGGCCCAAAGGTCCAGGGAGAACAGGAGCCTACCGTGTTCAGCCAGGAGGGCCTGGAGGCAGCTCAGGTCTTGTGTTGGCTGTGAGTGATTGCTGTTCTTACTCACTGTCACATTAATGAGAGCCACTGTTTGAGCAAGTGAGCGGGGGAGGGTCCAGTCCCCTCTCTCCCTGCTATGCCTCTGCTTGTGTTTCTCCACCACGTAGGGCGGCCGGGCTACAGCGAGTAGGGCCTCATTAAGTGCTGGTTAATTACATCGAATGCAGTCACTTGTCACGTACAAATTGGGGAGGAGGTTAACCTGATGCCTTGAAAAAGCTAATGGGAAGGTGTTGCTGTGGGTATCGCTGACTCCCACCACAGCCTGCCCTGGGTTGCCCCAAGTGCACAGAGCTCTCTTCTAGGGTGCTGTGGTGGTGACTCCCAGGGGGAACATCAGGGAGCCATCGCTCCAGCCAACCGAGACTATTAATCAGCAGGAATTTGGGCAGCCTCACATGTCAGCCCTCCACCCCCACAGAGAGTTATCTTCAAGCCATTGTACTGAAGAAGTTCACCATGGGTCCAGGGAGCCAAGCCAGCCTCAGTCGTCATGGTAATTGCCTGCCAGAGCCTCTCTCTCATTTACACTTGGCTCTAAGGAAATTCCAGGTTCCTTGCTTCTTATCCTCCACCACAGCAGTGTGACTAGTGGCTAAGACTGTGGGCCCTGCCACTCAGTCCTCAGTCCCGTCACTCAGCTCCGTGACATCCTGCTGCAAGTGGCCTTGCCTCTTGGTGCCTCAGTTTCCCTGTAGGGACACAGTCATGCCTTTAAAGATCTGAGGGCTATGTCACCAAGTGAAGGCATATGGACATCAGAGCAGGAATTCTTAAGTTTTGTTACACATAGCCCCTTTCACCCAAGAAATTTGTATGTGACTCTGGAAATATAGGCATATAAAATAGATATACAGGGTCTGGAGAGATGGCCCAGTGGGTAAGAGCACTGGCTGTTCTTGCAGAGGACCTGGGTTTGATTCTCAGGACCTATGTGGCAGCTCACAGCCATCTATAGCTTCAGTCTCTATCAGCGACTATGGGGGTTCAGCCCCTCGGTAGTTCCCTCCCAGGGTCCTGGAAGAATCTACAACCAGCTGATAATTAATCTTTGGTGAAATTAAATGAATCTATGTACACGAAACTCCTTAGTTCATACACTTTATTATTCTGTGATAATTCTCTCTCTACACAGCTTCTATTCTGCTCTCATGCCTAGCTCCTTTCTTGCCTGATTTCTCTCTACATTTATCTACTGTCCCCTCTAGGTTCTATCTTAATTCCTTCATCTAGTTCTGTCCCATCTAGGTTCTCATCCATCTGGTTCTTTCCCCTATCAGCTCCTCTCCCATCTCCTTCTCTCTCATCTGGCTCTTCTTCATCTTGTTCTTCCCCATCTGGCTCTTCCTCATCTCCCATCTAATTGCTCTAGTACTCTCTTCTAGCCCTTCAATCTAGTTCTTCCCCATCTCAGTTTGTTCCTCTCGAGAGTTCTTATCCATCTAGTTCTTCCATTCTCTTTTCTCTTCTCCGTCTGTTCTCTCCCTGTCTACAGAAAATACCTGCCTTTTCTTTCCTTGGGCACATGGTTCCCTGCCTCCTCAGGAATGTTGTTTTATCTCTCACCTCGACATGTAAAAACCTCTTTTGTTCTCAGTCAAAGTGCTCTGGAAAACCACTAGGCCTCCTCAAGGCCAGGGGATGGTTTGAGCTTCATTGGCACAGGAAATAAAGCTAGGCATCTCCAGCCATCTTGTCTCCTAAGCTCAGCAGGGTAGTTAGTAATTTAGTAGGTTCAGCAGGTCAGGGGAGCTGAACTGTTTACCAATTGGTCTGGGCTCACAAGGATTTCATAGCAGAAGACAGCTAAAATATTAAAAGCTGGGTAACACCAAATATTCATAATAAATGGCTTGCCTTTTGACAGGCCCTTGGCCGGTCAAAGTTCAGCTTTAATACACCACTGAATCTCTATGATATATTCTTGCAGCCCACAAGAAGTCCCGTGTGATCCAATGCCGACTTCTGGCCTCCACAGGCATTTCACACATGTGGTGCACAGATATACATACGTGCAAAAAATACTCATATACATAATAATAATAAAAAATAATATACAAACCAAACATTTGCTGATAATATATTATAAAGAAATTTCTTTGAAAAAAAATTCTTTAGTGTACATACAATTTTGTCATTTATTAAAGCAAAGGCAAAATTGCATACTGAGGTAGATGTGCTTACATAAAGAATCAAATTTTGGCTGAATATTTGATACTACAGGATGCAGAATGTCTTTAATAGTTTTCAGAGTTGATCAATATTTTGATTTTATGATCATCAATGCTGAGAACACTGGTTGTATAAATATGTAGTTCATAACTTCAGAAGCATGTTCAGGGTACTTTCAGAAATTGTAATTCTGTCCTAATTCCAAATTTGTTGAATGATCTTTCATGCAACTTAAACAGCAGTTTTTAAGACTAAACACTCTGAGGCTGTCAAGATGGCTCAGTGAGTAAAGATGCCACCAAGTTTGCCAACCTGAGCTTAGTCCCAGAACCCACATGGTAGGAGAGAACTGACTCCTCCCACAAGTTGTACTCTGGCTTGCACACATGAACAAAGCACAGTTCACACACACACACACACACACACACACACACACACACACACACACTTTATTAAGTATAAAAAGAAATATCAAACATTCTAATAATATAATGCAAAGATATCTTAACTTGATACACACTGAAGAACGACTGAGAAAATGTAAAAAGTCTTTGTTTTCCATAATTAAACCATTATGTTTCTGGAAGAGCAGATGCCTTTATATGTACAGTAAAAACACTGAAGTTCGTAACGTGCAGTCTTGACTCTGAAATGTTTCAGGCAGTATGCATTGGTGCTGAGTGTC
This sequence comes from Onychomys torridus, assembly GCF_903995425.1. Lineage (NCBI taxonomy): Eukaryota > Metazoa > Chordata > Mammalia > Rodentia > Cricetidae > Onychomys > Onychomys torridus. The sequence continues at coordinate 104,071,137 of NC_050445.1, forward strand.
ATGTACTCAGAACTGTGGCTCTGGTGAGGCCACGTGGTGCAGCACCAGTGAGCACTGCTGGGAAACACCTCTGACTTCTTACAAATTTGATTTTGAATTAATTTTCAGCTGTGGTGCAGTCAGAATCCTTTGGTCTTTGCCAAGTTTTTTACACCCTCCACATTCATGTATGTGACCTGCACAGCTTAAGAAGCTGGGCCATAGTCAGGCATGGTGTGTGTGCCTTTAATCCCAGCACTTGGGAGGCAGAGGAAGGTAGGTCTCTGAGTTTGAGGCCAGCCTGGTCTGTAGAGGAGTCCCAACAGCCAGAGCTACATAGTGAAACCCTGTCTTGAAGAAAAGAAAGAAAGAGAAGAAAAAGAAAGAAAAGAAAAAGAAAGAAAATTGGCCATAGACCATAGAGCACTCTTGCACAAACTGAGCCAGACCCCAGGGCACTAGGAGACCTAGACTCAGCAAATGTCTTGCCTTGTGTCCTTTTCAGTGCTGATGCTGGACTCACTTACCTCACTCACGCTAGGCAAGAGCCCACCCCTGAGCTATACCCCTACCCCTCTTTACTTTTTATTTTGATGGTCTCACTAAATTGAATAGGCTAGATGTGAACTAGCTCTGTGGAGGAGGCCAACCTTGAACTTGTGATTCTCCCACCTCCGCTTCCCAAGTGCCTGTAAAGACAGGTCTGCTCTTCTGGGCCTGGCAAGACTCAGAAGTTGTCTTTGGTACATGCAGCCTGTGACTGAGCGGAAACCAATGTGTGACCTGAAGCATTCCTGGGAAGTTCATGGAAAGCTACTTAGTTCTTTTTTAATGATATCTGTGGCAGTTAGGAGGGGCAGCTTTAGTTTGAACTCAGAAAGCCAAACTCATTGCTGGTCAGGTGCCTCAGACCCATGCCTGGAGCTGACGAGACAGACTAATGCCCACTGTTGATATCACAGGCAGCCTCATATCAGACAGGGCCTGGGGATTATTTAGCTACACCCTCCCTATGTTTTTCAAAACATGAAGATATCACCAATAATGTTAAAAAGAGATTATTTTTCCTGTAAAAATTTTGACTTCTAGTACATTCCAGAAAACCTGCACATCAGACCTCACACCCATGCCCCCTAACAACCATCGGCCAGAACCGTGTGTCCAGATGGTACATGGGCCTTGCAGATAGCCACAGTCTCCACGCGCCCTTCACACTCAACCCTCTCTTCACACTGGTGTTATGTGGTGGCCTTGTCTTCCTTACGATGTTACGTCAGTTTTCGGAGGAGACAAATGAGGGAACACATGGTCTCAAGCTATGGAATATACATGGTAGAGACAGCCCAAGGGATGTGATGGGGGACTCTTGTTCCAAGTGAGACCCCTTGGCAGACACAAGAGGCCCTGAAACTGCACTCTGGCTTTCTAGCCCACTGCCTCGACTTCCCCGACTTCTCCAACTGACCCTTCCAAGCTCTTTCATGTTGATTTCCCTGCATCTGTGCTCTTCATGTACCAGGAAGATTTTCCTTACATATGTCATTTCTGCCCAAATCCAGACCTGGCCTCTTCTCCCCGATTTCTCCTCCCACGCTCTCACCACCCCCAAATCCTCACTGAACTTTATCTCCAGACTTGCTCAGACGGTTATCCCGTCACACCAGAAGCCCCATGAACAACCAATCTGCAGATTCCTGGGTCCCTCCTATTTTCCTTGGACCAGTCATCTCTGGTTTCTTCATAATACCTAACATCATATAAACAGTATGTGAAGAGGTACATTGTACTGTTGGGGGAATGGCAAGAGGTCTGTTAGGGCTCTCTAAGGGAACAGAGTATACAAAGGGGTTTGGGATGGCTTGCATGGTTGCGGCTGCTCCCTGGAGAGGAGAACCTGGTAGCTACTCAGTCCATGAAGCTGGATACTCCAGTGGTTGTAAACTGGGACTGGAGGCCCGGGAAGATCACTTGAAGTCATTAGCATTGTGTCTGTGTTGGAAGGATGGAGAAGCTGGGGTCCATGGTGGTGGAGGGCATAATAGAAGCACTAAAGACATGCTTTTCACATCTCTTTCTATCTGGGCCCTCTGTTGGAAGACGCGGCCCACTCTGAAGCCAGGTTTCTTCACTTTGGTCGATGAAGGCTACCCATCAAGGGGCTGACCATGTGTTATAGAGTGAGCCCACAGGCAAGCCTTCATTAGTAATTCATCCCAAAGATGAGCTGTGCACTTACTATGTGTCCATTTCTGAGCTCTGGACAAGCCAGACAGTAGCACGTCACAGACCCCATGCTCTAGCTGATTCTACTTACATCTTTTAGGGGACCTACTGTGGGCTGGAGGGACAGCAAGGACCAAGGTGCGGGGGCTTCCTGGGCAGAGCTCAGCGCTCTCAGCTGCCCACAGGGTACTTTTAGGGTTAAATTGTGAATTCAGACAATGAAGTCTAGAAACCCAGAGTGAGGCTGAGGAGGGAGGGCTTCTCAGAGGAAGTGACGTTTTGGCTGAGTTTTGAAAGAACTTAACCAAATGCAAAGTGGGGCCACTTGCCTGAAAACGGCTGGTGGGGCAGACTGGAGGGAGCCAAGGGCAATTTTAAGCCTATGAAAAGATGGGAGAGGACAAGAGCAGCAGTAAGGCCTGCCTGGAGGCTGCTGGAGCTGACCCTCTGGGGAAAGGTGTTGAAGTTGTCTGCCCTCCACTCTGGTTTCAGTGGTGCCTCTGAAGCCACGGACCACCTACAACCCCAACATCTCTACAGGACAGGGCCTGGTGACACCCAGCTGCAGAGAGTGTAGCACTCGGACTAGAGATGAGCAGGTCACTGGCTGGCAGCTGCCAAAGCGGAGAGAGGATGCCAGGGAGGCTACCTACTGACCCTGTTTTCCCATGTGTCTGTCTGTGTGTCTGTCCTCTTACCTGCAGGGAGGCATGTACATCTTCCAGCTTTTTGACTCATATGCTGCCAGTGGCATGTGCCTGCTCTTTGTGGCCATCTTTGAGTGTGTCTGCATTGGCTGGGTGTATGGTAAGTGGGAGGCTGGGCCCCTGGGGCCTGGCAAGCTCTGTCTATCTAGGCACTTTCCCTAGGGACTCAGGTTCCTTCTTACTGCCACCTTCCTGTTTTTCCACTGGCATAGGCTGTTCAGGACCCCGACACCCGATCTCTGGCCAGTCCTACTCTGAGGCTCAGTTTCCCCATTTGTGCCCCAGAGGGAGATCTGAGGCAGAGCAACTGGCATGAGCCACACCCTCATTCATTTTGCCTTCTGGTCCTCACACAAATCAGGATGAGATCTGCTGTCTCAAAGATAAACCGAATGTAGCTTGGGAGCAATAACCACTAGACACACAAGCAGCCCAGAAGGCCCTCGCCTCCAGAGCCCAAACCCCCTGTGAATCACCCATATGTTCACCTTGCCCATTGTGTTCATTGGTTTTGCACCACTGCGAACAAATTCCCAACTTGGGCTACTTAAGAAGTAGAGGGCTAGCAGAACTCATGGTTCTGGAGTTCTAAGATTGAGTGGTTTCGTTGCTTCTGGTCCTAGTGAAGGCCTCTCATGGTGGGGGTATGTATTGGAGAAAACCATCACATCTCTAGCAGGGAACAGGGAGCCGCACCTCCACCATTGACCTAAGGACCTCTGTAGGGCCCTCTTTCCCAGAGCACAGTAGGACTTTGCACTTCTCACACCTAATAATGCCACCCAAGGGACCCAGATATCCATGCAGGCACTCAACACTCAAGCCCAAGCACTCCGTGTCCCATGCTGGGGAAGGTAGGCCCCCCTTACCTCTGCTCTGAGACACCTATGCCTGTCTGCTTTCCTCCGGATAGGAAGCAACCGGTTCTATGACAACATCGAGGACATGATTGGCTACCGGCCACTGTCACTCATCAAGTGGTGCTGGAAAGTTGTGACCCCTGGGATCTGTGCGGTAAGGCCTGCAGAAAGCCTTTTCCAGCCCCTTCGCTTGCTTACTAGCCACTCGTCAGCTCCAGCCAGCTCAGCTGAGGCTGGCCCTGAGGAAGGTCAAGGTTTAGGCTCTGTCCCTGGACCCAGGCCCCAGGCCAGCAGTGGTGAGAGGAAGCTCAACAGAAAAATGGTCTCATTGTTCTTTGGCCTGTCTCTGGGGGCATCAGAGCTTATCTTCCCAACTGAAGGGGTCAGAATAACAGATTCAAGAGGGCCCTAAGATAAACTCTGAGTGGGAAGAAGCTGAGAAAGAGGATCCTGGGAAAGGGGACAAACATCACAGCCCTGGAGAGGTCCCAAGCCCCTGTGTTCTGACCATCAGACCAGCTTCCCCCATATTTCAACCTCAGGCTCACTGTGGAAAGTTGAGATACCTGGACCTTTGGAGTAGGTCAGGGCTGAGGGACACCACCAAGAACCTCCATCTGCTTCTCCACAGGGCATCTTCATCTTCTTTCTGGTCAAGTACAAGCCCCTCAAGTACAACAACGTGTACACATACCCAGCTTGGGGCTATGGCATTGGCTGGCTCATGGCTCTGTCCTCCATGCTATGTATCCCGCTCTGGATCTTCATCAAGGTGTGGAAGACAGAGGGCACCCTGCCCGAGGTGAGCAGTTGGGGAGGAAGCAGGGGTAGGGGGCTGGGGCTGGATGGAAGGGGAATTGTGGCAGGCTCCTCTTTGGCAGGTGTTCATCCTTAAAATGTGCCAGCAGCACCTCTGTGAGATTTCTGGGTTAAAGCCCCCCTACCTGCCAAACAGGCTGACAGCACCCTGAATTATTAGAGGATGTACACAGTCTGGGGATTCCTACAGGGAAAGCATTTGAATCAGGGTCTGAACTGAGGTTTGGCCAAATGTCAGCTCTGACAGGCCATAGGGAGACACAAGTGCCATCTAAAAATGCTTCCTCCTGGGCTCCAGCAGAGGCAGATGGATGGAGAAGGTCCCTTTTGTTGCTTACAGGAGGTGTTGGTCAAGGGCAGTTGGTTAATTGATATTGAGACCAAACCGTCCAGAGGGAACGGACCTGGGAACCCTGGCTCAGGCCTCCAGCAGTCTCCTGGTAGTTACGAGCCCTTTCCTAGCTTCTTCCTGTCACCCTAGCTCATACCCTGCTCACCCAGACAGCAAGGCTTGTTACAGAGTGAGCCTCTGATCCAGCCCAGCTTCAGGCCTGGAGACCTGTGCATTCACATCCTGAGCCTGGCACACAGGAGGCAGGGTTAATCAGCTCCCATGAATCTGAGTGTTAATCCTACCTAGCCAGCATGGCTTTTACCTAAAAATGGAGACCCAACCTTGTCCCTGAGTTCTAAGCCACTCCAAAGTCCTTGAAGCCTTTTTTCAGGTAAGGGCCCATGCTCAGGAGGGCTTCCTGAGTCCTGGTCCAAGGGCAGTACAAACGGTGTTGAGGTGGGGCCCATGCGCAAGATGCATTCTGAGAGGTTGGGGCTATGAGTGGAGGCTGCATTAGGGATGATGCCTGCCTCTAGGCATAGCTTGAGGAGCTCAGTACAGGGAGCTTCCCCTGTACTGCAGTGGCATGGTGACAAGCCCAGGGCAGGGTAGGACTCTGATTAACCAATATTTACATCAGTAGCCCTGGAAGTCTCTGAGCCTCTGGACAGCCAGCGCCTGCCATCCTGGCCCACAGATAGAGGGATGCAGCCAGAGGTCAGGAGACTGGCTGGCACAACCATCAGGTCACTTCAAAGCTCAGCTCCCCCTGCTGCCAAGGCAGGAATGGAGTGGCAGGCCCTGATTCTGACTCTCTAGTCTTGGTCCCCTTCCACAGCCATGCTGCAGGGACTAAGTGTCTCCATCTCCTTATTTCTCACCAACTGCCCAGAGTGGGACCTCAGCCATCCCCATTTTTGGTGGTGGGAACTCAAGGAGGTAATGCCTCACCCTGAAGTGAGGAGCAAGGCAAAGCCAGGGCCTGGCCCTCCGTCTGATGGCTCCATAGCACCAAGGAACATCTGTACAGCTGGGGAGGCAGAAGTGGACAGACCCTGGGCCCCAGCAGCATTGCTCACACAGCCTTCTCTCCAACCATCTAGAAATTACAGAAGTTGACAGTCCCCAGTGCTGATCTGAAAATGCGGGGCAAGCTTGGGGCCAGCCCACGGACGGTGACCGTTAATGACTGTGAGGCCAAGGTCAAGGGCGACGGTACCATCTCTGCCATCACAGAGAAGGAGACGCACTTCTGAGTCCCACCAGCCACTCGGATCCTTCTCCCCTGTTCCTTCCCTGCTTGTAAATGAATCCTGAACCTTGTATTTCACCTAATGTTAGGGGCTTGCTCATCCGCACAGGACTATTAACAAGTTAACTCCCAGCCGGCCACTGTGTGCCCTGGACCCTCACCTCACTCCTGTGATCATGGGCATATCCACCTTACCAAGATAATTCTGTACAGTGACTAGTAGATCCTGGCCTAGGGTGGCTCAACCCATGTCTTCTAGAGTCCTTGTATTACACTGTCAACTTTTATGCTGGGGGCGAGTGGATTGAGGGAGCAGAGCCTATCTGCCTCTGGTTTCAGTCATTCCTGACCTTGTCTCGGACCTTCTCTGCTCACCCTCCTCTGTACCCTAGGGACAATTTGTTCTGTTTTGTTGTTTGCTTTTGGTCTTCCCCTTTTCCAATGACAGGACCTTCCACACGTCAAAGTTGCAAGACAGTGAAGAAAACACCCTAGCCTCCACAGGGCTCCTGAGTAATCAGGAGTTGATGACTGTCCCATCCAGTGACTGCGGCTACTTCCTTCCCTCCCTGAGCCTCAGTTTCTCCATCTCCCAGATTGAGGGAGGGGATAGAATGGAGTCTTCCCCTTGAAGTGGGGAAAGATTCCCTGCCTCACTGCCTCGAAGGACTGCTTTGACCTTGACCTGCAGAGACTTGCAGGCCTCTTCTCCATCCTTCTTTGCTATGACCCTCCCCCACCCTCAACCTTATCTTAAGTCAAACCTATCACAAACAATGTTGGGGAAGTGTGTTTCCCTAACAACTGGAGTTTTAGTGTAGCCCTGATCCCTGGAGACCAGCACATCCCCTGCCTGTGTGACAGGGGGTCCTACCATCTCTTCAACCTTCTTGGCCATCAGTCTGTCCCTCCTTCCTTGGTAGGGATGGGCAGAGAGCAACCACCTCTTCTTGCAGCTGCCTGGCCAGGATCTATGGCCATCCCTGCAGGGGAGCTAGTGAGGCCCAGGGCTGGATTCCACCCACGGGCCCCTTCCTTATACCACTCCTTTCTCCCTCTTGTGCCCTGCCCTCTTCTCTACCTTCCTGCCACTCCCACAGATCCTGTGGGCAGACATCTTCTGGAGCTATTCCACCTGCCCAGGTGTGAGGAGCCTTCACTCACACTTACCAGAGGGAGGAACTGGTCATCCATCCCTCAGGCTCTTCCTTGGAAATGGAGAGCAGACGTGGTCCCCAGGAGGATGCTGGCACTGTGCCCTCCCGCCTGGCTCAGACCTCTTGGACTGACCTCTCTCTTCCTCATCTGCTGGGTTTTCCAGCTGCATTGTCTGCCCAGCTATTGGGGGATGGGAGGTGGGAGAGGGGCGTCCTTTCTCTCTTCCTGTAATTTCCAAGATTCATCTGTTGGAAAGGTGATATTTCTTCACACTAAAGTTCCCGTATCCTGTCAAAGACCTGAATGCTCTATTTCCCCAAAGCTTCTGGACTCTGAGCTGTTCTGCCCAGCCACACCCTCCCCAACCCCCTCCCCTGCCTCCACCTAAAGTCTGAGATGGCTGAGCCAAATGCCCAGCACTCCCCAGCTAATTGTACATGTATCCAGGGCATGCCCCTGCCCCAGCTGCTCACAAACAGGCCACATATTCCTTCTGGGAAGGCCAACATCATACTGAAGATGACCTGTGGAGTTGGTCCTCAACTGCTGTTCCCCACCACTCCTGAGGAGGGAGGCTGCCCATTGCTGCTATTGCTCCTCACCACCAACTCCCTCATGGACAGACAGATCCCTAATGTCTATCATCACAGACACATGTGTTTTACATGTGGCCCTTAACATTTGACACTCTTAACATTACTCATGGGGCAAGGTAGAGGGAGGCTTGAGGTTTGGGGGTTGTTTTTTTGTCTTGTTTTGTTTTATTTTGTAATTTCATACTAGTATTTGGGTAACTGTAGGGAGGAAGGGAGGGTAAGAGGGAGCAAGGGGACATGTCATTGTGTCAACTTTTTTGATATTCATTAGAAATGATACAATATATCCTTTCTGAGATATTTACAGTATTATTAAAAATGAAAAGGGTTGGACGGTTTTGCATAACAAACTTTTTATTGGCAACCCAAAGAGCACAAGATTGTCTGTCTGCTCCTTTTAAAAAATTAAAAGCTGTGGATAGACTCCCACGTGACTGTTCCCAGCAGGCGGTCTTTATTGGGTTCCCTCCTGTCTTCAGGTATCCACAGGATGCACCTTCATAACGGTCTTGGTTCTGTAATTAAAGGCTGTGATCTCTGCTCAGCATGGCAGACTAGACGACGTGAGGAGAGGTGGTATGTCAGGCCCTGCCTCCTGGGATGCCTTTGCCATTCCTGTAGTCACTGTACTACGTACAGTTCATGGCAGCTGCTTTACAGAGGCTTCCTGTGAACTGAATGTTCAACAGATCTCTCTCTTCAATGCACACAACCACCTGCCCATTTTACAGATAAGGAAAACCAAAGCACAGAGAAGTCAAGTGACTTGCCTTCCAGTCACACAGCTTAGAAACCACAGAATCTGCCCCTTGTCCCTCTCCTTGCTGAGTCAGATGAGTCTCTGAGCTCAGGGCTCTTCTGTCTGACAGCCTGAATATTCGCTTAATCAGGTGTCAGCAGCAAGTCAGTAAGAGGCTGTCATAAAAACGTGTGTCTCCTTCCTTCTCAAGAAACTTGAGCTGCAGACCTTTGAACCTACATGATTTAAGAATTAATTTGCCTGGCACACCAGCAGGCAGCTGTGTGTGCTAGTGACCCCTGCTGGCCAAGTGTGGCTCTGCAGCCTAGCTCTGTGAGACACTACCAATAACCAGAATCTGGGAGGGAAGGTCTGAAAGTGAAGTCAAAGACCCAGGACATTTCCTGTGGGTGATGGGGGGGTCCAAGTGATCTGCTGATGTCTAGTCTCATCAGATTCTTCCACATACCCAGTAGGCAGTCTCTGCACATCTCAAATGTTCCTGCTCTTAGTCAAAAAGAGCCGTGTCCACAGCCTTCCGGATGGGGATTACCTGTGGAGGGGCTGCCTCCATGGCCTCTCCTGCAGGACTGTGCTGAGCAGTTAGTGAGTCTGCCCACTTTCTTAGGCAATACTCACCTTGGCTATCTGTAGTGGTGTATCAATGAGACCAGAGAGAACTTGCAGCTAGCCCACACTTCCCCAAGTGTCCCATGTAGATCTTCTTGCAGCCCCAGGAACAGAGCTGTTAGTAGACAGGTAAGCCATCAGTTCAGCTGCTCATCACTCAGCAGGGAGGAGCCTTTCCCTTCCCTGCTGAGAAAGGGCTGTTCTGTAGGGAATGCAGAGGCACAGCAGAGCACCTGCCATCTATGAGCTGGAGATCCAGAGAAGCTGCTGGTGTAGCCCCATCCCAGCGGGAGAGCCTGAGAGAAAGAAATCCTTAGCCCCAGCAGAGAGTGAGTAAGTCCACACTGCTTCCATTTTGCTCTTCTCTCCAGGCCCTCTACAGGGGGCATGGTGCCCATTCACCCAGGTGAGGGCTGCCACCCTCACAGGCACCCACAGGCAAGCGACATTTCACCAGCTATCTGGGCACCTTCTTAGCCCAGTCAAGTTCACACATGAAATTGACCTTTGGGATCTCCAGAAAACTGCCACAGCCACCAGAGCCACTGGGTCACCCAAGAGCACGCTGGGTCACCAAAAGCATATAGATGGCAGAAGTTGGAACCTACTCAGTAACGTGATGCATCTCTCAAAGGCTCACATTCCCCCAAATGATGGAAGGCCACTAGAACTTATTGGGAAGGATGGGGACATTGGAGGCTGCCAGGAGACACTGAAGTCAGGAGATGTCACTGGGACATGTGCTCCCTACCCCCGAGACCTGAGAAGAGACATAAGGGTTTCCTGGTGGTTGGTTGACTCTTTGAGTCATGGGGGAGGGAGGGGGTGTTGGGAGTGGGAGGGGACAGGTGATAGGCCCTGTGGGAAGGGGAAGGGGACTCTAGGAATAGAAGTGGCTGGGGGCCAGCAGAGTTTGAAAAGTCGGGGTTCAGGAGCATTACTGGGTATTGTAGCCACCCACAGGGCCCGCAGAAAGACATGGGCTGATCCCCAAAGAGCAAACTGCAGGATGTGGCCTTAAGGAAGGGGAGGATTGGGAAGGCCCCTCCCTTTATTGCCCTCCCATCTCTTCTAGGGCAGGTAGCAGCAAACCAGCCACTAGGGGGCACTATTACTAACCTTAGGCAGTGGAGGTGGAACTGGGATCTGCACAGAGAGTGAATGGACTTATCTAGGTACCCAGTTGCAGGAACAGAAAGGAGAAAGGCTACCCTTGGTTTAAAAAAAAAGAAAGGTATAATTCCTCCTCCTCTGGCTCCACACCCACCTTGACAGCAGTCACCTTCTCCCCTGACTGTGTGACCTTGGGCAAGTGACTTTATTGGTCTCATTCAGTTTCCAGAACTACACAAATGGGCTGAGTGCAGGTGTCTGACCCACCTTGAGTCCTTCTATTGAATGGTCTTCAGAAAGACCTAGCCTCCGTCACAGACCTGGTTTCTCGTTCCCGAATGTGCTATGCCTTGGACAGCGTCACATTGCCCCTCTGAACAAAGCTGATGCAGACCTTAGCTGTCTGGTATTGGTTTTATAACAGGAAGGGTGAATGTTGAAAATCTTCTGATAAAACTTTGGGCAGGTTGTGGGGAGTTGTGATGAGTAGGCTGAGGGGCCCAGGGATGGCCTGTGGTTCTCTTCACACTGTACCACACACCAGCCTTGCTTCACACCTCCTGGCCAGCCTTACTCCATCTGCCCTGAAGTCAGGGCCCCATCCCATCTGGACAAGGAAGTTAACAGAACAACCACAGAAGAAGGACTGGGATGGGAATGGGGCGGGACATGGAATAAGGATGATGAAAGTTTCTGGGGAGAAGATTTAGGCCATTTTCTCTTTTTTGCGCTTTCTTTTCTGTACCATCTAATTATTTTTTTTTTCTAAACAAAGCTCATCTATTGCTTTTTTATTCCAAAACATGAAATCAATGACGCTATTTTTAAAAATCCTCCCTTGGCCACTGAGAAGTTGGTTACAAATGCACATTCTGAGGAAAAGAAAAATGATAGACATGTGGTTGGAAGAGATGGCGAGAGGAAGCGCGGGGTGGGGGTGGGGAGCCAGGAGGGAGGCTGCCCACCCTCGCCAAACTCATCAGCCAGGAGTTCAGCTCTGCCCTGAGATGCTGGGGAACTAGCAACTGAGCAGGACCTGGGCTTTGTGCCACAGGCAGGCCCCCTCCTCTGGCGATAGCATTGGTGGGCATTGTGGCTGTTTCTAGATGTGGCTTCTCACAGCTGATGAAGAGAGGGAAGAAGCCCTCATCAGTGGCTTGCCCAGTCCTGATGTCCTTCCTGTCTCATCTTCAAATGAAGCCAACATTCCCCCACTCTGGTACCCACTGAGTATGGAATCACTAGCCCACTGAATAGATGGGTAAACTGAGGTTTGGGCTTGCACCACTGACTGCCCTGCAGTCATGTTCTCTTTTGTATTTTTCCAATTCATTTCTCAGGTGAATTCAACCCTTGCAGGCTCTGCCCCCACCCAGTCTGTTCCTCTCCATCTCAGATCCACCATCCAGCTGCTGCCCGCATCTAACAAATATCAGTTTTGTACCCACTATGTTACACAGCTTCATCTAGGTAGGCAGGGATAGGACCATGGGCATTACACAAGGTACAATAAAGAGAGGGGCAGAAGCAAGTGATTGACATGAGACTCCAGGAGGGGATGACATGAGACTCAAGGGGGGAAGAGGCATAGGAAGGCCAAAGGGCATGGAAGGGGTTAAGCATGGGGGTGGGGCTAGAATCTAAATAGGCCATCCAGGGAGTGTCTTCTTGAGAGGGTGAGGGAGAGAGCATCATGACCATCTAGGAAAGAGCATTACTGGAAGAGAGAACAACATATGCAAAGGCCCTGTGGTAGAAACATGTATGTAGTATTCTCAGGATTACAAGGAGGCAAGAGCAGCCAAAGTAAAGTGCTTAGGGAACAGTGGTGAGTGACAAGCTGAGAGAGGTGGTGGGTAGAAAGGGGGGGGGCTAGCATAATAGTGTAAATGTGAAATGAGGAAGCCCGGAACCATGGGAAGGTTGAGCAGAAAAAGTACAAGTTCTGATTTCTGTTTGTGATATGTATGTATGTATGTATGTATGTATGTATGTATGAGTGTATGAATTTATTTTTATTTACTTTATTTATTTGCTTTTATATGTGTATGTAATTGGGGGGGCGCATGTGTGCCCCAGTGTGTGTGTGTGTGTGTGTGTGTGTGTGTGTGTGTGTGTGTGTGTGTAGGTCAGAGGGCAACTTGCAGGAGCTGGTTTTCTCTTTCTTGGTTCTGAGGATCAAACTCAGGTCTTCAGACTTGGTGGCAAATGCCTTTACCTGTTGAACCATCTCATAGGCTCTGGCTAATGTTTAAATACAACCTTCCAGCAGCTGTGTGTTGGGAAGGGGCGTGGCTCAGGTAAGGTGGCTGCCAGAACCAGAAGAGGAAAAATAAAAGGATGGAGTCAGCGTGGGAGCTATGAAGGGAACACAGATCCTGGGTGTGGTTTGGAAGTGGACTAAGATCTCTTGGTGTTCGGAAGTGAGGCATCTAGGATGGTCAGTTGGGATAGGGGCGGCTGAGCTGTTCTCAGGCCTCACAGGCCTCAGGGAGCATGCCTTCTTGATGGCATGAGCTAGACCTTAGAAGGTCAGTATCCAATGACTTCACATGCAATGGCTGGAGTCAAACTCTTGAGCAAATCCCTTCACCTCTTGGGGCCTCACTCTGCCACATCTGCAATCTGGAAACTACTGTTCTCAAGCCTCAGAATTTCTCAAGGCCTAGGTGTCCCATTAGCATGGTCTCCTAGAGACGGAGGGGCCTCAGACAGACCGGATCCTGCCCTAGTTAAATGACCTTGGACCAGACACCCACCTCTTCCATCTCCATCAGATCCTCTTCAAAAGGGAACCCACTTCGCACAAGGCAGCTGTCTGTGCTCCCAGCACACAGTAGGACCTCCACCAAGGTGCAGAAGAACAGAGACTCTGCCATGGTGCAGCTGGACCCATGTTCCCATACCCACTCCTGGCCAGGGCAGCTGCAGCCCCAATGGGGGCATTTTTATCTCCAAGGCTGCAGCGGGCTCCACAACAGCACTGTGGCTCGGCTGAGCCCCTGCGTGTGTGGGCAAAGCTGCTGTTCCCGAGGATCTAAAATTGCCTCCCTCTGATTGCTGCTATACAAGCCGAGACGCTGCTCGCTTCCCCCATCCAGTTGGGTCTATTTCAAGAACACATTGATGAGCGCTGATTGAGCCTTGATTACCGCAAGCCGAGCAAGCGAGCTAGTGCTCGGGCCAGCCCCCTCCCCAGCCTCAGTGGGATGTGCTGGCTCCCACTCTGCCACCGTGGCCCACTGCCACCTGAGGGCCACCTGAAGAAGCAAGGAAGGGACACAGCATATAGTATAGGGCACCTCACCCACATCTACCTCCTAAGATACCTTATCAGTGGCCTCTCTCCAGAACCACTCCCCCTCTGCCAAAGCCTCTGGATTCCAGAGCAGGAGCATGAGGAACAGAGTGAGATTTACATGTTGAGTTTTTAAGACTGGGGAGCTATTGGCCAGGGTAGAAGGATCTTCCATCCATCGTCTCTGCCACACACACATGTGCAGCCACACTCGTCCATGCACATGTCTGGCTGTGCTTGAGGCCACCTGGCTCATTGGGCTGGACCTTAAACATCTCTCCTTCCCTCTGCTGAACAATAGCACAGACCTCAAGTGTGTGGTCACCTGCACATCCCATGCTCACTTTTGTGTGTGCACATGTGAATGCACATGTTCCTGTGTTTGGTGGGGGTACATGAGTACAATCATGCTTGCATGTATGTGTGTGGAAGCTACAGATCAACCTCTTCCTTCATTGCTCTCTATCCAGTCTTCCCAGATCCACCTGTTTCTACCTCCCGTTGCTGGACCCCAGGCACACATTACCACACACAATCAAAGCACTCCACAAGCGCTTTACTGACTGAGCAGTCTCCCCAGAGTCAGGTTTTCAGATCCATCTGTGCCCACTTTGCAGGTGATGACACTGAGGCTGGTGGAGCTGGTTTGGGGTTGCCCTGAACCTAGATCTTTGGTGGGTATGCTAGTTCTTGACAACCCCTGGGGCATGATTTTAAAAGCAGCATCTGGCTCTTTCCTTAGAGATTTGGTGTCAACAGGTCTTGGCTGTGGCCAGGTCTGCATTGTAAGGTACTATCTGGGTGACAGAGTGGAGGGGGGCAAAGAATTACTGAAGCCCTCTCCTGCTCATCAGGGCCTGAGGCTTGTGGGATGCACAGATACCCTCTCTCCTCCTCCTCTTCTTCTTCTGTCCTCTTCCCTCCTTTCCTCCTCAGCAGTTCACATCCTTCCCAGCCCTCTCTCTTTCCATCCTCTGTCCACGCGCCATAGTCTTCTCTCCCTCCCCATCCAACCCTCTTCCTCTTGGCAGCCATCACTCCCTCCCATCTGCTTGCCAGACCCAAGAGACCTGCAGGGCAGCCCCTGTGGGGTTTGCTGCAGACGACTGCAATTCAGCTCCACTGGGGACAGGATGCACACCACAGTCCTAGGCTGTGACCCAGGCTTTTCAGAGCCCCTAACACCCCTCTACTATCTTGAGGAAGGAGAGAGACATCAAGGAGCCCTCCCCTAATATCCTGAAGCAGAACAGAGTGGTCAGGGCAAAGAGCCCTGGGTAGGGTACCCCTCATCAGCCTGATCCCTTTCTACAGTGTAACCACCACGTTTTCTTTCTTCCTCCTGCTACAAGGGCCCCACGTCTGACACCTTGATGTCCTTCAAATTTGTCCCAGGTATGGAGCTGCTGGCTTTCTATGCATTGGGGTACACTTACACACACGTATGCATGCACACATGCATGCACACCCATGCACCCATGAATGCACACACACACACACACACACACACACACACACACCCATGAGTGCACACACACACATGCACACATACATACATACATACAGACAGACAGACACACACACACACACACACACACACTAAATTTCTCAAGTAGGAACCTGGAAGATTCAAAGCTGTCCACAGGTCACCTGTCTTTGAACGCTGTCAAGTTCAGGGTCTGGTGTTACACAGGAGGCCTGGTTTACAGATCTTGACTCTGATCCATCCTGGCTGCGTAACGTTGGGCAAGTCACACAATCTCTATCGTTCTCAGTTCCTTCTTCCCAGGGTTAAGTATTTAAGAGTGAAAGAATACAAAGTGCTTAATTTCCAGCCGAAACTCAGTTTTCATGTCAGGGACTAGCCTTGCTCCAGATCTCAATCTAGGGGGTGTATAGAGTGGACTTCTGAACCATCCCCCTTGTTTTTAGATGGGCCCTTGGTAGGAGGAGGGGGCTCCAAGATCAAGGCTCTCAGGAGCCTCTGGATCTATTATCCTCACAGCTTTCCCCATTCATGAGCCTGGCAAGATACTCAGTGCCCTGCTGCACACAAAAACCAGTGATCAGAAGCCAGACTGGACCTTACTGCACTCCAGCAAGGCCAGGCACGACCCCCTCCATTTCCCGGCACTGGGCTTCAGGTCTGTGGTTGACACACTGTCTCTAAAGCCCATGCCTGGGATGTGGGATTCAGGCAGGAGGTTTACACAGATCCTGGGATTCTGCAGACCCCTACCTTATACTTCTGTTGCTAGGCAACAGCTGCTCATTGCTGAGGGTACCAGTGGAGGATGAGCTGAGGGAGGCTGCAGCAGCTGCCTCTGTTCTTCACTAAGAGGCCCTGGGGAAGCGATCCCCAAGTCAGACACAGCGAGAATCACAGTCCCTCTGATAAGTAGAGACTTGCCCGAGATCACCAGAGCTGTGAGTGAACACGTCCTAACTCTGCCATGTCAGAGCTGACAGACTCCCGGGAGAGCCTTGTTAGGACTTTTAATTCCTGAGCCCAGGAAGACATTGCCACACTTGCAGTGGAGCAGAGCCCACACCGCTGTGTGGTTGCAGGCAAGCCCCTTCACACTTCTGAGCCTGGCTCCACTGAGTAGGAATGGTTTGATGTCAGCATGTCCTTCCCTAAAGTAAATGTGTGTGTGTGTGTGTGTGTGTGTGTGTGTGTGTGTGTGTGTGTGTGTGTGTAGCCCTCCTAGACACTAGGCATAGAGTGCATAGGCAATGGTTTTATCTGTGAAGATTCTCAGATGCAGAATTCACAGGGCTCTTGATAGGATGAAGAAGAAAAGGGAAAATATGTGGCCTGAAGAGTGGGATCGAGCTAGAGGATAAATAATTGCCTAACAACAGCTGGGGGCTGCTGCTGATTGTAGGGAGGGTTGAAGTCAGCAATTTTCTCTTCCCCTCAACTTCCTTCCCTTTCATTTCCCTGACGCAGACCCTAGACCAGCTCCAGCAAAACTAACAAGGGCTCCCCCTGCATACACACACGCCATTTGTGAGTGTTGGCTTAGCCCCACAAAACAGGGAGACTCAAGGCCCTGGAGCCAGACTTACCTGGCCTCAGGTACCCTATGCAGAGTGCCTGGAGCACTGTCTTGCCTCTACTCTAGACACTGACCCTGCATGGCTACTCTCATCAGTACCTACAGTAAACCAAGGCTCTCTAGAAGCAGGACCTCAGCACGGAGACTCTGTCCAGCCAAAAGGTGCTCCCCAAAGTGCCCAGAGCTAGTCTCAGGGGGGACTGCTGTGAGCTCATGGGTAAATGGCAGAAAGGAATGGATCCACCATGGCCTGGTGCTGTGTGGGTCACCGGAAGGTGGGCTGAGGACGCCCAGTGACGAACCTACTCATTACTGGGTTCCACCTAAAGAGCCCTTCTCTGACTACACAGCCTAGGAAGTGGGGGATCCCCAGCCATCAGCATCCCCAGCCTCAGTTTCCTTTTCTGTCAAGTTGGGAGCTGAGACCAGATGCCCAGGGCCTCACCTCAGTGACTGTGAACATGACCTGATTCACCAAGAACGGGTATGGAAGCCCCTGATGTGGGCGTGGGGGCAGCTCTGAACTTCTTGGGTCCCACTGGAGACTTGCTAGAGGCAGGTCCTCTGCCTGGGTCAGAAGGATGCTGTGGCATTTTCTGACCTGTGTCATACATAGGAGATGAGTGTGGAGGGGCTGCCCGGAGGAGGATGGTGTGAGAGAACTTACCACAGACCCTGCCTGAAGAGGAAGTTGGGATGTAGAATGTGTGCAGGAGTTGGCATATGTGTACATGTTAGATATATGTATACATGTGCACACACATGCACACATGTGTATGTGTGCACACACACCACAGACTTGTTTGCTATGTATATACATACTGATTTTCTTGCTTAGCCTTGGGTCTCATTCTGGCCATGAAATCTTGCTGTGGGGTGTCTTTCTGTATGCTGTGAATATGTGTTGCTCCCTCTGGCTAATCAATAAGCTGCTTTAGCCTATGGCAAGGCAGCTTAGAGGCAGGCAGGAATCCAAACAGATATACAGAGAGAAGAGAAGAAAGGAGAGGAGAGGAGAGGGGGAGAAAGAGAGAGAGAGAGAGAGAGAGAGAGAGAGAGAGAGAGAGAGAGAGAAATGTCAGCAGACCAGCAGTACCTTGGCCATGTGGCAAAACATAGATTAATAGAAATAGGTTAATTTAAGATGAAAGAGCTAGCTTGCAAGAAGCCTGCCATAGGCCACACAGTTTGTAAATAATATTAAGCCTCTGAATGATAATTTTATGAGTGGCTGCGGGACCATGGGGCCAGGCAGAACCACAGGGCCAGGAGGGGGACAGGGGGAGGGGGACTGGAGAAATCTTTCTTTCCATTGTCTTGGGGGGTGGCAGCAGCTGGGAGCTCAGGAGCAGATGTCAGGTGCCAGCTATGGTTGATTCCCCAGGTCCAGGGCTTCAGCAATCTTGTCCAGTCTGCAAAGAGGGCCTGCAGCTTTGCTGGGTACACCAGGGGCCTCATGGCCTGACCTTGGGCAGTTCTATCCTCAGCCTCTCTCTTGCTGGCTTCTTGGATAAAGGCATTTCAGCCTGTGTGTGTGTGTGTGTGTGTGTGTGTGTGTGTGTGTGTGTGTGTGTGTGTGTGTGTCTGCATAAGGTTGGTATATGTGTGGCTGGCTGTGGCTGGGGGCTGTCACCAGGATCACCATCTATCTCTTCTCTACAGTTGATTCAAGCTGTCACCACTAGATTGTCCCTTTCCATCATCCATGTCAAAGGCCCCAGCAATGGTAGTGTGCTAGGATGGGCATGAGGACCCAGCAGGAAGCGTGGGTTTGAGATCATTTCAAACTCTCCAGCAACTCACAGAACACAATCTCGTGAAGGGCCCGTTCACTCAGCCACCACACTACAAACCAGCCTCTGGCCCTGTGAAGTTCAAACATACAGATCAGCAAGGCAGACGTGAGCCCATTGATGTGTTCAGGGAGCCATGACAGGGAGGTGTCTTGGGACTGAAGTAGTGAAGCTGGGCTGGGTACTCCCAGTAGGTGGCCACAGGTGCTGAGCCCCATCTTCCTAGAGGAAAGGGCAGAGGCAGACAGGACCTTGCTGGAGCACAGCAAGGCCATGGAGAGCGAGAGTGTTCTGTGGGGATGAGGGAGAACTCTGTAGGCATCCAGCAGATACTTGGGACCTGAGCAGGAGCGAGAGTCAGGAAAAGCTGGTTTCTGCCTTGGGCAACAGGACAGTCCAGCAATGCATCCGAGAGTCAGAACGCAGTAGACTACCCATGTCACCAAGCTCCCAGGAGGGTGGTGTAGGGAGGCCTTGACCAGAAAACCTGGCCCCAGGGCTAACTTCTCTCAGACAGCTGTGGGAATGTCTCCTTTTTCCTCTCTAAGTACATGGCACAGCCAGGCTGTCATCTCTAGAGTGTTCTTCAAGGTGGCTGGGGACTCCAGGACACAATCATTCCTTTGGGTTTCAGGACGTCTACCATTCTGCTCCCAGCCTGGGGAATACATCACTACCTCCTCCAAAGTCAGAAAGACACCTAACCCCATTACTAAGGATCCCTCCCCTGGAATTCACCTTCCATCTTCAGAATGTGGCTTCTTAAAAGAAGGCTCCCACCAGAAACCTCAAAAAAATAAACAAACAAAATAACCAAACCAAACAAACAAAAAACCTCCCAAGAAACCCCAAAAACCCTGGCTGACCTGCCACTGGTTCTTCTAGGGAATTCCTCATCTCTGAGGAGCTTCCTTAGTCTGGGGACCATTACTTCAGAAGAGATTGAGCCTCTCTCTAAGACAAAGCAAGGAACCAGGTCCCAGAAGCAGAAAGTTCTGGATTTAGAGTGCAGCAGACTCACTGTGTGAGACCTTGGCCAAGTCCCTGAAGTTCTCTGAACCTTGTATTTTATGGGGATATTGAATGTAAGTTACCCTCTGGCCATTGCAAGAGAGAAGGGTTCCTGGTCATAGCAAGTATTTAACCAATGGCAGGTGTGCTGTCTTGGAGGTATTTAACCAATGGCAGGTGTGCTGTCATGGTCTTGGAGGTATTTAACCAATGGTGGGTGTGCTGTCATGGTCTTGGGGGTATGTAACCAATGGTGGGGTGTGTATGTCCTTCTGGGTATTTAAACAACAACAACGAAACACTAGCTTGTCATTGGCCCCTCCTCATCCCCCGTGGCTGGCAGAGTGGCTCCTTGTCCCTGCTCAGACAGGCATGCTGGAATCTCTCAGGCAGGTCTCTTTGTCACAGCTGAGAAGACCAGGCACATGCTTCCCTGCTAGCAGAGGCAGAAGAGACAGGACTGCCACTGTCCTCAGCTCCTCTGTGAGAGGGGGATGGGGCATACAAGCCCCTTACCAGGTTCCGTGTGGGAAGTGGGAGGGGCCTGAGGAAGACTTAGACAAGGAAGGAGCCCCAAAGTGGGTCATCACTGCCCTGGACGCCAACCCACTTCCAGTCCCTGCTGCCCACAGGCCTGCGGCCACAGGATGTCATCTCAAATTCTCTCTGCCCCTGCTTGCCCCGTTTATTCTGAGGTCTTTTGCCAGTGTGGGCGGAGGGAAGTTGGGGAGGCCTGTGGGGCTGCAGAGAAAGCCATTCCAGCATACCGCTGTTTGAGCGCTTACTCCCCACCCCCATCCTGACTTCATTTAGTGTGGGGACTACATAGTACAGGGTAAAATAAAAAGTAGATTGGGGGGAAGCAGGACGTGTCCCTCCACTTGGGGTTGTGTGGCTTCTGGACTGACTTCATTTCTTCTGAGCCTGTCTCCTTGTTCACAATATGGGCTATGATGAAGTCTATAAAGACTTTCACCTTTCACCTTCCGTCAGTCTTCTATAAAGACTCAGTGCTTGCTGGGGGCCACTAGAAACCGCCATATTTTTCTGGGTAATTGCTTCAGAGTCAGGCAGACCTCTCTAGGATCCTGGCTCTGGTCCTCCTAGGTGTGTCAGAGAGGCACAAGTGACTGAACTTCTCATGAGAGAGAGAGAGAGAGAGAGAGAGAGAGAGAGAGAGAGAGAGAGAGAGAGAGACAGGCTCACCTTCTGGGCCTATTGTTCCCCAGGCCTTGTAGGTTTATCGTGAAGCGTCATGGGAGAGCTCTCAGACATTGATCGCCATTAGGACAGCATGGGAAGTCACCCACTGTGTATCAGCTGAGCGCCTGAGTGACTGCGGGCCCTGGGGGTTAGCAGGGAAGACACTGCTTGGGCCCCAGACTCCAGGAGAGCTTACCAACAGGGGACAGATAACCCCATGATAGGTCAGAACTGAACTCTCTGCAGGGACCCTGCATGGAGATGCCTGGCTCAGTCCAGTCATTCTGTCCCTGAGGGATACTAGACCCTGAGCCCCCCAAGCTGGGGAGGGTGTCAGGTGCTCCTGTGTGAGCAGCTGAGAACACCCTACACCTGCCAGGCACCCTAGCCTGGATACCATCCTGAGAGAGTGGCATGTATGTGTGTAGTTACCTGTGCATTTGTATGGAGGCTAGAGGCTGGCAATGGCTGTCCTCCTGACTATTTCCCACCTTATATTCCTTATGACATGGGCTCTCATTTGAACCAAGGGCTTGCTGATTTGAGTAGTCTATCTAGCTACCAGATCCCTGGTCTTTGCCGTGCCCGCCTACCGTTTACATGGGTGCTAGGGATCCAGACTTTGGTTTTTACTCACATTGTACAGCAAATACTTTACTACTGAGCCATCTTCCTAGACCCACTTGATAGACAAGACAGTGGAGAGAAGATAGAGTTTGTGGAGTCGCTGGAGCTCAAGGCCCAGGTCTGTTACCCACAAACTTGAGAAAGGGACCTGAGGTCTCCCCATCTTGGTCTCATCACCTCCAAAGTAGACTCGTGATTCCCTTTCATAGGGGCTCTACAGATGTCAGGGGACATTGCAAGCTCAATATTTTCAGCCAAGTCCTCAGCACAGAGAAACAGTTCCAAACAGATTACTGCTATGACTGGGATGGGGTCCAGAGACACACGGCCACCAAGACTCCTGCCTCCCTCCATGCTGTCCTTCAAGTGGTACCTGTCTGCTCTCTGTGCTTGGCTATGAGGTAGAAGGCAGCCTTCCAGGGGCATCTCCCACATCCTGCTCCACATGCAACCCCCACTCACAGCCCCTCAAAGACAGAAATAGAGGGTATACCTGTCAGTTATAGGCACGTGAACTCCCTCTGTGGGTTATTAATGTCACAGGCATAACTATTTGGTGACAGTATGAAAAAGAGAAAGATATTTGTCAAGAGTTAAGCTATTTTGCCAACCATGGTGGTGCATGCCTGTAATCCCAGGACTCAGGAGGCGGAGGTGAGAAGATTGTGAGTGTGAGGGCAGCCTGGGCTACCTTATGCCAGAAAGACGTAAGACAGGGAGGAAGAGGAGGGGGGTGTTTACATCTAACAGGACAGAAATGGTCTATGATTGTGGAGACACTTAGCCTTGAGAGCCCAGGAATCAAGCAAAGGGGAAAGGTGGCTTCTAGGTGTGCTGTACCTCAGAACTGCAGGAGCAGCTGGTAGAGAAGTGAGGTCTACCAGCATGGTGGCTAGCCAGGGACCAAATAGCGTCCTCAGAGATTGCATGTCTTCTGCCTCCATGGCCCTCTGATTTCCAGGGTAACAGTCACAGTTGCTCCACTCTCCTGTGACCTCCTGCTCAAACTGTAGCACCCGGAGCCTGTGCAGACGGCACCCTCGGCTCCCCCAGTGATTCCTGCTCACTGTGGAGGTCGCCAAGCCCACCCCCCATCCCTGCCACCTCTTGTCCCCACACAGCAAAGCGCTAGGACCCAGCCTGAAGATAGTAATTGTCTTTCTGGAGCAATTCAGGTGATTAATAGCACTGTGGTACTGGCAGCTCTGACTGCTAATGATGTTAGAAACTGTCAAATTGAAGGTAATAATTGTCTCCTTTAAACAAAAAAAAAAAAGCCTAGATAATTAGCATAATCAGAAAGTAAATGGGCCAAGATTTCTAACCCAATGTGGGGGGTGAGGATAACACAAAACTGGGAAGTTGGGGTCACCAGGTCAGAGGAAGAAAGGAGCAGCAGGAAACGTGTGTGTTTGGGGGGCCCCTGTTGTGAGAGCTCAGAACTTGCTATTCTGTGTACAATGCACCATTGGCATTTTTCCAATCTGGCCCTTTGATGTATATTTACTGAACATTTGCTGGGAAGATAGCCTGGGAGTCAGTCATTCTTGGCAAAGGAGGGGGTTGGACCTGAAGTTCTCAAAGAGTGCCCCTCCCCATCCAGCCCCCTCAGCCTTCTTCCCATTCTCAAAGAGGTCGGTGCCTGGCTTGTCAAAGTACGAGGAGACCTCAATTCTAAGTCACGTGTGTCTGGCAGGTGGCCAAAGGGCTCTTGAAATTGGTAAGAATCATCTATCACACTTCTTCATGTCACCACTCAGATCCAAGCAGGCTGCCAGATTCATGTTCCATGAGATGGATACAAAGGTAGGCTTTCCATACTCACACTAAAGAGAACCCCGTCTCGGCCTAAGCAGGAGAGTTCTGGTTAATGAAGCCACAGTGAAGAGAGGGTCCCAAGTGAGGAGGCTCTGAGCTTAGGAACTGAAACCTCATCCATCTAACAAAGGCACCAACAACATGGAGCCAGGAGGGGCCGACACAAAACCAGCCTAGCTTTGAGGCAGGCACTTCATTGTTCTGGGTTCATGTCCTGCCTTCCCCATATGATGGGGTTGGGAGTTAGTCCTGGGCAATGACAAAGTCTTGGTTTCCCTGAAAACAAATGTTCAAGGTTCAACAGTATTTTTGGAAGCAACTCCAGGAAACACAGATAGCGGAGTGAATTTATTACCTTCTGTACAACAAATTACCCCTACCACTTATCAACCCATTAACTAATCATTTCTGAGGACCAGGAGCCAGCAAGTGGCTTGGCTGGTGGTTGCTGTTCAGTATGTCTCTTAATGTGTCAGGGAGTTCCAAGAGCCGGAACATACCCCACAGCTATGCCAATAAGGGATCTGAGAAGCCTGGGAGATTGCTCATCTGATCCCTGCCTGTGGGTGGAGGGCTGGTTGCTTATGAAGGCATGAACTGTAGGTTTCTCAGCTGCCATTTACCCTCAGCCTGTTGATTACTAGATTGACCTAATGACAGTGTAATTGTGGAGTGTCTCCTCCAATGCTCAATGGAGCCTGTGTGAATGTGGCTAAGGGGTCACTGTGGTGGATGGTCTTGGGATAAGCTGACAGACGCACCATCCTTGGTAGGTCTCTGTAGCTAGGTTGTCCTCAGCACATTCCTACAACTCCAGAGCTCATACTGTCATGCTCAGACCATCACTAAGGAAGGGGGCAGATGGTGTCAAATGTCCTTACTCACTTCAGCATGTGTGAGATTCAAGGTTTGGAGAACATAATGCAGGATCAACACTTCAGACAAAACGCCAACGTAGGCCATAGCTGGAGCCAGCCTCACCTCGCTTCCGCCATTATTAGCTGTGTTGAGTCTGTTTCGCTTGACATGAATGTGACAGATATGGGATCCTACAGTGACAAAGGGTAGGGCTGGGCTCAAGTTTAATAGCCTTTGGTGGGACACCTGATTCTCTGCTCCATCCCTCAGTTTCCTTGTCTGTGTCTTGGGAGCCAGCCAGCCCCAAGGGTGTGTGACAATCAATCTCTATTCTTGTCTTGAAATTCTTAATGGTTTTGTTGTGGTTTAATTTATCTTTATTAGTGTTTTCGCCTGTATGTATGTCTGTGTGAGGATGTTGAATCCTGGGATTACAGACAGTTGTGAGCTGCCATGTGGGTGCTGGGAATTGAACCTGGGTCCTCTGGAAAATCAGTCAGTGCTATAAACTTTTGAGACACCTCTCCAGACCCTCTTAATGGTTTCTGACAAAAAGGCCTGCATTTTCATTTTTCATGTTCCCTGGACCTCCAGATTCAGCTGTTCAGATAATAGAAACATTTCAGTCAAGACTTAAAGGGGTTGAGGGGACACCTCTCCCTTCCAAGAGTCTCCGTGAATTGTGGCTCAGGAAGCTGGTGAGAGCCATACCTTCAGGCTCCCTTGTCCTTTCACATGTACAACTAGGCTTAGCCAGTGGGGCCCCAGCAAGAGTTAGGAGGTTGAGAGGAGGATGCCCAAGTCCAAAGCCATCTAGCTGCAGTCCCCACCCCGGGGGCCCGAACACCTGAACGTTGGTCCCATCTTTATGGAGACCCCAGCTCTGCTGGGTCTGACATCGGGTCTTCAGGCTTCCAGATCTACACCCATCCCCACCATATTCTGGTTTTGTCATCTCCTTCCCTGGGTCATTAGGCTCACCATTGCCAGCCTCAGATGTGTACCCCACTTCACGGATTTCCCCAGCCATCTTTAAATGCACCTCCATTTCACCACCTGAGTGCCTCTTGTCCCCACCAGGAACTGCCTGGCCTGCTTTCTCACAGAATTCTAGGGAAGATTAAGTAAAATCCCAGAAGTAACCCACTCCCTGGAACACAGTGAGTACCCAGTCCAAGTGCCCTATTCGCCTGGCTTATCTGCATCCAAAGAGGGCTCTTAGGCATGGCCCAGCACCACACTTCAGGCTTCGCTTGCTGCTGCATAGACAACTAGACAAACTGCAGCTGGGAGCTGCTGGCTTTGACAGTGAAACCTAGAATTTAAATCGTCCCTAAAGACCTCTTGTTTCCAACCCAAGGACTCTGAGCTGCTTTCTGATTCTCGTCGTGGGAATTTGTTTCCCTCTCCATCTCTCTCTCCGTCTGGTTTATTCTCCCTCCTATATGCTCTCCCTCTAAAGAGATCCAGCTCAGAGGCCACTCTGTCCTCTAAGGCTCAGATACCTCAGCCTTGACCCTCTCTGGGAGATGGAGGCTCTCCATGACAAGGCACAGATTCACACACGGCCTCTCTCAACTCTACAGTCTCAGCCACAGGGTAACTGGAAGACCAGAGGGTCTAAAAAAGACCTCTATAGTGTGACCAAGATAGCGTTGCCACCAACCAAAGGTACAAACTCTACCCAAGGCTGACTCCACTTGGAGCAGTGCTGGGGCTCTCAGAGAAGGTTGACCAGAAGCCTTAACCCAATAGATTCCTAACTCCACAGAGCCCTGAGACTGCTGTAGCTTGTGGATGCCTTAATGTCCCAAGGTCACATCTGTGTCATTGCCCACTGTGCCCTTGAATCCTGACACGGGGATGAGGCCCGTTAAAGTATGATGAATGGAGGAGTGAACACTCATGTCTAGAAGCTACTGCGGGGACTGGCAGGGCTCTTCCTGATCCCTATATTAAGGTATCCTAACATGGGGTTCTATACAAGGCCCATTTGAAAATACACAGGAGCCATGTCTTCCGAAGGCAACTTGATTCATGTGATACACACCTTGATGTAGCACAATTCTGGTTGGAGGGCAGAAAAGCCATCACTACTTCAGTTCATTCTTCTTTTCCCACACCATCCCGGGTGGTAGGGTGAGGCAGAAGGGGAATTTTAAAGGAGTGCTCTGAGAACACTGCCCTGAGGACCACAGAGAGAGCTGCTGGGGGGGGGGGGGGGAGGCATGGCTGGACTGGGAAGGAGGAGGTGCTATACTCCCCAGGAAGATTCCACTCCAAGAGTCCATCTCCCTCAGGCTGTGTCATCCCAGAAACAGCCTGAAATGGGGAAGTGAAGGCAAGCAACATTTGTGGGAGGAGACTCCCAGAAGCTCTGGTCAGGGCTGGGGGAAAGTGAAAAAGGAAACGGGGGAACCGCAGTAACCAGTCCAGGGCTGAGTGGGTGAGCATGTGGATAACTAGGTCTGGATCCCAGAAGCAGGGAGCAGGCTCTGTTGCTACCACACAGACAGCTGTAGAGCTGAGAATTGACCCTTCAACTCCTGTCCCATACGGGCCACGCCTTCTTTTCAGGGGGTGTGTCTCCAAAACATTCACCTGATCCCAGGGTCAGGAGAAAGCCCATGCATGGAGCCACAAGTGCTCAGTCTGAGCACTCTGTGAGTTACTTGACCCCAGCGTGGAGCTTTGGGTAGCACGCCTATTGGTCATGGCCATGTCTGTGAGCCACACTGCCAGCATGCAGCACTGCCGGCAAAGCCTTCAGGAAAGCCTGGGAGGATGTGCATTTTACAGACTGGGAAACTGAGGCTCAGAGATTATGTAGCATGGCCAAGCATGGCACACCCCTTTAATCCCAGCACTTGGGAGGCAGAGGCAGGAGGATCCTCTGTGAGTTCAAGGCCAGCCGGGTCTTCATATTGAGTTCCAGGTCGGCCAGGGCTTTACAGTGAGACCCTGTCTTTAAAATAAAGGGTGATGCCTGATACAGAGGAAAGAAAAGGCAGACAGGCAGACAGGGTGCTGGGAGTGTGAAGGGGCACAATTCAACAGGGGTCAGAAAAAGGACACCAGACATGGCAGTGTTTATGTCTACACTTAGGGGAGATGAGACAGGAGGGACCTGTGTGGACTGGGGGAACTGAATTCCATCTGTGGGAACCGGGTAAGAAGAGGAGAAAGTAATGCTGGATGAATGAATGAAGGCATTAGTGAATGGATAGATGAATGATTGAGTAAATGAATGATGGATGAAGGGTACAAATGAGGGGGAGTGTGAAGAAATGAATGTGTGAATGAGGGAGTGAGTGGATGAAGAAAGGAATTAATGAGCTAATGAGGTGTGAATGAATGAATGAATGAATGAGGAAATTGAAGAATGAGGGAGTGAATGAATGGATGGATAGATGGATGAGCCTCTTTACTGCTTTCACAGACAAGTCTTAACCATTTACATTCATAGGGATGTTAGGAGCAGGAGTGAGGAACAGGCTGGTGGGACCCAGGGACCCAGCACACAGGCAGCTGGGCCTGGCAGAAAACCCGAAAGTCTCAGCCACTCCCCTCCCCCCACCTCATGCTCCCAGCATGGCCAGAATAGCCCAGGAGAGCTTGTGTAATCAGAGACTTGAAAGGCCAGCCAGGTGGGGAGTCTGCTCAGGGCCAGTGACAATGCTTTTGCAGAGTGTGGCTTCAAGAGGCCTGAGCATCTCAGAGGCTCTCTCATCTTTCTCCAGCAGTGGGCCAGGCCTCCTGCTCTGACCAGCAGGAAAGAGAGCAAGAAGCTGAAACAACATGTCAGGAGGGAGCTCTCCCCCAGCTCCAAAGGGGACCAGAGACCATGGGACGCTGCAGATGCCTGGAAAGAACTTTTGCTTCCTGACCCAGAACTGCATATACACAACCCTCGAAGGAGGGCAGGAACACAGGATGGAAGATGCTCAGACCAGTTGTCTACTCACATATCCCAACACTGCCCTAGAAGTGGGTTCTGTCAGTAGCGTCTCTTTGCAGATGTGGAAGTGATACTCACAGAAGGACTATTGCCTACCCCTGGGCAACTATGGTGGATATGGCCTTAGAGGGGTTCTCAGCCAGAGTAGAGGTGGATGGCATTGGTGGATGTGTGCCCCCAGGAGATCAAGAAGGGGCAATAAACATTTGGAGGAAGTATTTTCAAAATTGAGTGGAATTCAGAAGGGCTGGTTAAAGAACTAGAGTGGGCATTGGGCTGGGCTTTGAAGCATAATTAGGAGTTTGCTCCAACTAAGAGAGGCCTGGACATTCCTGGAAGGGAATGGTTGGGCAAAATCCCAGGAAAGTGGGTGTCACAGTGTGTCTGGGGAGGTGCCAGGAGACCGGGGCAGGAGGAACAGACAGGATCTGTACCTGAGTCTCTCTATGTCCCTCTCCTTCCCCAACTTCATTGAGGTGACCACTTCTCTTTGGCATTCCCATGACCCCACTGGCCCTTCTTGCCCTGGGTTCTGGAGAGGACGCTATGGCGTTACCTGCACACAGACCCTACTTAGGTTTTGCAGGCTAGGAAGGGACCCACAGGCACCTGCTGAGGGGACCTTAGACCATATGCACCTTCAGCAGTTGTGATTGGACACTCAACGTGGTTGTGCAGCCAGCACTGTCCCCAAGCCATAGTCTTTCAACCGCTGTTGAAGAATGCTATTTTAAGAAGTGTTACATTCGTTTATGCTGTGGAATATCTATTTAATGATGCAAAGATGTGTTGCATTCTTTTATGTTACATTTATTTAACTCTGTGAAGCTGTGTTACTTTGCCTGCCTAAAACACCTGATTGGTTTAATAAAGAGCTAAACAACCAATAGCGAGGCAAGAGAAAGGATAGGCAGAGCTGGCAGACAGAGAGAATAAATAGAAGGAGAAATCTGGGAGAAGATAAAGGGATCAAAGAACAAGAGAACAAGGAGAGGAAGACTCCAGGAGTCAGCCACCCAGCCACCCAGCCACCCAGCCACACAGCCACCCAGCCACCCAGCCACACAGCCACACAGCCACCGCCACACAGCACACAGCCACCCAGCCACCCAGCCACACAGCCACACAGCCACACAGCCACACAGCCACCAGCACACAGCCACACAGCAGCCCACACAGCCACACAGCACCACCACACAGCCACACACCACCACAGCCCACGCCAGCCACAAGATGCCCAAGCACAGACCCCAGCACATAAAAGCAAAAGACACAGCACACAGTGCGAGAGAGTGAAAGAGCCCAGAATAAGAAGAAACCCAGACAAAAGGTAGCTTAAATTAAGGAAAGCTGGCTAGAAGTAAGACAAGCTAAGGCCAGGCATTTATAAGTAGTAGTGAGTCTCTGTATGTATTTATTTGGGAGCTGGGTGGCTGGCCCCCCAGAGAACAATGAGCCAAAAGAGTGAAAAAAGAAAAACAACCAACAGCAAACTGTCCCCCACATGTGACCAGTCACCCTTCCTAGATTTAAAGCCATTCTTGCCCCCAGAGTGGATAAATGGAGGATGCCGCAGTTTCCTGACTCTGAACTCTGACTCAGCCACTCCTCTTGGCCTTAGAGCCTGCCTATCCAGCCAAGGTTGAGGGCTGAGGCCTTGACAATAAACAGTTGCCATGAAACCATCCCACTGGAGCATCATGGAATGAACACAACTGTGTCTCTTCCTCCTGTGTCCCTACCACCCTGGTCCTTATCAAAAGAGCCCCCACCAGTTACACTAGCGTGAAATGCACGCCAGTGAGTGTGCACAGCTGATGTGCAGGTGTGAGCTTTCAAAGAGGCTGGCTTGTGTGGAGTAAGATGATGGGGTGGTAACTGTTTTGTATCTGTCAACTATGGCTGCAGTAACAAACAGCCCCCTGCTCAGAGATGCTCAGCAGCTGAGACTGAATCCTTGGTGTCCACCAGTGAATATACAAGTCTTCTAAGATTCTACTTGCAGAGTACCCTTGGGACCCAGAGCCAATGGGTGGACCCTTCCTAAGGTTACCACAGTAGAGGACAAAGAGCACGTGGCAGAGCAGGCTCTTAAAAACCCCAGCCACCTGCAGATGGGAAAGTATGATCTTCCTTGGTGACCCAGAGGAGGCTATGAACAAGTTTGGAGCCCACCACCCAGCTTACAGTAGGTCAGACACCAATCAGACATGAGCATCTATGGGGGAGAAAGCCAGGCTCCCAGCACACTGTTGTGAGAGCAACTCTTTCAAGGGGAGTGGGAACATGTCCTCTGGAAGTGTACATGTGGGCTGGCCTTTCCTGGATGTATGTGTGTGTGTAAAAGTGTGGGAGAGCCTGAGGATGGACAGACTTGAGTGCAGGTGTGACAAGGCACAGAGGGTCCTGTGAAAATGTGTATGTGCAGTCGCAAAGGGCACACTCTCCAGCACAGCCCAGGCCCAACTGCACAGGCTCTTCCATGGGGAAGAAGGCGCCTCACAGATGGGAAGCAGGACCGCCACTCCCAGTGGACCACTTAGCAGTTCATTCGCCCTCATTTGGGGCCATCTGTCCCCTTCCACACTTCTGTGGCTCCACCTGGCCTTGAGCTGTGGCTGTGGAGCATTATGTCTTTGGCTGTCAACTCCAGTATGGGCCCTGTCTAGGCTTTAGAAGTGACCCTGTGGTAGACGCTCTGAGGGAGGAGGCTCGGGGGTGGGGGGCTCTAAGGGAGTAGAAGGTAAGTCTACTCCAGAAAAGACTTGGAGATTCTCCAGATGCTTTGGACTCCTCCAAACCACCAGCAGCTTTTCCTTCTTTTGGTCTGTGTCCCATCAATACATCCATGTCTCAGTGAATCACCATCAAACCCATGAGGCAATTTTTCCTGTGGGCAGGTGAGGAGACTGTAGTCTGCTTACATAGGAGGGGCCTTAGGCTGGGACCAGGCCACGTAGGTGCCCTGTTCTGAGAAACTTCTCCATACACAGCCTGGGAGGGTCAGGCCTGGGGCCACTCATGGCAAGACAGTCGCTCCAAGGGCTCTGGGGAGGTGTCACAGAGAATTCAGATTATTTGTCTTCCTCCCTAGCCTCTGGGGCAGGGGCCTATGCCTGGAGCTGGGCTCTCATAGGCCTCACCTTCTGACCCTGATGCATCTCCAAAACTGGCCTCCCAAACCAGTTGGTTGTCATGATTTACACACACACACACACACATACACACACACACACACACACACACACACACACTTTTAGCTCCAAGCCCACCACTTGCGAGGTCCCTAGTCTGGTGCTCCCCACTTTCCACACCCCTGCCTCAATTTCCGGGCACTCACCACTCACCGTTTTGAACCTTTTGTGTAAGCTGAGTTACCTGCCAGAATCCCTCCTCTTCCCATGTTCCTGGCTCACTCCTGACCACCTGACCTCCTCTTCTGGAAAGCTTCCCACCTCAAGCCCTCAGTGAGCCTCCTGTCTGTGGCCTCTAGAGTCACTATCCTACCAACCCCAAAAGAGTGGCCTTCACCTCATGTCACAGGGATACGTCACAGGGATTCTTCTCTTTCCTGCTGAACTGTAGTTCCCCACAAAGACAACAGAGATTGCTACTCAGTTGCTCCTCCAGAAGCTGGCCATGGTGGGGGAGAATGATTGGGGCTGGCTGGCAGTCTTATGAAAGGTGAGCAGAGAAGGCAGGGACAAGGGTGCTGAGCTCTCAACAATGAGGAGGGATCTGCTGGAGTGAGGGGTGCCTATGCAAAGGTCCTGAGGTAGGAAAAGGTTGGGCATGCCTAGGACCTGAAGTAAGAAAGTTGGGGAGGGGAAAATCCATGAGATGACAAAGGAGGGTTTATGGGCATTTATTTCACCTTGAACCCCCAACCCTGCCTCCTCCTCTGACATCCACCCCTTCAGAAATGGGATCTCTTTCCAGTCTCAGAACTGTGCTCCCAAGGAGGATACCCTCAACACCTATCTCTCCTGCCTCAGCCCCTCTCGGCCCCTTTGGAGAGGTCTCCAAACCCCTGCTCTGTCCTACTCAGAGATAGAGTGAGCATCTTGCAGCTGGACCTCCCTCTGGTGCCCGATTCTGTGGCCAGCGGCCATCTGTGAGGTTTGGCTAGAGTCCCAGGCTGGACGCTTGTCTCCATATCAGCTCTGGCTCCATCTCTGCTTAGCAGGCCCTGGGGGAGCTCAGACTGGACTGGTTGTCTGGCATTCACAGATTCTAATTTCCCCAGAGCTTCATGGTGAGAGCTCAGCAAAGATTCGTCCAGTGCTCCAGAGAGAGAGGTAACTGCAGGCAGATCAAGCACCCTGGCAGCCAGTCCTGGGGCCCTTCAGGACAGGGTCTGAGGGGTGGGAGAGATGACCCTAGGTGTGTCAGATGTTTCCAGAGAGACAATCATATCATCCACGGATTGGGGACCAGAATGGAATAAAGGAGAAATCCAAGTGCAGGCTCCCTCTCTCTCTCTCTCTCTCTCTCTCTCTCTCTCTCTCTCTCTCTCCCTTCCTCCATCCCTCCCTCTGCTTCCTGGTCACAAGGATGTAAGTTGCTCTGCCATGCCCTTCCCACCATGGTGGACTGAAGCCTCTGGAACTATGAACCAAAGCACATGATTCCTGTGTTGGTGACTTTTCTTAGTGTGGAGACACTATCTAAGGACTAAGGGGCTTGTGGTTTGAGGGTGCATCAAGCATGGTAGGGAGTGTGAAACAGCTGGTCGCATTGCATTCACACTTAGGAAGGAGAGAGATGAACAATGGTGCTCAGCAAACTGTGTTCTTCTCGTTCAACAGGAAACCCCAGCTCATAGGAAGGTGCAACCCATATACAGGTGATTTTTCCCCCTCCTTAGTGAAGCCTCTCTGGAAATTCTCTCATAAGACTTCCCTGTCTCCTAGGTGACTCCCAGTCTCATCAAGTTAACCAAGAAGATAAACTATCCCATCCTTTCTTAAGTTGGAACCTTTGTGTTTCTAGGAATATAGAGATATATGCTAATGGAAAGAACATTCTAGAAGGGCCTTCAGTAAGCTGTTCCTAGTGATTATCTGTGGGAAGGGAATGGGGGGGGACAACGAAGGATTAAGTGTAACAATCAAAAGGATGGGCCACAGGGGGAAAATACTTAGGGCCACAGGGAGACAGGTCAGCAGGGGAAGTGCTGCTAAGCAAGCATAGGGACCTGAGTTCAGATCCCTAGCACCTACATAGAAGTGGGGTGTGGTGGCATGAGTCTTTAACTCTGGTGCTGGGTGGAGGCAGAAACAGGAAGATGCTCAGAGCTCACTGACCATCATCCAGTGAGAGACCCTGCTTAAAAAGGGGGGAGGGACAATAGAGGAAGACACAGTACAGCAACCTCTGTTCTCCACATGTGCACACTTAGACCACACAAACACACACAGAGAAGCAATGTCTGTCTTAAACACTGTATTCCTATCTAAGTAATAAAGAACTGAGACACCAAAAGAAGGAAGAGGAAGGAGAAGTGAAGAAGGCCAGGAAGAGGGAAAGGAAAAAGGAGGCTCAAGAGCTCTGGAGAGGAAACAAGGGGGGTAGGGGGGGAGGGAGAGGAAGCAGCAAGGATGAACAGGTGCAAGGCTCCTCCTCCTCCAGGGCTCCTGCACCCCACCTCCATCTGCCAACACCTCTCCAGCCCTTTGCCTCCAAACTCTGGGATGCTGTGGTCTCCTCCACAAACATGGCTGCTCCTCTCCTGCTGCCGCCCCAACCCAGATCCTTTATCCCCCTACCAGCAGGCCCATGTGACTGGCTCCCGCCCTGTTGATTGCCCATTGTCTCTAAAGGCTCCATTAACCGTGGGCTTTCCCTCTCAGGAGCTATTCTAGGACTGCCAATAGCTTCCGTTTTGAAGAAATATGCTGAATGCATGGTTTATCTCATAAATAAGGAGGCTGTGATTAGCTGTCACTCTAATGGCTAATGAAAGTGGGAAGTGCTGGCTGCCTCCGGACTTCCTGAGATATAGGAGTTAGGGGCCTGGTAGCCATGTGCTTCATACCAGGTTTCTACCTGTTGCCACCTCACCTGGGCTGTTATGACCATGTCTGTGTTGACAGAGTGAGGTGTGCTGGCCCCTTTAAGAAGGTCCTGGGACAAACCTGACTCCTAAGTCAGAATTCTCACCCCAGAGTGCCACAGCCTACTACTCCAGTCCAGCAGAGCTAGTAGAAAGCAAGCAAACAGTGCTGAGATATGGCTGGCCTCATTCGCTCACTCCTCAGCTGCATTTGTGCTCACATGCTGTAGTTGGGGTCCACTGTGTGCTAAAGCTGGGTCACTAGCTGGGTGATTTGTGGAGGCTTTAAGAGGTGGACCTCTAGGAGGGGATCTTCCATCCCCTGGGGCAGAGTGTGGCCTAGGAGAGGATCACTGGATGGTGTACCGGCTCTTCCCTCCCCTCCCCTCCCATTCCCTCCCCTCCTTTTCCGTCCCCTTCTCTCCCCTCCCCTTCCCTGGAAGTTACCATCTCAGACACTATCACACTGACTGCTGAGTAGCACACAGGCTAGTCCCCACTGGCAAGGACAGCGTATCAGGACCTGGGCCTGACCTGTCCTAGGTGGTTGGCCTGCCTCCCACAACCATTATTGTCATCTGGACATCTGGGAGTGTTTCCATGTTCCCCAAAGCCTACAGTCCTTGGCCAACCTCTGTAGGAGCGGCTACACACATGCCCAAGTGCCTCTTGGGACCTGCCTATCTCCACCTCCCAGTGCTGGGGTTATGGGCAGATGAAGCCAAACTCTTTTTTGTTGTTGTTTGTTGGAGAGTCAAACTTGGGTCCTCACGCTTACAGAGCAAACATTCTTACCCACTGAGTCATTTCTCCAGTGCAGAATGTCTGATTTTTAAAACTGCCATTTGAATTGCTGCCTTGAGTCTCATAAAAATCTGGCTCAGTGACTTTGGGCTTGGGATTGGAACAGAATTCTCAACGATTTCAGAAATGGCCTTAAACACACTTCTGCCTTTTAAACTGTTTTTCTTCTAGGGCATTCTCAGTAGTTCCAATTATTCAGACAAGACTGAATCTTTATGAGAAAAATAAACAAATTCATCTCTTTAGCATGCAGACTTGCTTTTGCCTTATGTATAACAAAGAGCTGTTTTAACATACATTTCTTTATGGCTTGTTTGATTTGCATACCTATTTTATATGCCATGGACTGCAGAGAGAGTTTAAGAAGCCCACTGTCCACAGTAGCAGCAAGGGGCACCTCTCAGTCCTGTGTGAGTTGAATGCATTTGTACCCACAGGTGATTGGGTACAATCCCGGACTTTCAATTCAGGTGTGTGGATATGATGAATATGTGCGGATATGTGTTAACATTGATTGTCGCCGGGCGGTGGTGGCACACACCTTTAATCCCAGCACTTGGGAGGCAGAGCCAGGCGGATCTCTGTGAGTTCGAGGCCAGCCTGGGCTACCAAGCGAGTTCCAGGAAAGGCGCAAAGCTACACAAGGGAAACCCTGTCTCGAAAAACAAAAACAAAAACAAAAACAAAATAAAACCAAAAACCAAAAACAAAAACAAAAAAAAACCCCAAAACCATTGATTGTCAATTTGACAGGATCTTGGATAAAAAAGAGACAAGCCTCTAGCACATCTGTGAGATGACCTAGATTAGATTAACTGAAAGGTCCACTCTCAATGAAGCTGTATCATTCCACGGGGTCATCAATGTGACCAGCTGCTTTATGTTCTTGCCACCTTGACATCCTTGTACCCCCAGACTGCAAGCTAAAATAAACCTTCCCCGTCTCCATTGCCTTGGTGGGTATTCTGTGACAGCCACAGGAGTACTACTGTGGACTTCACTCAGGTTTTGTGGAGACAGTGGCTGTGACGGTGTTTGTAAGGAGCCACGTGACTTCTCACCTCTCCTGGTCCACTCTACACACATGAGCACCAATATGGGCATGCTTTTCTCACATGCCTTCTGTCTAGCCATGACACTAGACACATGAAGGCATACTATCAGCATGCATTAGCAAAAGGGGTAGGCACCCACCCTCAGCTCCCACACTTCCAGCTGTGCCCCTGGGTAAAGTATCTTCCCTTAATGGACCTCAGATAGAATAAGGACAGGAAGCATTCCTACCTCCTTGGTTTGTTGGGAATCAAGTACAACCCACAAGGTCCGCCAGGGTGGCTACTGGAACAGTCTCCCCACAGGAGGTTCTCCATAATGCCTGCTCTCTGTGATTCAGCAGGAGTCAGTGTGTGCCAGTCTTGCTCAGGGTACCCTCCCCTGCAATCTACCTCAGTCCTGTGGCCAGAGTCTTCTTCTCGTTCCTATTTCACGGGCTAATGGGATTAATCCATACAGTCTATTTAATGAGCAAAGGAATTTACCTGGGGGTTAACTCACAACCACGGGAGATTTCTCATAGGGTCCGGGGAAAAGTTGAGCTATGTCATGCTTCAAGGCTTGGCTCAAACAACCACCCACTACAACAGGCCATGAGACAGAGGTGCTAAAAAATGAGTGATATTTCCAAACAGTGGTTCTCTAGAGTGTGACCAACTCAAAAGGGTCAAAGGAGAGCATGTGAGCCATGTCACTTTGGGCAGGTCACCTTTTTTTCTTATAGCTTGATCTATAAAGGGACTTACATTCCACTTGCACTGAAGCATTTACAAGGTTCATATGGTGGTTTGAATAAAATTGGCCCCCATAGGCTCATAGGGAGTGGCATTAGTAGGAGGTGTGGACTTGTTGGAGTAGGTGTGGCTTTGTTGGAGGAAGTGTGTCCCTGCGGGGTGGACTTTGAGCTCAAGCTAGGTCCAGTGTGGCATTTTCTTTTTGCTGCCTGCAGATCAAGATGTAGAACCCTCAGCTTCTTCTTCAGCACCATGTCTGTCTGCATGCCACCATGTCCCACCATGAGGATAATGAACTAAACCTCTGAATGGTAAGCCAGCCCCAATGAAATGTTTTCTTTTATAAGAGTCGCCATGATCATGGTTTCTTCATGGCAATTGAAACCCTAAATAAGACAGCTAGCTCACTTGACATTGAATATTCTGAGTGATTGCTCAGTAAATGCTTGATGTGGCTATTCCATATGGGTAAGGTTTACCCCAGGTTGTGTGGTTCCTGAATGGTCTACTGGGGTGAGAATCCAGTTCTTCTACCTTGAAGTCCTGTTATGTCCCAGAGCTCAGCATCATGTGAGGGTGAGATGGGGCTGAACCTGGTACATCCAGGTCAACCCTACAGGAGAGCTCCTTGGAAGAACACAATGCAGAGACAGTGTCTTTGGTAGAGGAACCACATATGCAAGAGCCTGGAAGTATCTTTATAAGGAGCTTGAAATTAATGCCATAGACTGGATACAGGCAGTCCATATGTGAGGGAACCCAAGGGTCTCAGCTGCCTTCTACCAGGAAAGGACATAAGGGTCAACAGTACTGGTCTCACTGAGTATGGGCTCCAAGGAATCACAGCCCCCCCCCCTCCACCAAGAGGAAAATAATGAATACTAAAGAAAGCAAGAATGAGCTGGGAATTCTAGCAGAGATGAAATAATGTACAGTTGGAGAAAATTAGGCAGGCTTCTTAGAGGTGGCAGCCCGTGAGGCTGACCTTAGCCCACCCCGGGAAGGCAGAGCTTGTCGACATCAGCAGAGTGGTAAATAGGAACTGATCATGTGCTGAATACCAGGAAATTCTCTGGATCCCTCCTGGTGGATTTGTGAGAAAAAAAAAATCCTAGTCTCATTCCCATCTTATACACAAGAAAACTGAGGCTCAGGAAGCTTAGGCCCCTTGCCTAAGGTCGACAGCTAGCAGAGTACCCCAATGCTTTGTGCTGGGGAAAGTGTTCATCCAGCTACCCCTGAGGTACTGCTCAACCCATCCTGTGGACTTGCTCCTGTGGTCACCTTTGCATGCTTCAATGTCCATCTGCTGATCCCTGCAGGTGAGAAAGCCCACATGTTTGAATGTTCTGCAGTGGGGCCACAGTCAGTGGTGATGTGCCCCAGTGTGACTCAAGGATAGGATGACAAGATGACCTACCTCGTGCCCTATTATTTCCCTCGGGTCTTAAGGCCCACCTTACTTTTCAGCTCCTGAGCATTCGGTGATTCCCCTGTGTCCTCAAGACCAAGTCTCAGATCTCTCTAAAGTGGACCCTGGACTTTGCCATTCGATATCCCCAACTCTGGTGTCTCGTGCCTCCAAGTACTAATACATATAACTGCAGGGACTGTTCACTGAGGGGGACATCTTCAGCCCAGAGCAGGGGTGTGAGTAAAGTAATTCCAGCCCTCTGGAAATCAAATACAACCAGCAAAGGCCTGTTTTCCCACAGCAGGGATTTACTGTGTTGGAAGGGGATTCTCCATCTTGCTAATACTTTCAATGAGCCTGGAAGATGGAATTTGATGTTGTCATGGAGACAAAGTCAGATTGAGCAGCAGATAGGGGTCCTGAGCAGCAGGACTGGACAAAAGCAAGGACAGCAGACCCCTAAGTATAATATCCACATGCAGCAGCCTAATGGCTTGAATTGCCTTCTGTTTACAGAGGAGGAAAAGGGCTCAGAGATGGGGGAGAACTTGTCCAAGGTCACACAGCAGGTTAGTAACAGCACCGGGCATTCTGACTCCCTCTTCAGGGCTCATTTAGTGGCTGTCAGGGATTATGAAAAATCCAGAGACAAGATGAGGAGTTGCTGGCCCTACGGGCAGGCAGACCTGATTTGGAATCCCAGTCCTGCAACTCTCCCACAGTGTGTCTCTGAGCCAAGCACTCAGCCCTCTGTGCCTTTGTGTTCCCATGTGTCAGTGATTAGCACAGTAAGTGCTTGGAAATGCAGCTAGTGGTCATGTCTTTCTGGCTTCGACACTGGACAGGCTTCTTCCTAGGCTTCTTAAGACAAGCCATTGCCCCCTCTTGGGACCTCAACTAATCCATCAAAGGGCCTAAATAGCTAATATCCACAAACTGGTTTGATAACCCATGGGTCTGAGACTCAATGAATTCTCTAAGTTAAGAAAGAGAGAGAGGATTTTAATAACAGTAACAGCAGTAGTTCCAGCCATTTATTGAGTGCTTACTATGTGCTAGGAATTCAGCGAGGTGCCAGCCCCTCCAACCCTCTCAAAGCTATCACAAAGCTGCTCCCAGTGAGCTGTTGGTTTCCAGTCTTCTTCTCTCCCTTTCTCCATCCCATACACCGGCCAGTCTCAGCTTTCTTAAATTCTATCTTATGTTTCATCTCCGGATCACTCAATGGCTCCTTGGTGCTCCTAGGATCAAGTCTCGGGGTTTTTTAATGTTGTGTATGGATGAGTCGGCCACTCAGATCCTGGATTCCTGAATGGAATTTCTCTAACTCTAGTGTCTCTTCGTTCAGTCCTCCCCCAGTGTCTCACACCCAGTAGGTGTCCAATAAATATTTGTTGAGTCAATGAATACACAGACGAAGCATTTCTCAAAATTAGGCCACACAAACTGAAGGCATTTGCAAACCAGCCACAAGAGCTGGGCAAAAATCTGTGTGCCATGTCTATTTTTATTTACTTAAATATTTCCTTTTTTTAGATTAAATAAGTGTATCTCAAAAGGAAACTTTACATCACATTGTAACTAAAAGACCAATATTACTTGCCAGAAATAGGCCTCCATGAAAATGAACACAAGGTCGAAGTAGAAAGACATCCAACAAATTCTAGACCCTGTTGCCCACCACAGCTGGAGGTGCAAGGCTTTCAGGCATGCTTGCCCATGCCTTGAGAGGCATTAACCTCTACTCAGCACCATCTCAGGGCATATAGCATCCCATGGACATTCTTCCACCACCGCCAGAGCCTGGCTGCTGACATTTTGGAAGTGAGGTGCTACAGAGGTTGCTTCCAGCCCACAAAATGCCTGTGAGTTACCTGACAGAGTCTCACTCAGGCTTTTCACAAGGGGCTGAGGGTCCTGCCTCACCTGTAGCTACAGTGCATGTGCATGCGCACACACACACACACACCCCTACCTCATGCTTCAGATGTAGTGCTCAGAACTCTACCATGCCAAGTCTGTGGTTGGATATTATCTGCTTAAACAACACGCCTCGAGTGATGCAGCTAGGCTGAGAGGCATGGGGCTGAGGCAGAGGGGAGAGTGCTATGGAGAAGTTGGCAAGCCTAAGAAACTGTCTTGACAGCCAGGGGCAGCTTTCAGTGGGAGGTCAAACAGATGCAGAGGCATGGAACGATGGAAATAAAAGCCGATCAAGAATATGAAGGGGCAGGGGCTGGAGAGATGGCTCAGTGGTTAAGAGCACTGGCTGTGCTTCTGGATGACCCTAGTTCAATTCTCAGTACCCACATGGTGGTTCACCACCACCTGTAACTCCAATTCCAGAGGATGCAAGATCCTCTTCTGAAGTCTGCAGACACACACACACACACACACACACACACACACACACACACACACACACACGAGCATACCCACACAGACACGTAAAATAACAACAAATTAACCTTTATAAAGTATCTTGATTATTCAGAGAATCAATCTGCCTACAGGCATGGCTGGATCAGAGGGCTCACACAACATTCACCAGGCCTCTGTCTGCCTCATCTTTGTCTTCCTCTATCTTCCCTTGTATTCAGGTAGGAGCTGTTCCAGGTGTGCCAGCCCAGTTGTTGGTGATCAAGACCTTGGTAAAAGTCCCAGGTGGAGGTGTCATTAGCCTAACTTCTGTCACATGCCCTTGATTTGAGGTGACATGTCCTGACTGGCTATGGGTCACATTCCTACTTGTGGAAGGGGGCTCTCTACCCAATCATATGAGTGTGAGAAGTGGGGAGAAGGGCCCACAGTAAAAACTGAGGTCCTGAGACTGGAAGACATGGAAAGGGTCATCAGGCATGTGAAAGCAGCCCTCTTCCTTGCTTCCCTAATCTCTGCTCCAAGCCACACCCACATTTCCCTCTAACAGCTTTGTACATTCAACCAAGCATGGCGGCTCCCTCCCCAGTGGCACTTTCATGAATAGACCTAACTGTCATCCCAACCTGGGCTAGGACCCTCATGGGTGGCCCTGGCAGAGCTTGTCCTTCTAGAGTCTCAAATGATTTTTCCAGGAAAGCCTGTTTCTTTCACTGGCCTCATAAGTGCTATGGTGTCCCTAAACCCAGGCCAGTGTGTGGTGCACAGAAGGAACTCTGGAAAGATTTATTTGAAGTACACACAGCACCTGGTAACCAGTCAGAAGGTTCCAGAGAGTGCCAAGCTTCCCTCCATGCTTGTGGAAGTGAGTGTGGAGAAAGAGACAGAAGTCGGGTGGCCTTTGGGAGTTGAGGCTAGAAACCCCAGGATGGATGAAGGTAGAGTATGGGAAGTCGGATAGTAAATGCCAGAGTCAGGGACAGAAGCAGGAGGACATCATAGCAGGAGGAGAGGAGTTCTTTCTGCGCCTTTGGGGAACGTGGAAAAGGCAGGCATGGCCTTTCCCCCAAAGTCTCTATGGCAGGAGCCAGGAGGTCTGGACTTGGGGAGAGAGGCAGCTGGCATTGTGCTGGGGCTGGCCAGGAGCAGAGATGCTCTAGACAACCAACCCCTCACACCTCAAGAGCTGGAAGCAGAGCACTTAGGTGCCTTAGCCAACACTGGGGGTTTCCAGATTGTGGTCTGCTGTACACACACAGAGAGACACACAGAGACACACACAGAGTCAGACAGACAGACAGACAGACAGACAGACACACACACACACACACACACACACACACACACACGTCTTCATGACCAATCCACTCCTGCAGTGGCAGTCTTTCCCAGCCTGGTAGCTCCAGGTAGAAACTTTGATTCCTACAGAAGGCCACCGCAGACAGGGGAAGTGGGGAGGGCTCAAGAGTCCTACCTAGCTCCCACAGTACCCCCAAGAGAGAAGGCGTGACAGAGCCAGAGAAACAATTGAGGTAGACCTTTGAGGCCAGGAGACTGAAGGAGGATGGAGGCCAAGAAGAAGATGGAGAGGGAGCAGGGCTAGGAGAGAGAAGGAGGTCAGAGAGAGGAAGAGAGGAGGGGGCAGGCAGAGAGAAGAGGGGGGCAGGGCCGAGGAAGGAGGGGAGCGAGGCAGAGGGAGGAGGGGGCAGCTAGAGGGATACGAAGGCAGACAGAGAGAGGAGGGGTGCAGGGCAGAAGGAGGAGGAGAGCAGGACAGAAGTAGGTGGAAGAGAGGTGCAGGAGCAGAAAAGGTGGGAAAGGAGAGATGGAGGCAGCTGAGTAGGGGCGGGCAAGACGGCGCGGACAAACTCCGCCCAGTGGGTGTGTCCAGATAGCCCCGCCCCTCCGCCCGCCCTCGGAGCCCTAGCGAGCTGAGAGGTTGCAGGCGAGCTGCGCGAGCCCAGGAGCCCAGGCGCCCGCGTCCTAGCGCGGCCGAGCCCGGAGCGGCCCGCGCAGCCCCGGCCGCAGGTAGGAAGGGAGCTGGCGTCGGGGCGCTGGGTGGAGGGCGGGTACCTAGGCTGCAGCGTCCCCCCACCCAGTTCTAGCCCTCGACGTGCGCCGGCTGCAGCCCAGGGATGCTCCGGAGGCGGGAGGGTCACGGGAGGCTGGATGCCGTCGAAGTCTTGGTTCGTACCCTAGTCGACGGCAGGGTGCCCAGAAGGGAGCCAGACCAATGTGCACCACGTCCCCAGTCTCCGTATACTTCATTCACTCTGGGGAGGGGAGGTGAAGGGGCTTGGGGCCACCTGAGGATGGGGACATCTCCTTCCCATTCCGGGGCACCTCAAGCTCTCAGGAAACCTTAGCTTGAAGAAGGCGCACAACAGCAGGGGCTGAGTGCGCGCGCAAGCTGGGGCTGCTGCCCTGCTCACCACAGAGTTGTCCGGTGGGTCGGGCCAGGACTTCCTGTGATTTGTATTCCCCAGGTGTCTACTCCTTCCTTTCTGTGGCAATAACCATAGGTTCTCCATGCTCAGCCCCTCTGTACCCACCCACCCCTTTCCACATGGGTGACACCCACAGATGTCCTGTTCTGTGGTTGCCTTGGGCTTCCAACAAGAGACTCAGCATGGGCAGCTCTGTACAGAGCCCATGTCCTCTTGAAACAGACCTGATCTTCAAGGGAAAATTGGATGTTTGAAAGCCAATTGTTAGGACCAACATACATGAGGTCCACAGACTGGACCTCTTGGCTACAAAGATCAGGGGTGAAAGGGATTGTGACCACATTAGGGAAGGGACTATGTCCAGCTGAGTGGAACTTGATGCTAGCCCTAGTTTTTCTATGGCATACAGAGTGTGTGCTGGGCAATAGAAAAATGATGTGCTGAGTCCTG
Organism: Onychomys torridus; assembly: GCF_903995425.1. Lineage (NCBI taxonomy): Eukaryota > Metazoa > Chordata > Mammalia > Rodentia > Cricetidae > Onychomys > Onychomys torridus. The sequence continues at coordinate 104,114,511 of NC_050445.1, forward strand.
CCTATATTTCTATATTTCTGTTGTTGTGAACTTTGGTGGGAATAGGAGAGCCTGGCTTCCCCAACTTCCAAATTGCAAAGCGAAAGAGGTCTGTGGGGATTCAGAGTGTCTTTCAGTCCCCCTTGCCCCCAGTTCAGGTCAAAGCATCCTCAGACCCTCTTCAAAGCAAAGGAGAGGACCAGAAAGTCGCCCTGCGAGGGTGAGTTCCTGCAGAGGGGGAGAAACGGGAAGCTTTCCCCAGAGCAGGAGGGCAAAATGGCTGAGCCTCCGTAAAGCTTCAGAAAGGAATCGCCAGGCAGGGGGCAAACAAAGAAAGCGCTCTGTCTCCAGCCAAGTGCTGGCTTGGTGGCCAGTGACTAGAGGACAAACAGTGAGTCCCAGGCAGTGAGACACAGGCCAGCCTGTCCCCAGATCCTCTGTGGAGTGGGGTTCCCTGGGAAAGGCACTGGAGGCATGCAGCTATCACTGAAGGAGAAAACGGTAATGGGCATTCCCCAGTGGAAACCTCATTCCTGGGACCCACATTTGTTGAGAAGTAAGGTCTCCAGGCTGAGGCTCTAATGAGGGGTCCAGAGGCCAAGGAACAGGCAGCTCAGAGGGTGAAAGGCAAGGCTAAGGAACGATACAGTAACTCCACACTTCTGTCAGCCCAGTATTTGACATTCCTGGCAACTAGGAGCTAAGGCTGTGAATTTGTTTGCCCATGGCCCATCACCCAGAAGGAACTCAATATGTTCCAGAATAAAGCCCACCTGGGTGGAAGGTGATTGCCTAATGGTCCAGTTAGCAGGGACCTGCTCTGATCTACCTGTGTTGGTGAGGCAAGAAGGCTGTAAAATGCTTCCTTGGAGTCCACAGCCAGAAATGAATGAATGAACCCTGGGTAAGGGTTCCATTTGGGCCGAACATTGCCACTGCTTGGCTGGGTGACCTTGGCCAAGTTCTAGTTCCCCTTGGAAAGAAGAAATGGAATGTTGAAACCTTTTGATGTGCCAAGCTTGTAATTCCTACCCTAACCTCATACAAAAGGGACTAACTACTCTAAACTCCACTTCAGAATCGATGAGACAAAGGGGGAGAGTGACTTGCCCAAGGTCACACAGGTAGGAGGAGGCAAGGCAAAGATTTGACCCATGCTCTTCTGATTCCCAAGCCTGGGTTGCCATATTGTGCTTCTCTGGTTTCACATCGTCCCATCTATAAAGTGGGATAGCCAAGTGAAGGGCACTGACAATGAGGTTTCATGGTGGACTGTGAGACAGTTCTTCTGGACCTGCTGTCAGAGAAATGGCTGCTTCTCTTCCTTCTCAGCAAGTAGCATACCCAGAGCAACATTAAATAAATTGCCCTCCTGTAGAATCCATCCCTAGTATAGGTTGTGAGAGATATCTTGGGTCACTTGGAATTCAGAGCTGTCTTTTTCTCCTTATCTCTTGCTTGTGTTGGTTGCCTGGCCAAGTATCGACCCTAGCAAATCCAGCCTTGGCCGCCATTTGCAGCCTTCTGCCTCCTGATGGCTTCCCATGATCTTGAGAGTAGGCAGGAAGCCATGCCTTTGTCTGTTTCCTGTTTCATGGCATGCCAGGTAGCCCCTTGATCCTAAGCTGTGTTCACCCAGCTTCCTTCTCCCTCAGATGCATTCCTGAAGCCAAACCCAGTGAGAGCCCCTTTGTCGCTTTGCCTGGTCCTGAGATGGAAATGTGGCAACAGGCTCATCTTTGCCTAAATAAGAGCTGTCCCTTCCACTCAAGTGTTTGATATCACCAATTCTACACCTGGGGAATAGTGGTCAGCCCTTGCTGGGATGAAAGTAACCTTAAAATGACTTCAGATGACCTTGAAATGACTTCAACTGCAAAGAGCAGCTCCTCCCCCAGCTAATGAGAGCAATCCCTCCCCTAGCTGGTGAGGTCACCGAGCATCTACTGCTCCAGGATTTGGTGCCTTCCTTCCTTCCTTCCTTCCTTCCTTCCTTCCTTCCTTCCTTCCTTCCTTCCTTCCTTCCTTCTCTCTCTCTCTCTCTCTCTCTCTCTCTCTCTCTCTCTCTCTTTCTTATTTTGGTCAGCTTTCCCTATTCTCTGAAAGTCATTGTGACGTTTTGGAAGAGAACTTGGCCTCTGAGAATAAAGAGAGGCTGGGTGGCCAGATTTGAATCTCAAAGTAGGGCTTCCCGGGAGAGGTGTCTCTGTGATCTTCTTAGATACCCAGCACTGTCATTTATTCCAGACCAACCCTGAGCCCTCGGCCTGGGAAGCGCAGTGAAGCCCACCCAGAGCAGAGACCAGGTCCTGGTACAGGCAGTAGGTGTGAACACAATTTGTGACCTGGAACACAGCTATAAACCGAGGGACAGTTTCCAGGAACCCTTATCCCTTCGACAGTGTTGCAACGTCAGCAACAGCTGTCTTTGCCTGAATATGGACAGTGTGCCAGGGAATGTGTCCCATGCTGCACTTTTGTGGCAACAGTTAATTTTCACAAGCCCTTGTGAGGTGTGTATAACTGTCCCTGTGCAGATGGAATAACAGAAGAGGGCAGTAAATGGCACTGAGTCCCAACTCAGCTGTCAACTCCCCTGCAGGAGGATAACCTGCTGCTGTGAAGCCCAGGCACAGCCCGCTAGAGAAACCTCAAGGACTGTCTGTCTCCAGCACCTTGAGCCCCCTCTTCTCTAGACCAGGCAGCTACCTAGTAGCTCTTGACTGCAGGGGATGCTGAAGTTTGGAGACCTCTGCTGTTATGAGGCAGAACTGAGGTTCTAACTGAGGTCACATTCCTATTCAAACAGATCTGTGGCCTGCACGTCATTTAAGCTGGTATTGGTGACATGCACTCAGCCGCCACCTTTCCCAAACTCCTGGGTTCCTACCACCTCCCTGCTCAGGAAGCTATTGAGAGCAGCCCGAGGAAGCCATCAGTTCCGTTTACAGTGATCTGACATGACACACAAAGTGGCATCCGATTCGATGTGAGCTGCCTGCAGCGAATAGCCTTCTATTTTTATATTTCTCACAAATTGGAAATTACAAGGAGACCAGGTCTTGGAGAATGATTGGTGGTGGCACTCGGGAGGTGGGGGAGACGTGCATCTGTGTGGAACAGAGCACATTAGGGTGTTGGGCCCCTTAGCTGGCAAAGGGGCCCTGGGCTTCTGGGGCTGGGTGTAGTCTTGACACACAAGCAAGGTGGGGAAGGCAGGAATTGGTGGCTGCTTGAGACAGTGACCTGCCACTCTGCTCACCTGTCAGCTGCCTGATGTCTGCAAGGCCGGTGTCTTATGCCAGCTCCTGAGACAGCTGAGCCCTAGACAGAGGGACATTCAAGGTCAAAGATGCCCTGGAAGGCATTGGCAGCAGTTGCCTCCCTGGCCTTCCTGCTTGAGAAGAGCAGAGAGAAAGAGAGAGTTTGCAGGTGCCATGACATGAGTGGGGACATTTGGAGTCAATGTCTTGGCTGGCTGCAAATTGGTGCTGACCACACCTCCTGGTTATCAGCATAGCAATGTACAGTCTGTAAACCATGCCCTTGCCGGTGGGATGGGGAAGTAACCCAGGAAAAGCAAGTGTGGTCCTAAAGAAGAATCTGCCATCAGCCAAAGAGAATCTTGTTTTAAGCTAGTTTTCTCATAAACCTAAATCCGGATGACCTTGACCTGAATGAATTCTCTTTGTATGAGGGGAGAATACTTACTCATCTAATATGTAGAATTCAGTCTTCAGAGCATTTTCTTATCTGAGGCCAGTGCTCCAAAGATAGTATTACTTTTTCTATCTTCATTTTTTAGGGGGGATCTGAGGCCCAGAGAACTCTGAGCCCTTTCCTGTCCCGTGGCTTCCCAGCCAACGTGGGTCTCCTTTACTGAGCTCTTCTTCCTGAGAGGGAGCCTGGGGAACACCATGCTGGCAGGAAGAGGAACCCACTGTACCTGGGGACTGAGGTGGCCAATGGCATGGGTGGGCTTAACTGAGAAGCTGAAGACTGAAGGACTCTCCCTTTATTTGCTTGAGCCTAATCTGGGCTCTGGCCAAAACTCTCATCATAATCAGAGTTTAGGGTTCAAAAGTGTGATCCTTTGGCCATAGCCAGATGTGGGAGAGAGAGAGAGAGAAAGAGAGAGAGAGAGAGAGAGAGAGAGAGAGAGAGAGAGATGTGTGTTCTCAAACAGACCTGCATGACACAGGCGTGCTCATCTGAAGGAATTGGGGTAACATGAACCCTCCAGCCAGTAGTCTCAGGAGCCAGGAAGGATGTAGAACAATGTTCCTATGTGAGCTGGGTCATCTGAAGGCCATTGTCGGAGCATCATGTAGTTACCAGTGTGCTCAGCACAGACGTTGGGGGGCAGGGGATACAGAATAGATCACCTGGTTAGAATTGCCATTGAACACTTGCTGTGATGATGGTTATGACATCTTACCTGTTTGGGACACTTGCCTCTGAGATGCAGCAGGGGAGGTAGGAGGCCTGGGGGTCCCCTAGCTGTGAGGTGACTAAAGAACCTGGCCAACCGCCTGACTGCTGCCCAAGGCCCCCACCCCCAAGCCCTGGACAAGGCTGGGTCCCTCACTTCACCCACTCCAAGGCTGGTGCTGGTGTGGGTGGTCTCCCCAGCTCTGAGGCTGGGGGTAAGGGAGTGGGTGTCCTGTTTGTCAGCTGTGTCTGGATGGGGTTTTGCTAATGCCAAACCCCTTGCTTTTCTATGTTGTTCGCATCTTTGAAAAGCACCTGAGCAGAGATAGGGTGTGAGGAGGCGACATGAGGACCCATAAGGAGATGGAGCTCAATCTTTGCCGTTGCTGTGACTGTTTCCAGAGCTTGAGACCAAGGACTCACCTGTAATTAAAAACAAAAAAATGAAAACATAACACCCTCCCCCTCAAAAAACCAGCGTCCACGAGAAGGGTGAGAAGCAGTCTTACAGATGCATGTTTATAAGGATGGGGTTTAAAAACAGGCGTGTGTCATTTAACAGATTTCTTCAGGACGAATGTGCAGATGACACATGGGTCATCCCTTGATGCTAACTGTGTGACATGATTCGGAGCCAACCACAGCTCCAAGATCCTCCATAAGGAATGGAGGCACCAGAGTTGAAGGGTTATCCCAGGTTAGCTCACAATGACAGAGCTGGGACTCCATCAGGCCTGAGCTCACATACCTGAGAAGGAAGTGGAGAGCCACCTCCTGCCTGGCTTTGGGCTGCAAGGGTATGTCCTTCCCTCTCAGGACTGCTGGACAGACTAGCCATTAGTTTGCTTCTGCCCATTCCTCAGGCTCCAGGCAGGGTTGGGGGAGGGAAGCTGCCCACCAAACTCCCTCCTTACCCCTTGAATTTCTCCATGACACCCTCCTGAGACTAATGACTGGGTAAGACAAGCACTCTTTCTCCAAATGGCAGTGAATGGCAGTAATGACAGAGCAGATGTGGTACGGCTCCTTTGCTAGGGCATTCAGTGGAAACGCCAACCCAGGGAGTTCAATGGCAGTGCGAGGCTGCCAACAGCCTGCTCAAAAGGGGTGTCGTCGGCCTGGGCCAGGGCAGAACACCCCCTCCCCAGCCTTGGAGGCTCACAAGGTCCCAGAAGCAGCCGAGTGTCCTTCCTAGGCTTGGGGTCCTCAGCTGTTTCTGGGACATTAATTCATGGCAGCTTTGGGAGATTTTCCTAGAGTGCTCTGAGAACCTAAGTAAGTTAGCTACTGGGACAGATGTGGGCATTCAGCTGCACTAGATAGAACATTGTGTACCTACTGTGTGCCAGGCTCTGTGAAAGAAGAGCTGTGGAAACTATCCCTCAGGGACTCAGATCACTGTTTGATTTTCTTCTCCATCATCTACATGGCTTCTTGAGTGACAGTCAGATGGGGACCATGGCAATAGAAGCTGAGGGCTAAGTGGGTAGAGAGGCAGCCAGTAAACAGGCCATTCTTCTTGTCTCATTGGTTCAGCCTTCCTGGATAGTGTGTCACTGGATTCCGAGGACAACCTAGACCTTACCCAGCATGATAACTATTTTGCCTCAGTTTGCCCATCCACAGAGTGGGAAGAAAGGTGTCCATGATGGCTGCTGGTGGAACTGTGTATCCCAACCAGCCCTAGCTCTAATGCTGGGGGATCAGGGAGATGGTTCAGTGCCTGCAGGTGACATGTTAGACTTGGTTTAACAGGAAAGAGTGTCATCACCCAAGACAGCTTCCAGTTCATTCTCTGGCCTAAAATGTCATTCTAACCTCCCACATTGGTTCCTATAGTGGCATTTTAGACCTAGAAGGCTGCTTCTCAGAATTTCGAAGCAAAAATCACAAACATGCCCACTGCAGGCATCCCTGTGTTACAGATGGGTAAACTGGAGCCTAGACAGTTGTCCTAGGCCCAACAGATGCTAGGACCCAGAACTTCTCACCCAGCCCCACTGCTCTTTCCCCTGCCCTAAGCCAGCCCAGCTTGACTGTTGAGAAATTATTAAATAGAGTTGGAGGAAGGACTCTGGTTGCCGTGACAACGGAGCATGTGTCCTCGGGAGATAATGGCGTTGCACAAGGAGAGTGATGTGTGTGGAATGCTGATTCGGGAGCTTCTGGAGTGAGGGAGCCTGTGAGAAAGCAGAGGGACTATGTCTAAGCATTAGGCTCCCCAACAAGGATGCATGGGAGCGCAGGGATGATGGGATCACTGCAGAGATGCTCGATGCTGTGGAGTTCCTTTCTTTACAAGCCTACTCAGAAAGGGACACTTCACCATCACAGAATTAGGTGGAGGGGAGGCAACTCCAAGGCTCGGGTCATACCACAAAGAGGCAGAGCTGGGCCTGGGTCTCTCACTGCTGCAGGGAAAGCCTGGCAGAGGGGATGGAAGCTTACTGCTGGGGTCTCAGGAGGGGTGGTCTCAGGGCCCTGCAAAGCTTTGGTTCTCCTAAGTGATGAAGGTGGTGAATGTGAAGATTCTGCTGGACAGCCTGGAACAGGTCAGCCCAAAGGAAGAGAACACCTGCACACAGCCAGAGCCAGAGGTGTCAATTTTGAAGTCAAAGTCAAATTTCCCACTATTCCTCTAGCTTCATGGCCCTGGGCAAGCTATGCATCTCTGAGCCTCAGCATCCTCAGCTGGAAAATGGGGGGGGGGGCGATGCCATTTCCCACCTCACAGGAAATTACAAGATGATATACAGCATGGTAGGTGAAGCCACCAGCTAGTCCCAACTGGCTCCCTCTATAGCGGCTGCCATCTGTCATTAGCCCAAGGAGAAAGACCAGGAGCAGGGGTTGCTGCTGCCATCTGTGAAGTTGCAAGAATGAAAGTTGCTGAAGCCAGTATAGGTGCTCCAGATGCTGGTTCCCAGGCTAGGACATCAGGAGAACACACAAATGCCTCCATCCTCAGAAACAGGCACAATATTTTACATGCTGTTCACCGTTTCCCTAAAGATCTGTGAGCACTCTATGCTGGAGGAGATGGGTTCTTTCTGCCAGCTGTGTAAATGACCACAGGCTGCAGGTCTTTTGTGGAAAATATTCTCGCCCGCACTGTTTATGTCTCTCTCCTGAGCAGCTGGTAAAATATATTTCTCTCCTGGATCAGATAATGTGAGGGTAACACCTTGAGGAACCCCAGAGTGTATTGCTTGCATGCTGATAGGGATGTGAGCTGGCTGTCACCCCGTTCCTTCTTGGAAATGGTAAGAGAGAGAGAGAGAGAGAGTGCTGGATTGGGGCATGTGGCCTTTTCAGAGGCAGAGGGGGAGCTGAGGCCCTAGCAGAGATGAAAGCAGGAGACCATTTTGTTGATGTTCACGAACCTGTCTGAGTAGACCCGGTCCTCAAGACGAGGTTGTATCCTGTTTGTAGGTACTCTATAGTTGTTGGCTGGCAGGATGGCAGGGTTGGGTTCCCCAAACTTCCTGCGTCTGCAGTCAGGAGAGGGACAAGGGACCCACTCAGTGGCAAATGAGTACTGTTCACATTTAGTCAGGATTTTGGCAACATTCTAATTTTTGAGGAGTTCACTGAGAGAGTTTGAAATGATTAATCTCTCCCTGGGACTTCCCCTGCTCTTGTAATCTGTTGCATGTGGATGAGAATTCCCAACATCCTTCCTCTGCCTGCTTCCCTCCCAACATCTCAAAACAGAAACAATGTCAGCCATCAAGCATTTTCTGTGTCCTCGGTACTCACCTCATTGTACTGTCCAAGTACAAGTCCTAAAATGAGATGTTCTCTTCACACAGAGTGCTTGTGTGACTAACGTTTGGCCCCACAGCATTATTCTTGGATTGTGACTCAAAAACAGGTTCCCCTGCTCCAAGTGCTAGGGTCTTGCTCTGCTCTCCCTGTCACAGTTTGTGACAGACATCTGGTCACCCTGTGACCCCCAGCAGAAGTTATTCATAGGCTGGAGCTTACTTCACAGGACCTGCAGAACTTCTTTGGTCTGTATGCCGTCTTCCGGGATTCTTGCTCTGTCAGGATTTTCACTTTATAGGAGAGGGTGGGGACACATGGCATGAAAGTCCTCTGGAAAGCTGAGGGGGAGTGAGAGCAGATGTGCTGGTGAAAGTGAGCCGTTGATAGTCCTTATAAACATAAAATCAGCCTTAGACCCCAGAGCCTGACCCTTTTTCAACTCTGAAAATATAGTTTCCTCTCATTCTAGGACAGTGTTCCTCAACTCATGGGTCTGGACCCCTTGGGGTGGGGGTGTCAAACAACCCTTCTTTCACAGCAGTCGCCTAAGACCATCAGAAAACACAGATAGCTACATTAGGATTCATAACAGTAGCAAAATTACAGTTATGAAATAGCCATCAAATAATGTTATGGCTGGGGTCACCAGAACATGGGGAGCCATATTAAAGGGGTGCAGTGTTAGGAAGGCTGAGAACCGCTGCTGAAGACATTCTTTCTTACCCTCTTGACTGAGAATTTATGAAAAGAGGAATGGGATTTGTTGTTGTTGTTGTTTTTAATAGAAATCAGAATGTCTCACATGCTTTTCTGAACTCCAGCACCCCGAGACACTGACACCCCCAGAAAGGCCTCTACCTTCACCCTTCAACTACCACCCAGAGAAGCACTCTGCTGAGGAACCATGTGGCCTTATGTACCTTAAGACTGCAAATCAAAATCCACTTGGGGCCAATGAGTAGGGGAGTTAGGACAGATGAGAGTAGTGTCAAAGCTTAGCTCCCTCTCCAGGGGATGCAAATTCAAGCCTGAAAAGTCTAAGTAGACAACATGTAACGCAAACATATTTAGCCCATAGACCACTGATTCCTGGGTGACCTTTGGTGACCTTGTTGCTGACAGTATGCCTCTGGAAGGGCTAGATAAAGCCTGTGGCATTGTTGGGGGGAGGTACCCCCAGTGTGGATGCTTGGCCAGGACCTTTGAAGCAGTCCCTGGCTACCTTCACTGCTGAGCTGTTCTGTGCCACCCAGACAGGCCTCTGCCTGGCCTCACTTCTACATGTAACTTACTAGAGATGTATTTAATTCAACTAGCCCTGGCAAGACTTTTTTCTCCCAAAATTTGCATTCTGCTAACTCCTGTGGGAGTTTCCAACATTCTGGAAAAGGCAGAATGGTTATTTAACCCCATGGGTTCTCACAGTGTTTTTACAAGGCAGAGAGCCATGTGAGAGAGTGCCAAGTGGTCACCCTGTCACTCTTTTCCCGGTCCCAGTTAATCCTTCCGGTGGGCTGAGCTCCGAGCCTTTGCAGAGGCGACCTTGGAACAGAGGCCCTCCAGAGAACCAGCCTTCACCACCACAGGAGGCCAGGAAAGGAGAAGGGCTAGCACCCCTAGCTCGCTTCTGTGAGGTTGCCTTGTGTCCAGTGCAGGATCGGAGTGCCAGGCAGCTGCCTGCATGGAAGTCTGGGTAGGGGGGCTCAGCATCCCAAACCTAGTTAGGACTCACAGAAGAAGTCAATGGCTCGCGTCCTGAGGCTGAATTTGAATTCAGATCATTCCCCATGAATGACCTTGGGCCCCTGCAATCTCAGACTGCTTCTGGTGAGTGTGTGCTCCCTCCTTCCCTGGGTACCCAGGAAAGAGTACAGCCTGGGTCTGCAGGACAGGACTCCATTTTGTGGCCCTCTCCCCTTTTCCTCTCTCCTCGATCCTTCCCCCTTCCTCCCCACCTTCCTCTGTTCTTCCTCCTGGCTGTCATCTCCCTACCCTCTGCCTCCTCTTATTTTCACTTCTCACCCTCCCTTAACCTCCTAACCCCACCCTCTCCACTCCTTCCTCCTTCGCATCCATCCCCCATGCCTCCCTGCCCTTAGATCCAGGATGCTAATGCTGGCGTGGATGAGGAGAGCAGCAAGCATCCTGAGTTGGCACTCTTGGGGGCTACAGAGCATGCTCAGAGCCAGGGAGGGGGTGTGGTTCAGGGCTTTCTTTATAGGAAGCATCAGAGGGCTCCAGCATGAGGTCACTGGGTGGTGAGGGCCCGGCTGCATAAGAAGCAGCATCTGAAATGCTGTCTGCAAAGCTGGAGACCATGACCTGTAGCCCTGCCACCTCTTGTGGGTTCCTCCAACTGGCCCCAGTGGGCTGGCATGGGAGTGTCTAAACCAGGGGCGGCGGCAGCTGCCACTCACCCAGCCTTTTGCCTTGTTTCCTGAGAGCCTCTCATTAAACACGTGCGCCAGCACAACAGTGCTTTGAGGATACGTTTTCCTTGGTCCTTCCGGATGGAACTCGGGAGAACACACAAGCATTCAGTGCTGTGTGTGGTGCTGTAGGGAGCACCAAGTCCCATCTGTACAGATCTGGCACCTTCCTTACCAGGCAATGGTGCCAAATCCCCTCAGATCGGTTTCCCTGTGTGCTGGTGGCCCTGTGTCCCCACAGAGAACCGTGCTTAGGAGCTTGGGCAGCCAATCTAACCATCCTCTCCTGGACTTTTGCAGGCTTTCCTTATCTGAGCCTCAGTTTCCATATCTGTACAATAGGGATGCGGTGAGGAGCAAATGGCATGGTACAGGAGATACACAGAATGTATCAAACACCCGGGAAGCTTCAGTGGGTTGGATCTGCAGCCCTGCTGTAGGATAAACACCCTTTCCTGCACACAAGGCCCCGTAACAGCAACTGGCTGTGCCCAGGAAGAAATCCATGGTACTGGTCCATCTGTGTTCATCTCTCAAATGCCCTGGGAGCTCTATAAGGAGGCTGTAGACTCCATCTCGAATCTCATTCCCCGGTACCCAGCGTGGGACCTGGCTCACTCGATGCCAGGCAGATTAGATTGAAAATCATCTCAACAGAATGAGGTGTGCCACCAGACACTAGGTAATTAGGCATCAGGACGAGGTTTGGCAGGATGCCGATGGTGTGATTGAGAAAGGAAAAAGGATGAAATCGAAATGAGGAAGGAGGGTCACTGGAAAGCAGAGCCCTGCCCCTCTGCTGGCACACAGAAGGAAACCAAGGCACAGAGAGCAAGATGCTTGAGGCGACAAAGCTACTGTGATGTGAGCTCAGTGCTCCTCCCCAGGGCTGCCCAGGTTGTGAGCTGAGAGCCAAGGTCTCCAGGAGAAACCGGATCTCACAGTCTAATGAGGGGTGCTGGCCAGACTGTCATGTTACCTCTCATTCAAATCTTGACACACCCAGCTTTTCTGGCTAGGAGACCTTGACAATTTACTTTGTCTCTATGTGCCTCAGTTTATGATTCTGTGAAGTGGGATTGTTGCTAACTGATAGTTTAATAGTTATTCAGAACATCCACTGCTGGTTGTACATTGGATGCTGTTCTCACACAGGGTATTGGGGTACCTTCAGCTGCCTTCTCCCTGGAAGGACCAGAGCCTCCATTTCCTCTTCCTCTTGCCTGGACAACTTCATCTCCTAGCAGCCCCAGCTCTCGCACTGTGGCCATACCAATTGGGATTGACTTTAGGGCTAGGGAGCCTAAAGCCACAGAGAATTTACCCAGGCTTGAGCCCAGGATGCCCTAAGGGATATGGTAGGCCAGGCTCTGACTCCAGGGCCCAGAGTAAGCTCTGGGTGACCTGGGGCAAGTCATTTGACCTCTTTGAGATATGGTGTCATGTCTGCAAGACAAGACTATTGATTATGTAACTTTGGAGTATCTTACTCTTCCCTGGGCCAGACATGAAGCTAGAAACTACAACTCTGCATGAGGGCTTTCTGTTGAGCTTAGAGAAAAGAAAGAACTTACTGGAATGCCCCAGTGGGGTGCCAGGAAAGCCTAGCTTCTAGTACTAGGGTTGCTGCTGACCTCAGGGTAGGCTGAGATGGTCAAGAGGTTTGCAGGTCTTGAGCAAGTGTGGGAAGAGTTCAAAGACTGGAAATATAAAGCCACTCTTGTGCTATGATCCTGAGCTCATGCCAGCCTTCTCCAGGCTTTATGAAGATATATCAATGTGGTGCAGAGCCAGCCTAGACTGGCGAGGGAGCTTCTTTGGTCTCCTTACGTGTCACCTGAAGGTCCAAGAATGGGGTCTGTTCTAGAGGTCCAGCTGGACACTCCCATCCATCTTGCCCGAAGTGGCCCTTCTTCCATGGACACCTGTGCACCTCCAGGACCTCACCTCCCCCTGGCCTGTCTCCCCTGGCTTGCTGTCATTGCTAGTTGCTCTCTAAGACAGTGTGTAGATGGCTGATCATCTCTTTGTGTGACAGTTGGAACTGCCCCTTATTGGCACATCCTGTGTGTCCTGGCTTCAATTCTCACCCCATTCTTGAAGCCCAAGGCCAGCCCAAGCCAAATATCCCAAGTAAATACCCTGCAGGGATCAGACGGGAAGCCAGCCCCACAAAATCTGGGGTCCTTACATCACAGCTTCAAGCCCAAGTGCACTCAGGTCATACTACCCAGTCCAGTGGTCACTGCTGCTAGCAAAACCTCACTGTGCATAGCAAAGCTGGAAGTGCAAAGCCCTCTGAGACCCCCTGCCCACCCCCAGACAGCAGCCCCAGGCTGGCAGGCCTGGGTTTCCTTCTCTATCTGGGGAGTGTAATAATCCAGCTTATGTAGCTGCAGTAAGTCTGGGCACTAGAACTCCTGTGACAAGCCTGGAATACAGTAGGTGCCCAATATATGCAGCACTTCCATGACAGGATCCACGCACGGGGACTTTGGTACACAGCAGATGTCCCAAGGGTGGGCCTAGCATTTCTCTCTCAATCAGATAATAAAATGCATTGTTTCCTCTTGGCGCAAAGCCAATCCCAATATTAATTTCTTTCTTGAACCATTGCAGTTCTGAAAGAGATAAAAGCAAGTGGGGCTATTACAGCTGCTGCAAGCCTCTGCCATTCCAGTAATTACTGAGCAGAAGGGAGGGAGCAAGATGAAGCAGCAGTGGGCCCAACCGGGGAGGGAGGAGAGGAAGGAAGGGGAAGCTGGGAGAGAGGCAAGCCGAAGCAGCATTCAGGCTAAGCCAGCTGCTCTGCCTCCTCCGACCCACAACTCATGTGCTGGGACAATGGCGCCCCTCACTCTCCAGCCCTGGCTTCTCAGCCTCTGCCACCCACACGGGGCCTCTGCAGCCATGAGACAGAGGGAGATTGTCCTTCGGTGTGTCCCTGCATACCCCTCTTTCCAAGCTGGCTACTGCTTCAGGGTGGAGCCCCAGTGCCCCAGTGCCCCAGACCAAGTCCCCATGTCTCTCTTGGACTCTCAGACTGAGAGCCCCCACCCACTTATGATACAATAATAATAATAATAATAATAATAATAATAATAATAATTTGAACTGTGGCTTCTGAGACCTTGTGTGATGTGACCCCTGTGACCCCTCCACCTGGGTCCGTTCCCTTTTGGCCTCTCTGCTGTCTTTCTAACACCAAGGGCTCCTTCCAGCCTCGGGGTCTTTGTGCTGCTTTAGACACTGTGTCCTATGTCCCAGGGTGTCACATTTCTAGCTAATAATTCAAGCTGAATTTTGTGGTTGTTCTGCCCAAATAAAAGAAGCTCAAGGGCTACTTCTGACCCATTTGCCACATCTGATTCATGGCTTCCGACTCCTCACCCCTTTCTTGCAAAGTGTCTCTGGTGGAGGGACCCACAGAGCTCTTTATGCTTAGCTATGTTTTTGTCAATGGGCCATCACTGAAACACTCACCACCCTTCTGCTCTCGTTCATTAACTCCATCCTTTCAGTGAGCCTTCCATCTGCCTGATCATAGTACCTTTCTTACAACTAGTCCCTGTGTCCAGTACTCCGGTCCAGCTCCCCTCTCAGCCTCTGACAGGGATGAGCTGGACCTCTTCCTCTTCTGGCTGAGGTAAAGACCCACAGCAAAGAGACTCATGTGTTTATAGCTGGTGTTCCCCGATAGGACTGATAGGTGAATACCTGGGCTTTTGAAATGCTGAGACTCTGAGGGACCAGAGTCTCAGAGTGCCAGTCCCTCCATCCCTGTGTTATCCCTGCTGGCATAGTCCCAGATGGATGCAGCCAGGAACGCTGGGTACAAACCATCAGTCCACATGAAATGGTGAATGTCCACGTAGTGCCTGAGATTTTCTGAGCCTGTCAGCCACTGCAGGAGTTATTCTTCATGCCTCTGTGCCTGGCCCTGCTGTTATCATCCACCCATTTATCCAGATGGGGGGTCAGAGAGGTGAGGCAGCTCACCCTCCATGAGCAGGTTCTGGAGGGAGCCAAGGTCAGACTCAGCAATAAAGTGGCTTCCATCACAGGCCAGTCAGTCTCTGCATCTTGAATCCTCCCCCTGGCACCAGTTCCATCACACCAGCCTCCTTTGTTTATATTCAGACATAGTCATGAAATCACAGCTCTTGGCTCTGCAGCTCTTTCTCGGATGCTGCCCGTGTTTGGATGAATACAGATACACATTTCTGGAAAACAGAAATGGCAGCCTGGCTCCCTCAGGGCCAGCCTTCCCAAGTAGCCCTGCCTAGGACCCCTGGGTTGGAGGTGAGGACTTGCAGACTGCCTTTCCTGAGGACCCAAGGGGCCAAGGAGTCTGAGAGCCCCATGTGACCATGGGGACCATCCTTGCCCATCAGTGCTGCTGTCACAGAATACCACAGACCAGTCAGTGTTGGATCATGACAACAGCCTGGAGGCTCATGGTTCTAGAAGCTGAGAGACTGTGGCAGTCTAGAGGCATCAGAAGGGCCTTCTTGTTAAATCTTCCTGAGACATGGCAGGAGAGAGGCTGAGAAGGTGGAATTCACTTTTGTAACAACCACTCCAGCGACAATGACATTGGTGGGAACCAAGCCTTGCAACCAACCTGACCACCTCTGAAGTGCCTCATTCAAGCCACAGTAGGGACACTGTGGCATCCCAGAGTAGAGTAGCTGGGCTAAAGAAACCCTGGAAATGCAAGCTAGAACATTAGCAAGACATCCTCTTCCTCCTCAATGGCCAGTTCTCTCTCCCACAATTGAGTATAGGGTGGGCAGCCCCTGATGCCTCCAAGTCCCCAAGTCTCACTTTCCTCACACCAAGATCCCAGGGAAAGAATCTGATTGGCTAGCTTAGGCTACATGGTCAGACCTGGCCTGAGGTGATTGGATCATTCTGAATAAATATGGCAGCTGGAGCCTACTGGGATAGACAGACAGTGGGACAACTGAGGACACTGGTCATGAAAGAAGTGAACCCATTTGTCTGTCTCGTCTGAGTCATCTGCATTTCTTGACGCCGGAACAGGCCTCATCTTCCACTTCCTACTCTCTCCATCCTGGAAAGTACAGGCTGCCTCTACCTGAGGCCATGGTTCTCCTTGATGTGGTCAGGCCCGGCCAGAATGGAGATAAACATTCAGGACAAGCCTATCCCTATGCAGGAGGCTCAAACTGAGCGGGCCACCTTGAGGAGAAGCAGGGGTGGCCGTGAAGTATTCCCATGAAGAGGACACAGTGGTGCCGGGTAACAGGCTGCATGTGAGGGGCTGAAGGCCTTGCACTGCACACAGGGCATCTGGGGCAAGTCCTAGGCACAACGCCCATGCTACCCATGGCTTTTGCTCATCTCCCATGTGGGAGTCATGGAGCAGCACTTCCTTCCCTCCTGTGTTCCAGTTTATTCCAAGGGTTCCATAAGTTTAGCTTGTATCATTTTATGAAACAGTTTTTATAGAATGTTCTAGAAAAAATTGTTAGCACACAAAGAAGAAAATAAATTCTGTGAATGTCTATTGACATGTTTAGGGGGTCAGAACTTTAAGTAGGACCGCTTGAAGAAGAGTTTTCCAACCTCTACCTTCCTCACACACACAAAAAAAATAGGGTGCTTCCCTGTACTTTGACATCATTTTTTTCACTTTTCTTTATTAGGAAATTTTCTACTCACTCCACATGCTATCCACAGACCCCCCCTCCTCCCTCCTCCCACCCTTCAGCCTTCTTTCTGAAGCTACCCCACATTCCCACATCCCCCAAATCGAGGTCTCCCATGGGGAGTCAGCAGAGCCCAGCACACTGAGCCTAGGCAGGTCCAAGCCCCTTCCCACTGCACCAAGGCTGGGCAAGGTGTCACACCACAGGCACCGGGTTCCAGAAGCCTGCCCATAGACCAGGGACAGATCCCGATCCCCCTGCCTGGGTATCCCCCAAACAGTTCAAGCCAAACAACCGTCTTCTGTCTGACACCATTTTTTTTATAACATTTCTGCAAGTTTATATGGAGGATGGAGAAAACTGTCAACTAGAATAAACTTTAATTTTGTATATTAAAAAAAAAGAAAAGAAAATATCAGCCCAGTTCCTGACTCCCAGCAGACCCCGAGCATTGTCCCACCCCTGGTTTCTCTTGTCCGCCTGATAAAATTATGGAACACCCTGCCCATCACCACAGCTGTCCTAACACAGCCCTCCCTGCATGTCTCCGCATCCGCGGGCCAGCTCTATGCTGCATGGACTCACTCCAGTCACTCCGGCTGGGGACGCTCTGCGGTCACACGCACAGCCTGTGTCTCGGCTGCTTCCCCCTGCCTGTTGCCCCCTGCCAACAGCCCAGCACCATTTGGTCTAGCCTGCCCGTTCACCTCCTGCCTTTCTCCCCGATCTGTTCTACAGGCTCTGTGGAGGGAGCCTTTAGGAGAGGGCCCACTGCAGAGAGCCACCAGGTAAGATGAGCAACCGTGTGGGGCATTGTGCCGGCCAGAGGAGACTGGCCCCGTTGTAGAGATGGGGAAACAGAAGTTTAGAGGAATCATGGGGATGGCTCAGTCAGTAAAGTGCTTGAACTCAGAACCCACGTGAGGCCCTGAGTTTGATCCCTAGCACGGTTGTCAAAGGCCAAGCGTGGCCACATGGGCCTGTAACCTCAGAACCAGGAGGATGGAGATAAAAGAATTGCTGCAGCTTGCTAGATGCTGGTGTAGCTGAAAGAATTATGATCTCTAGGTTCAATGAGGGACCACATCTCAAGAGGAGGACTAGGGCTCCCAGCAGCCTCCTTTGGCCTCTGTGTGTGTTCCCAGATATGCTTGTGTTTCCCACGCTCAGCCAGGTGTGCAGGTACACACTTGTAATCCCAGCACTGAGGAGCCAGAGATTTGCTGGCCAGCCAGCCTAGCCCGGTCTATGAGTTCCAGGCCACCAAGAGACACTGTCTCAGGAATAATGGACAGCTGCTGAGGAATGTCATCCAAGGTTGACCTCTGCCTCACAAATGCACACACATACATGCACATGTGTATCTGCACGCACACACATACACACACACACACACACACACACAGAGAGAGAGAGAGAGAGAGAGAGAGAGAGAGAGAGAGAGAGAGAGAGAGAATCAGCTGGAGAGTTAAGTCATAGTACTAAGTCCTAGTACTCAGCTGGTAAAACACAGAACTGAACTCAGGACCCATCTGAGGACAGTTTCATTCCCATAGTACTTTAACTGGAGAGTGACAGGAGAACATCTTGAGTGACCAAGGTCTGGTAAAGGTCATGTAAGCCATGGCTGTTCCTCAGTAAGGGAAGGGTTAGTTTGCAAACATAAAAGTCTTTTCCTTTTCTTTCTGTTGGCTTTTTTGAGAATCACTGTATATCCCAGGCTGCCCTCCATCCTCAGCCTCCTAAATGTCCCACCAAACATGGCTTCTTTTGATTTTCCCCTCAACAGCCTGTTGAGAGATGTGCTGCTGTCCTTGATTTAAAAGCTGGAGCAGAGCACAGAGAGATTAGAGTACTTAGCTAAAGTCACACAGCCCCTGAATGGTAGAGTGGGTAATGGCAACTCAAAGCACCTTCAGGGTCCCCCCACCCCTGCCCTTTACCTGTAACCCACTCTATCCTCCTACAATGACCACAGGCCGCAAAGCTGCTGTCCACGTGGACCGGAGCTGACATCACACGCCCACCCACCAGGACCCCTGCTGCCAAGTTCGTGCTCCGAGACATGGCGACCGATACCAGCAAGGTGGCTGATGGGCAGATCTCCACTGAGGTCAGCGAGGCCCCTGTGGCCGGCGACAAGCCCAAAACCTTGGTGGTCAAGGTGCAGAAGAAAGCTGGGGACCTCCCCGACCGGGACACATGGAAGGGCCGCTTCGACTTCCTCATGTCCTGTGTGGGCTACGCCATTGGCCTGGGCAATGTGTGGAGGTTCCCTTACCTCTGCGGGAAAAATGGTGGTGGTAGGTGGCCACCTGGTGACATCGGGGCCAGGTCTTTGCATTTTCTGGGTCTACCTTAAGGGAAGAGAGGGTCTTTGGGAACAGGTCCTATTTGTCACCTCTTATTGAGTTCCCCAGTGACAGTTGTCTGTGGCAGTGATGCCAGAAACTTCTGTCTCTTGCAAGAGCTGGGGTGCATTTTGAACAAAGGATGCCTTTGGGTCTGGCCCTGGCCCTGGCCCTGGGTGATACTTTCCAGGTGGGACACATGGGAATGGTGGGTGGAAGCCCAAAGCCGCTGGAGAGACTTAGGGCCATGAGTGTGTCTCTCCTCCAGGGGCCTTCCTGATCCCATATTTCCTGACGCTCATCTTTGCGGGTGTTCCTCTCTTTCTTCTGGAGTGCTCACTAGGCCAGTACACCTCCATTGGGGGCCTGGGAGTGTGGAAGTTGGCTCCCATGTTCAAAGGTGAGTGGCCGGGGAGGCTGGGCATGTAGACGGGCCTCACCCAAGGTCCTCAGGGAAGAGGAAGCCTTGGGTCCATATCTGGGCATGCCCTGTGTGTGTTCCCCTCCAGGTGTGGGCCTCGCTGCGGCTGTGCTATCCTTCTGGCTGAACATCTACTACATCGTTATCATCTCCTGGGCCATCTATTACCTGTACAACTCCTTCACCACGGTGAGTGGCTGCTGGTCAGGGCTTACATGGGCTGAGGGGATCCCCCCAGTGTGCTTCCTGGGTCAGCCCTTGAATGAGGGGTATGGCTTGTATCTTCCCTGGCCAGCCACACTGAGAGTCTCAATCTAGCACTTCAGAGGCATCCCACAATTGGATCCAATTGCTCATTTTGTATGGACTCAGATGGCATGGATTTGAATGCCCACTACTATGTACCACCTGTGCAACTTGAGGAATGAGCTTTAACTTCTCTGAGACCTCACTGCTCCAGACCAAAGAAAGGTCTCGGAAACACTGGGATCTATGCCATACGTTCACAGCATCATGTTTTGTAAGACCCACCACTCAGAAGCAAGCCAGGGCCCCCAGGGAACACGTGTGACTGGATTGCGTGTGTGTGGCGGAATATTACTCAGGCTTAATGAAGGAAGAAACTCTGACCAGTGTACTGTGGGCATGAAACTTGACAATAAGGCTGTCACGGAGAACAGATGCTGTGTGATTCCACTGGCAGGCGGTCCTTAAAGTGGTCAGATTGTGAGAGACAGAAGGCATCGTGTGGGGGTCCATGAGGATGGGGAGTTAGTAAAGGAGACAGCATTTCTAGAAAGTGCTGCTGCACAATATTGCATACGCTTCATGCTGCTGAGCTACACAAGGAACAGTGGTGAATTTTATACAGCCAATGTTTGACCAGGAATAGGAAGGAAATAAAAAGTGAAGCTCACCCCATAAGTCATGTGTGAAGAGCCTAGAGCCAGGATGGACATGGGACAGACCCCGTCTTCTAGGGTCACCCCTGTAGACACAGTGTAGCTTGGAAGCTGGTTCTTGGTGGTTGGGTGGGGCAAGAGTTCAGATTTGAATGGTGTGATCTTGTCTACCTGTCTCTGAGAGCCGTTAGGAAGGCGAGATGGGGAAATGGCTGTGAGCAGGTACAAGGGGTGATAAGGATGGGCAGGGTGAGTGGGGTCCACTCGGGCTAGCCCCAGGGGCTTAGTGAAATCTGTCTGTGCCTCTGCCCTTGCAGACCCTGCCTTGGAAACAGTGTGACAACCCCTGGAACACTGACCGCTGCTTCTCCAACTACAGCCTGGTCAATACCACCAACATGACCAGCGCTGTGGTGGAGTTCTGGGAGTGAGTGGGGACTGGGCGCATGGCTGGGGAGGTTGTGCCAGCAGGGTGGCCACAGGGGTCTGAGGAGGAGCTTGGTGGCAGCAGGTAGTGTGGCTTCTCCTTCAGTCATTCATCCCTCATTGTCTCTTGAACAATTATTGTGTGTCAGGGTAATTAGAGATCTGAGCATGCCAACAGGCATTGACAGCTTTAGATGACCCATGCTGTCTGGGGATAGACAGGACAGGGAGATGACCTGGACCAGCCTGCAGGAGGATGTGGCTGATTTCTATGACAGGTAGGATGGAGGAGTCAGTGGGACAAGAGAAGGAATGTGTGTGCAGGTTCCATCAGGGAAGCAGTTACAGAGAGTGCCAGGTGAGGGGCTGTGGTGAGAAGCAAGGGCGAGGTGTGGGGCTTAGGAGGTCTGGTCATCTGTTCTCCAGACTCAGACAAGAGGGTACTGTGCACTACAAGGTCTCAGGCAGGAGAGTGACCCTGTGGTTGTACCTGGGACTTAGGAAGATCCCATGGAGCTGGGTAGAGCAGAGTAGAGGAGAAGGCACAGCAGCCCAGGAGTTAGAGTTGACACCAACTCCTGGTACAATCTCCAGGATGAGTGTCATGGCCCCAAGGTCCCTGTCCAAAGTACAAGGTCATGGTGACACCAGGAACCCTGGGGAAGGTATGGTCTGTGTTGGAGCCCTGGTCAATCACCTACTGTTGGCCCTGTGTGACCCTTTCCTCCTTCCTCTGTCCCCAGGCGCAACATGCACCAGATGACGGACGGGCTGGACAAGCCAGGACAGATCCGCTGGCCACTAGCCATCACACTGGCCATCGCCTGGGTGCTTGTGTATTTCTGCATCTGGAAGGGTGTTGGTTGGACTGGAAAGGTAGGCAAGTGTGTGCATAATGGGGGCACACAGGAGAGGGTCAGTTCTATAGGAGGAAGTGTGTACTGGGCCAGGGCCCAGATTCCTACAGGCTGCATCTGGCTTTAGTTAAGGTCCCTTCAGCTCTCTGTGCCTGGGTTCAGTGAAATGAGACGAGCTAGTGCCAGGGCCACAGATGCCACTGGGCTTGCTGGAGCCATCGCTAGATGACAGGTGTTGCTCCAGGGTCACTGAACCAGCTTCCCCTGGCACTTGTTCTATGCCACCCTGTACCCAGTCCAGGGACCCAGAGATGCCATCTTCTGTTTTGACCCGCGGATGGGCGGGTGGCTAGAGGCACGCATCCCCAAGTTCAGATCCCTGCATGATAGCTAGTTAGATTTGTGACCACAGGCATATCATTCTGTCTCCCCGAAACTCATTTTCCTCCTGTGAAATAACACATACCCAGTGGTTCATTGGCACCTGTCAGGATCTCCAGCATTACGGAGGGGGTTTGTCATTTCCATCTCACTTACACAAGTATAGACGGGGACCACGCTGGAGCATCTGGCTGGAGCCATCTGGGTACTGAGTCAGGAGGGCAGCTGGCCTCACGTCCTGTTGAAGAATTTGGGGACAGAGTTAGAGGACTGACTGCGGTCTGAAGGGAGCAGAGGTGGTATGCACCTGTGGTGCAGTCTAGTAGGCCCTGGGACCCACTGGGTCCTCCGATCCTGTGCTGGAGTCAGGAGACCTCTCATCAGTCCCTAGGAATAGGGTAAGCAGAGCCAGATAACGGGCCCTTCCCGGCTAACTCCAGGAAGTAGAAGAGTAGGAGCTTTGTTCAAGGCTTTGGAGGGAAGTTAGAGTGTTAGCTCCCCAGGGAATAGCTGTGTGTACTTAGGCAAGTCACACGACCCCTCTGAGCTTCAGTCCCCTCATCCATTGGTGGCTGAGAGACAATCTATGCAGAATACTGGTCAATGCCCTCTACATGGAAACTCGGCACTTAATACGAGTTATAACCATTGGTGGTGGTGGTGGGGTACCCAGAATTCTGGTTAGTGATCAGAGACATAGAGTGGGGGCCTCCCTCACTATCATTTGGGGATGTTGACCCCTCTGTCTGTCCTTCAGCAAGTTTCTATTGAACACCTACTATGTGCTCAGCCTCCTGCTGAGCATGGAGAATAGGGAAGCATAGACAGGAAATGTATTAGGCATGGCCTGTGCCCTCATACAACCAGCTTCTTTGCTCATGGGGTTGAAAATCACACCCATTTGCTGGACAAACAAAAACAAGGCTCAGAGAAGGCAAAAGAATTACCCCAAGTTACACAACGCTGATGATTAGTGCTCTTTTTTTAAGTTTTCTTTTTTTTTTCATGGTTTGTGGCTATTTTTCTCAATACCAAAGGATCTCAGAGTCCAATAAGAAAGACAAAGGTAACTCAGAATCTACCCATGCTCACCCCCACTGGTGGGGGAGTCACATCAGACTTGGGGGTAACCAAGGTTGCAAAGAAGCTCAGTGCACAGACCAGTTTCTTAGTGATGGGTCTGACAGAAGACAGAGGCCACCGTGCCCTGCCAGCTGCAGCTCCATTTCCAGAAGGTTCTTAAGCAAATAAGTCAATAGTTAGGAAAAGTTAATGGTATTAGATTCAGTAATTGCACAGCTGTAAGTTTTTCCAAGCATGAAATAACACTTTTTCAGATTAAAATTTATATACAGATGGGTTCAGTGCTTTGTTTAGATCCCCGTGTAGCTGGAAAGCCATAGGGGGAGCTGGCACCGCCCAGAGGACCTTCTGTAATTATGGATCGGTTTCATCCTGAGACAGTGAAGCAGCAATTAGGAACTGAGTGGGAACGAACCTAGCCTGTGTATTTTAGCCTCATACATGTCAAAGAGGTGACTCAGTCATGTGAGCCCTTTTAGCAAGGACATGTGGTCAGCCACACAGAAAAAAATGAAGAACCAAAATGTTACATGGTTGCCAGACATCTACAGAGAGTCCACTGAATGTCACAGACTGCTTTAAGCCTTGGGAGAGCAGAGATGTCAGCCATGTGTGGCCTGTCCCTCACCTAATGACTAGGAGCTGTCATCTGTGGGACCTTATGTGCACGTCCACATGAACTTTAAATGTTCCCTGTCATCATATGTGTTACTTGGATAATGTAAATTAAAAAATAATCAACGCGGGACTGGTTATGGTGGTACACATCTCTAACCTCAGCACTCCAGAGGCAGAAATAGGTGGCTCTCTGAATTCCAGGCCATGGAGGACTACATAGTGAGATCTTATCTCAAAGAAAAACAAACAAAAAACCCCAAACATGCTGGGGGAGGTGGTGGCCCACACCTTTAATCCCAGCACTCGGGAGGCAGAGCCAGGCAGATCTCTGTGAGTTTGAGCCAGCCTGGGCTACCAAGTAAGTTCCAGGACAGGCTCCAAAGCTACAGAGAAACCCTCTTTCGGGAAAACAAACAAACAAACAAACAACAACAACAAAAATTAGAGCTCACTCTTGTAACCCAAACACTCGGAAAGATGAAGCAGGAGGATCGCTGTGAGTTTGAAGCCAGCCCTGAGCTGACAAGGGGTGGAGGGTGGGGGAGGTGTCTCCCTCACCGACAGGCACTAGCCTCACACACCTGGGAGGGACAGAGGGAGGAAAGAGAGAAGACAGGAGTGAGAAAGTGAGCACTGAGCCAGCGCCAGAGACTCCATGGAGGGGCTTAAGAAAGGTGGGCATGCCTAGCAGGGTAGGAATCCAGGGTAGGGGGTTCAGGATTGGTGCTGCAGAGCAGATGCAGCCCTACGGCCTTTTGCTCCTAGGTGGTCTACTTCTCTGCCACGTACCCCTACATCATGCTCATCATCCTGTTCTTCCGCGGAGTGACGTTGCCTGGGGCCAAGGAGGGGATCCTCTTCTACATCACACCCAACTTCCGCAAGTTGTCAGATTCTGAGGTGAGCGCTCCACCCTGCCCTGCTCTGATCCACCATGGGTCTGCACGCTGTAGCCACCAAGTACCCAAGCATGTCGGGTGGAGCTGAGAACTCCTGGGTGGGAGAGGCTGCGATGATGATTCTGTACTTTATCGGTTCTGAGGTTCTCACCCTCTGCCCACAGGTGTGGCTAGACGCAGCCACCCAGATCTTCTTCTCCTACGGGCTGGGCCTGGGGTCCCTGATCGCTCTAGGAAGCTACAACTCTTTCCACAACAATGTGTACAGGTGTGAAGGGGTGGGACTTGAGGCTTCCTTCCTGACCGCACCCCTGATCACACCTTTCTGGGAGAGGCACATTGAGGCCACATCTCCGGGAATGCGTGCCAACCCCTCTGCCCCCAACCCCTCTGCCTCCTAACCCCTCTGCCCCCTAACCCCTCTGCCCCCTAACCCCTCTGCCCCCTAACCCCTCTGCCCCCCAACCCCTCTGCCCCCCAACCCCTCTGCCCCCCAACCCCTCTGCCCCCAACCCCTCTGCCCCAACCCCTCTGCCCCCTAACCCCTCTGCCCCAACCCCTCTGCCCCCAACCCCTCTGCCTCCTAACCCCTCTGCCCCCTAACCCCTCTGCCTCCAACCCCTCTGCCCCCTAACCCCTCTGCCCCCTAACCCCTCTGCCCCCTAACCCCTCTGCCCCCAACCCCTCTGCCTCCTAACCCCTCTGCCCCCAACCCCTCTGCCCCCAACCCCTCTGCCTCCTAACCCCTCTGCCTCCTAACCCCTCTGCCCCCAACCCCTCTGCCTCCTAACCCCTCTGCCTCCTAACCCCTCTGCCCCCAACCCCTCTGCCTCCTAACCCTCTGCCTCCTAACCCCTCTGCCCCCTAACCCCTCTGCCTCCTAACCCCTCTGCCTCCTAACCCCTCTGCCCCTAACCCCTCTGCCTCCTTGCCAACCCCAGTAATGTACAGCTCTCTCAGGGCACTCTCCTCTTGTCACACACTGGATGCCAAGCTTTGCCTCAAAGACTGCATTCCTTGTGGAAACCTAGCCCCAAAGCCATGCCTTCTGTAGTACGCCTACCCTGGCCATTTACATATTAGGTCCCTCTTTACTCTCTTAGGTGACCCCTTCCTTCCTTTCTCCCTCCCTCCTTCCCACCCTCCCTCCCTCCCTCCTTCCCTCCCTCCCTCCCTTCCTTCCTTCTCTACCCCTGCCTGTCTTGCTCTGGGCCTGCCCTTCTAGAACCACAAGACTCTCTTCTAGAGCCCTTCTTTCCTTCCCTCAGAGGTCACTGCCTCTGGTCCCACTAGCCCGTAGTCAATGCCCCCTCATCTCACGGCCCCGCCCTGCTCTTCAGGGACTCCATCATCGTTTGCTGCATCAACTCCTGCACCAGCATGTTCGCTGGTTTTGTCATCTTCTCCATCGTGGGCTTCATGGCTCATGTCACCAAGAGATCCATTGCTGATGTGGCCGCCTCAGGTTAGTGCTTTACCCCAGGGAAGGCAGACAGATCCTGCCATGACGGTATGTGCTGTCGTGAGGAGGTGTGTGGGTCCAGCTGGGACGTGGTCACCTCCATGATACAAAGCTCTTCAGGCTAGCCTTTTGCCATAGCTCTAAAACCATTGTCACTGTACCCACTCTGCTCCCATGGTTACTAATGCCAAAGCCAGGAAGACCCTCAGTGCCTGACCCCTTCCCACTTGGGGCTGTGCAAGCCACAACAGGAGGGCTGTGTACCTGGGAGAGACCCCTGAGGCTCAGGGATGTGATGTGACCTCCCCTTGTGGAACCGGGTTGGTCATGCTCTCTGCTGAGGTTCCTGTCTCACCCACAGGGGAAACCCTCCTCCAATCCCACTTTCCTGGAACTCTCCAGACTCTCGCTTCCCCACACTGCCCTAGAGCCACGCTCAGGAAGATTACAGTATCCTCACAGGAGGTTTCTCCTCAACTCTTAGCCATCCTCTCTGGGGCCTCCAGACCTACATCCTCCCTTCCAGACCCCAGACAGATGTCCTACATCTGCTCCACCCTGTAACTTCCCACCTCATGAAGGCTTCAGCTGCCCTAGGCTGAACAAAAGCCTGGGCCTCCTCCCACCCTCCCCCACCTCTCCACAAGCCATCATTTCCGGTGTCTGTCCCCCACCTGCCTCCTTCATGTCTCCCCATCCAGCCTCTCCACACCTGCACCATCCCTGCCCCTGGCCAGGTCCCATGGTCTCTCAGTGGAGGGTGGCCACAGCTCTGTACCTCTGTCTTCCCTCTCACTACTGGCTCTCACTGCTGACTAAGGGATAACAGTACACACACAAGGTTACCCAGAGGATGAGCTGAGGTCAAAATGAGCAAGGGAATGTGCGTGGGGTGTGCTGGGTGTGTGTGCCAGGTTGTCAGGCATGCCGGTGTACTGGTGTGCCAGGTGTGCTGGGTGTGCCAGGTATGCTGGGTGTGCTGGGTGTGTGTGTGCCGGGGGTGCTGGGTGTGTGTGCCGGGTTGTCAGGTGTGCCGGGGGTGCTGGGTGTGCTGATGTGCTGGGTGTGTGTGCCGGGTTGTCAGGTGTGCTGGGGGTGCTGGGGGTGCTGATGTGCTGGGTGTGTGTGCCAGGTTGTCAGGCGTGCCAGGTGTACTGATGTGCCAGGTGTACCGGGTGTGCTGGTGGCACTCAGTCTTTCTCTTTCCTCTGTTTTGTCCTCCCCACCAGGCCCTGGGTTAGCATTTTTGGCATACCCTGAGGCTGTGACACAGCTTCCCATCTCTCCCCTCTGGGCTATCCTCTTCTTCTCCATGCTGCTGATGCTGGGCATCGACAGCCAGGTGAGCTCCCCCCACAGCACCATGAGGACCCCCTTCAGGGCCATCCTGGTCTTGATTAGCCCCTGCAGTGCCTGGAAGGCCCCAGCCCATCCTAGGCCTGCTGTCTGGCTATAGGCTTGCTTTCCCTTACAAGTCCAGGTTTTACGGGTGGGTGGGTAGAGGCTGGCTGCAGCAGGTGGCTGACCCCATCCTTTTCCCAACAAGTTCTGTACCGTGGAGGGCTTCATCACTGCCCTGGTGGATGAGTACCCCAGGCTCCTCCGCAATCGCCGTGAACTCTTCATTGCTGCTGTGTGCATTGTGTCCTACCTGATCGGCCTCTCTAACATCACCCAGGTAGGCTGACCAGCATCTGACCCGCCGCAGATTTTCCCCGGCACTGGCTTGGCACATCTTTTCATGCCAGGAAACACATTCGCTTCCAAGACCCAAAGCTCTCCAGCCCTCGGGCCTCCTTCCTTAGGGCTAGCCTATGCCACCATCTTTGTCTCTGCACTGAGCACCAGCATGCCAAACCCTATGAGATCCACAGGGGCCCAGAGAATGTAGCCGTCTACCAAACCGCCAGCTCTCTGGAGGAAGGGAAGGGGGTGAATAGGGGATGGGGAGACTGAGAAGGTGGAGAGGATGAGGAGACAGAGAGGATGAGTGAATGGAGGGGATGGGGGAATAAGCTTGCAGTGAGTCAGAGTCAAGCCAGGAAAGGGGGTTCTTTGACAGGGACACATGCCAAGGCCCTTCTGTTTATCTCAGAGAGAAATGCTGTGCGCACCTGCTGTGGGATAGCATGACCCCAGGATTCAGCAGTTATCATGATGGGCACTGCCGTGTTGGCTTTCTGGAGGGGTGTGTTTTATGGGTCAAAACTAACGGGTACAGTAGCTAACTTCTTTCTGAGAGGAGCATTAGGAGAGAAATGGATAGGAGGATGAAGAGTGGCCAAGGTAGCCAGGAGAGGCCTCTCTAAGCAAAGGATCATTGAGCTGAGACTTAGAGATGAGGCAACGCCACTGCTGGGTGGGGGTGGGTGGGTTGGGGTCTTAGGGAAGCAGGCAGAATAGACATGATTGACCCTGCTGTAGGAATGCATCTGGGGAGATGGAGAGACAGGAGAGGCCACTGTGGTAGAGGTAGAGAGAGGGAGGGTGGATGGAGCTGTCAAACCAGACCTTGCAGGCTTTGTGGTTAGATTTGATTTGAAACGATAGCTCTACCTACTGTTTAGCGTGAGTTGGAGGGGGTTTAAGCAGGAAAGAAGAATCGCTGATATGTGCTGGGGATGGCTCCGCTGCCTTCCAGGCCTACTGATAGCCCACTGGAAATGGCGCACCACCTAGAGTAGGCAGCCATAGATCCCAAGTGCTGGCTTTACCCTGTCCTCGAGCTGTCCTGCTGTAGTGTGCCTGACCCCAGCCTCTTCCGGCTCTTGGGGCTGGGGAGGTGTGTGCAACAATGGAGCTATGTCTGCACTTTATCCCTTTGTCTCTTTCAGGGGGGCATTTATGTCTTCAAACTTTTTGATTATTACTCTGCCAGTGGCATGAGCCTGCTGTTCCTGGTTTTCTTTGAGTGTGTCTCCATTTCCTGGTTTTATGGTGAGAACCAGTCCTCTTCCCTCATATCCATCCATCCATCCATCCATCCATCCATCTATCCATCCCATCATTGTTCATTAATGATACCTTGGCTACTAAACTTTGATTTTGCCTTTATAACACTTCCACAAGCTTAGTTAACACAGGCGCTAGCAATGTTTAGAAACTGCAGCTGGGACAGTTGCAGATACTCATTGAAAATGCAAGCCAGGGCTGCAACGATGGCTCAGAGGTTAAGAGTACTTGCTGCTCTTGCAGAGGACCTAGGTTCAGTTCCCACCACCCCCATGGAGACTCACAACCTCCCGTGACCCAATTCCTTCTTTTGGCCACTACAGACACTTCGTGAATATGGTGCATACATATATGTAGACAAACACTTATGCACATAAAATAAAAATTAGTCTTAAAAAATAAAATGCAAGCCATCATGACTTCGTAAATTTGAGGGTGAAAAGATTGGTTTGAAATTTTATTAGGAGGCTGGTGAGATGGCTTAAAATGCTTGCCACCAAGTCTGATAACCTGAGTTCAAGCCCCTGAACCCACCTGTGGGGTAAGATAAGCAGTTGTCACAAGCTGTTCTCTGACTTCCACGTGTGCCGCCCCCCCCCCCCACAGATAAAATAAATAAATGTGAAAAAAAGGGAAAAAAATTATCTGAAAAACTATACAGTTTTTAAAGACGTGCTTCATGACAGCAAGACTATGTATGATTACAAGTGTGAGCTATTTTAGAACAAATCACAAAGGAAGAGTCTAATTTATTTGTTTCTTGTGGGGTCAGAGTTCCCCAAATGACTAAGATCTAAGAATGTCCTTCCCAAATGCCAGCTGTCTCAACAGCATGCGCCTTCTGAAAGAGTCTAGCACAGTGCCCCTCCCCCATCCTCCACCTGCACCCCATCACCCTCTCAGCCCTGTCCCCTCCTCCCTCCTACTGGGTCGCCCTGCTCTGTGGCTTTCCATGGTGAGCAGTGACCTGCTCTGTTCTGAGTGGTTCGGGTTTTCTTGAATCATTATCATTGATGGACTGAATTTGGAATTCTTTACAATAAGTTTCTCACAGTAAGACCACCACGGGGAAATGTGCTGCTGGCAAAGCCACTGAAGGCATGGCTGGGACAGGGTCTGGGGGAGGGGTGCTAGGCAGGCATGTCTTTACACATCATCATGTTCTGGTGCTATAGGAATTGATTAAAACCAAAGCACGTGTCCCACATAAGAAACGAGGACACTGGGGTTAGTAGAAGTGAGGGGACTTGCTCATGGCCACAGCTGGAAGAAGTAGAGTAGAATTGGGTCCTAGACTACTGTCCTGGAAGCTCTCCCTGCCTTCTGCTTCTTACTCCCATGTTGTAGGTGTCAACCGGTTCTACGACAACATCCAGGAGATGGTTGGCTCCAGGCCCTGCATCTGGTGGAAGCTATGCTGGTCCTTTTTCACACCCATCATTGTGGCGGTAAGGATGGGGCTTGACCAGCCACTGGGATGAGGCTAGCCCATGGGGATGAGACTAGCCCACTGGGGTGCAAACATCTCAAGTCCCTGAAGAAAACTTTTGGGAGTAAAGGCAGGATAAGACTCTCCAGGTCTCCTGCTCCCCTCAAATAACACTTTCCCCTCCTGTTTGCTGGACATCTGTGTCAAGCCCTGCCCGGGAACAATTGCATGATTCTATCCTCACAACCTCAGCTAGCCAGAATGTTGTCCTGAGTCACCAAGAGAGAACTGAGCTGGCCCAGCTCAGCCTAACCCAGGAGCCCAGGTTCCTGCCATGTGGAGGCTTCTCTTCTTCAGCAAGTCCCATTCCATCCTGAGGAGTGATGAGGACCTGAGAGCCCTGGCAGGGCACCTCGGGTCCTTGAGATGGGCACTGGGCTGCTGCCTATATTGTGCCCTGTATAATAGTGGCCTGGAGAGGCCATCCAGCCCACTATACTGGCTAGTGTGCAGGCAAGGACCTCCTCTCCAGGCTTTTTCCAGAAAGGGGGTTCTGCTTTAATGCCTCACCTGCACAGTGGCAGAATAGCTATGGTGGAGGTAGGGCCTTGCTTGGCCCAGCCCCGGAACTGACCTTCATGGCCTTCCCCATCCACAGGGTGTGTTTCTCTTCAGCGCTGTGCAGATGACACCACTTACCATGGGAAGCTACGTTTTCCCCAAATGGGGCCAGGGTGTGGGCTGGCTCATGGCCCTTTCCTCCATGGTGCTCATCCCTGGGTACATGGCTTACATGTTCCTCACCCTAAAGGGCTCTCTGAAGCAGGTAAGCCCTTCTGCAACTCAGGGGAGCCCAGGGTCTAGTTGAGAAGGCCTGAGTCGGCAAGCCAGTGCCATTTAGAGTGACAGAGGCCACCTCTGAGGCACTGAGAACCTGCCTGGGTGGAGGAGGATTAGGGTGGCCTCCTGGAAGCCCGAAGATAAGTCAATCTAAGTGGTGGACAGAGAAAGAATGTTCTTAGAAGGTCAAGAGGTCAAAGTGCCATGAGGTAAGCTGGAGGGAGATGAGTGGCTGGAAGGAGGAAGGGGGTGGGGCCAGAGTAAGCTGTGTAAGAATCTGAAAGGAAGGCTATGGCAGGCCGAGGAACAGCATGTGCAAAGGCCCAGGGGTACAAAAGAGGGCAATGAGGGTCAAGTGGTTGAGGAGGGGAGACATGGAGATGGGCAGACACTGGAGTCTGAGAGGTGGCAATGGCCAGGCTGGGGAGGGCCTAGTAGGATCTGGCTTTTACACTGGATGAAATGGAAGTCTATTGGGTCCTGAGACATGGAGGGGGGGGCATTCTGACCAGCTTCCTGCTGCTGTGCTGAGGATGGAGGGGAGACAATGTCAAGAAAGGCATCCGAGAACCAGTCAGGAGCCTCTGGGTCACGCAGTTGAGAGCAGGGTGTTCTGGCCAGGTCGCCTCCACCATGTGGGACATTTGGCTCTCTAGTGAGGAGGCTGGAACTGGATTTGGTGCAGGAAGAGGGATGGGAGGGGATGGTCCCCACTGCAAGGGCTGGTCACCACCACCCCTGTCCACAGCGCCTCCAGGTCATGATTCAGCCCAGCGAAGATATCGTGCGCCCTGAGAATGGTCCTGAGCAGCCGCAGGCTGGCAGCTCAGCCAGCAAGGAGGCCTACATCTAGGGGTGCAGCCCCCTCATCACCCCAGCACTGGCACCCTGGCCTGGCTGTACCCACACCCCTTGAAGACTGAAGATGCTCTCTGTCTCCACCTACCTCAAGGGGCAGGTCCAGACACCATCACCATGCAGAGAGGGAGGTGGGGGACAGTCTGCCCCTGGGTGGGCCCTTCATGGGCAGCCACCCCTGGGGCCTTTCACAGAGGCCTGGTGACTTTTCCCTCAGGCCCCACAGCAGGAGCAGGTCGCTGGCCTTTGTAACTGCCACTGTAGCTTATGTTTCTGCTGCCAGAGAGGGTGACAGCTGAGGCCACATGCTCCTGGCTTTTAGTCATATTCAGACTGTTGCCCTGTGCCCCAACCGTAGACTGTTATCCAGACTTTCCTGTCCACCTTGGCTCTGAACTGATCATGGACCAGGGCTACGACATTTTGTTCGTGGCCAGTCCCTTTCCTTCTCAATGTCTCCTTCCGAGGCAGCTTCACAGGTCCACCCCCAGACATCTCTGTGGCTGTTCATAGAGCAGTGCGGAGAGGGTCCTCTGTCCCTGTGACCCTGTGACCCGGGCAGCTCAGTGCCCCCTGCCCCACCTCCCCAGGTGACAGTAACAGCAGCAGCCTATCCAGAAGGGCCCTGTGTGCTGAGAATTTAAAAAAAAAAGTCACAAGCACAATTGCCTTTTTCTGGTCACCATTCCAGGACTCCCCCAAGTGGGAGCTGTGGTTCTTCCGAGCTGCCCCGTTTTGCACAAACAATGGCGGAGGAAACCAAGGTGAGGGTTCTGTCTAAATAGGACCCATCCAGCTGGCCCTGGTTCCTCCCTTAGATTACCACTGCCACTCTGTTCTGCTGTCCTCCTCACCTTTCTGAAGATCCCTCAGATCTATATGACCACCAATGGAGGAGGCTTAATCCAGAGGCTCTGCCCAGCCTACCCTGACACTGAGCTTTCCTTGTTGACCCGCTCCAGAGGGAATGTCACATGTCCCTCTGGCCTTGGGCTCTGTGTAGGTGAAGCCAGTGGAGACAATTTCTGGAAAGTTCCAGCAGCTCAGCCTCTTTCCTCTGCTGAGAGGATGGGCTCCCATGTAGCAAAGCGTACGTCTTGTCCCGTAGCTCCTTAGCTTGATAGCTCACAAACTGTGTTTATGACTAATCCTTAATAACTATGGTGAATAACTGTGACCGTGGGTTTTTTGAATCTCTTGTCCTTCTCATCCAAAAGTGACCAGCACACCAGTTCTTGCAATAAGCTATCCCTCAGAGCATTAAGCACACTATAGAGAATGCAAACATGTATGCACATAGAAATGCACACACATGCACACCCATCCTCACATGTGGCATTTAGCATCCCATGTGATATTGTTTAGGCAGTAGGCAATCTACCAGCTCTTCTCAAAGACACCCGTAAAGGGGTCATGTGATTGAGGAATCTGCCTGCTCGGTGGAGACTCTGTGACCAGCTTGCACAGGTGCCTGTCATCAGAGTCCCGGGTGTGGAATGCAAGGACCCTCCACTGTGTCTTGTGGCCCCTCCCCTCCCCCACCTGTGTATGAAGCCCTTTAGGATGAGGGCAGGAAATTCCCTTCTTGCTGCTTGCTGTTCTTAGATGTGAAACTGAGAACGTGTATTTCTGAGATAAATGCAGTCTATTTCATGTCTGTAAGCACCTCTGAGATGTTTGGCAAGAAATCCCCGATTTCCACCCAAACTTACCTTATAGAGCACAACATTAAGGGTCGTAAATTACTGTGAGAACTGTGAATATGTGTAACTTTTCTTTTTTAGTTTTTGCCCAGAGGGAAAAAGATAATTGTATTATCATATATGCTTTTTTTTGCAATAAGGATTTATTCTCAGAACATCAAGTAAATTTATCTCTATATAAAAAGTATATGTAATATATGACTATTCAGACTATATACAGAGCCTGTTTTAAAAAATTTACAGTATTATTTAGTAAAATTATCTGTTCTATGGACCAAATGTAAAATATTTATACATGAAGATGTGTTTTAAATGTCTATAAATGATATCACAACTAGAGCACGGCGTTATGTAAGTTTCTAAGAATTTAGAGGAAAAATAATAAAGGTTCTATGATATTCACTGTATTAGTCACTTTTCTGTTGCTGTGACGAGATGCCATGACCAAGCTTACAGAAGAAAAGGGTTAAAATCCCAGGGTGGCACACATATAATCCCAGCCTTCAGAACACTGAGGCAGGAGGATCCTAAGTCCAACATAGCCTGGGTCTCATAGAAGGTTTGAATCTAGCCTAGACTACATAGACCCTGTCTCAACAAAAAAGACAGCTAAGGATTTTTCTTAGTTTTAAAGTTTTTATTACAGTTGTGGTGTGTGTGTGTGTGTGTGTGTGTGTGCGCGCGCGCGCCCGCTTACATGTGGAGGCACACAGCACATGACAGCAATGGACTTGTAGATGTGGTTCGTTGTTTCTTCCTTCACCATATGGGGTGGAGGGGATCAAACTCAAGTCGTCAGGCCCAGGGCCAGTTTTCTATTTGTTTTGTTTGCACGTCTACTTATTTAGTATGTGTGTGATTATGCATGCACGTGGAGGTCAGAGGGCAACTTTTAGAAGTTGGTTCTCCTGAACCATGTGAGTTCTGGGGCTTAAATTCAGGTCATCAGACTTACTGGTGAGTGTTTTTAAAAGCTGAGCCCATCTCACCTGCCCTAGACAGAGATTTTTAAGTCAACTGAGGCACGTGTCCTCAGAATGGATTGTGGGCCCCAGCCTTGCTCTAGAGTCCATTTTCTAGAGGCCATTTCTCCCTCTCACACATACTCCTAGTATTGCTACCTACCATGATGTGCCACAACCAATGCCTGAGAGTCCTCATCAGAGCCAGCATATTGCTACCTGGAGTTTCAGCCTCCGGGGAGAAAATGGGAAGGCAAGAATTGGCTCAAATATCTGTTTGCAGTTTGGCATAGTGGTATCCACCTCTACTCCTATGGAGCAAGTTTCAAATACAGTGTTTTGAATGTATGCCCTCAATCTTAAGGAAGAAAACACAAAGCATGGCAGGTAAGCAGCAGACATGGGGGCAGGAGCAGGAAGCTGAGGGCTAACATCTTGAAACACAAAGCAGAGAGAGAAAAACCCTGTGAGGACAGGGTTACCAGCTGGGCACCAAGAGTTCAAATGCTGGAGACTCTGGGAGGTAGTTCTCTTTTCTTTCTTCTTTTTTTAATGTGTGTATTTGTTTGTTTGTTTGTTTGTTTATTATATGTATGAGTGCTCTGTCTGCATGTATGCCTGCAGGGCAGAAGAGGGCACCAGACCCAATTATAGCAATTATAGATGGTTGTGAGCTACCGTGTGGGTGCTGGGAATTGAACTCAGGACCTCTGGAAGAGCAGCCAGTGCTCTTAGCCACTGAGCCATCTCTCCAAACCACCACACATACAGCAGACATCCCTTTCTTAGGGATGGGAGCATTACAATAGTCCCTTTCCTTGAAACAACACAACAAGGACACAGACTAATTCTGTCCCAGACCAGGAGAGATTTGGGCTCAAAACCACTTCAGTAAAGCCGGACTTTCCTCAAAGAACGAGTAACACCAGGAGGAAATTACTCAGAGCTGTGTCGTGGAGGCACTCCCAATTGTGTCAACCAAATAAAGAGCTAAGCTGGGGGGTAATTAGAAGCACATTTGGTGATGCTGACTTGATGCATTCTTCAGAATTTTAATTTTTTAATCTTGTTTAGAAAAATGTGATTTTGGCAGAGATGTTGCAAGAATAGCTAGACTGGTCTCCTATCCATGATTCATCCAGGGTTCACCTGTAGGCATGCCATATTCTCTGGCTCTACCCACCACCCCTTCACCCTTCTTCCCTTCCTGTCAATCAAATCAGTCTGGGATGAGAAACTGCTATGAATACCACAGAATAAGAAGTTTATTAAGGGATGTAGTCATTAAAGAATTGCGAGAAGGTTTGGGAAATAAGAGCTTCAAAGGGGTACTTGAGGGACCAGTGACTATATTCCACAGTCCTTGCCACCTCTTTGGCATACTGCCTCCAGGAGCTGCCCCACCAGCATAGGACTCCACTGCACTCCATGGGTGGGTTCAGAAGAGACTCAAAACCTGTATGAGGTAGGCAAGAGCATCCACTACTCAGTCATCCTGGCCTCTGAGAGGCTTAAAAGGTCACTCTTCACTGGAACCGAGAACTTGCTTTGAACCCTAAAAGAAGGCCCTCAAAGAAACATGAATCGGGCTGGTGAGATGAAAAGTTCAATTTCCAAAACCCACATGATGGAAGGAGAGAATGGACTCCTTCAAACTGGATTCTGACTCCAGCCCAAACCTGTAGATCACCTCCCTTTGTCTGGGGAGCCCCTCTCCTCTCTCCCTTCCTCCCTCTGTAGCCCTCTCAACCTTCTGCAGTCCTTCCCTGCCTGTCTTGTTCCAGAAACCCTGAGATGAGGAGCTCTGAGTGCCTGTGGGAGGCCAGCTCCCACTTTTTCACCCCCAGGGTACTCTTGAGGAGTGAGGGATCAGAGGTTTAGATAGAAGGACAGAGGGGAGAGAAACAAACACAGGACAGCCTCGGGAGGGCCTGGGTCATTATCCACTGGCCCCTTCTGTCTCTTCTAAAGAGCTTTTTATAGGAATGCCAAGGGGTGGAGCCAAAGACCTCCCCCTAGCACAGCCAAGTGCAGACCCTTCCAATCACTTAGTAACCATGCATGTGGTCAAGCAATCCTCTAATGCAGCTCCGCTGGGTAAAGCAAGCTCAGATCTCACTAGGAACCTTTCTGGACCTCTACAAGTGCCCACCATGATGTGCCCTCAAGCCAGGAGGGAAGAGATGGCGCTGGCCTGAGGCTGAGCCCCTGTGGAGCCGGAAGTCATAAGGCGCCTTTGCCCTTTGTTCTTGGGTGTGGTTTCAGGCTCTCCACACCAGGTGGAGAGCTGGCCTACATGGGGAAGGCCTAGCCTCCTGTCACTCACAGATACCAGGCAGAGTCGCCTGGCACTTGTGAGTGCCCGAGCTGTCATATGCCAGAGCAGGTGGCAGACAAGGAGCTTGGGCTCCTGCCTCACATCCTCTAGAGTGTGGGCAAAGGCCACCAGACAGTGGCGTTCTTGGAAGGCAACCCCAGCTCATGCAACATGGCATGGACAAGGTGATTAATTGCTAAGCCGTTTGAGAATGACTTGCTGATGTTTGGGTTCCCCTCTTAAAACCATCCCAAGTCTTCTTTGAGCAAGGACGTCCAGGGAACTTTACAGGGTCATAATGTGGTTGTCTAATTCCAAGTTCACATCCAGTTTCCCTGACTGTCCCTAAGGGTACCTTGTAGGGAAAAAGGGCCAGCCAAAGAAACCCACCCTGGCCCTGAGACCAGAGCCAGTGAAAGAAACACACCCTGGCCTTGAAACCAGTGCCAAAGAAACACTTTGGTTCTGGAAACAGAGCCAGTGAAAGAAACAC
This sequence comes from Onychomys torridus, assembly GCF_903995425.1. Taxonomy (NCBI): domain Eukaryota; kingdom Metazoa; phylum Chordata; class Mammalia; order Rodentia; family Cricetidae; genus Onychomys; species Onychomys torridus. The sequence continues at coordinate 104,151,747 of NC_050445.1, forward strand.
ACTTTGACACTGAAACCAGAACCAAATCTGCCCCTGACCAACTGAGCATGAAACCAACCAATCCCTGAGCACAAAATCTAGCCAATCGGATTGAAGTCTGACCAATTCTCACCCTGAAAAATCTTCTCGCTGGAAAAACTCTGCCCCTAAGAAGCTCATATAAGCCCTGTGCCTGTTCAGTTTGCTGCTGCCTTTTTCCAACCTGGCAGAGGCAGCCACCCTCCTGGATTCTTCCCTCCCAACAAATCTCTTGAACGAGGTTTGGGTGAGACCTTATTTTGCAGGATCAGAGATGGAGCCTGAAGAGAGCAGGTCAGAGCAAGGCTGTAAAACTTTCACCGGGGGAAACCTAGCTGAGCAGAGTTGTTACACTTTGGGACCTGAGCAGAACTGTAACACCTTGGTTGGGGAAACCCTCTTCTGCCAGAGCAGAGTTGATACATTGAGGTAACCTTTCCCTGGAGCAGGGCTGTAAGCCATTAGACTTACCGTGGTATTCCTTGGCTCCCAACTACCCAGATCCCTTTCTATCCCAGCTGCAGTGCTTACATGCCTTACAGAGACTTTAGGATCCAGTTCAGGGACACGCATTGCATCCAGTTGTTTTGTCTTTTAGCAAATCATTGTGAGCACCTGTTACCTGCTGAGCCCAGGTGAGGCTGGCACTGGTGGCTGCCTATGCCCACAGAGCACTGACCTGTCAGCTCAACTCCCTCTCTCCATCTCTATGAAATGCATCAGGACTTTTCTGTGCTACTCCTGGCTCTTTTCCAAAGTGATGGAGAGGCAAGCCTTATGGCCATTTCAGAAGAGAATAAAATTTCCCTTTTGAAGAGCAAAGGATTAAATTAAAGAAACCACCTACTGTGGGGGGGGGGCTTTCCACACCCCTCCCTCATCCTGGGGCTTGTCTGTAGCTGACTGTAGTCTTTCTGACTTCCCTCCAGTCACAGTGCATACAGCTCAGACTTCAGAGGGAATCAGCTGCAGCCTTTAAAGAGGACCCTAGCGACTTCCTTAGCCCAGTCTCCTCTGTCCTTCCCCACCCTGACGGAGGTGGTCTGGGTAGGCTCCCTGCCAGCTTCTCTCCTTTTCAGCTTCTCAGGGGGGAAGTTGGAAAGAGGTCTGGAGGGCTCAGGATTGGGAAGACTGTTCAAAGGCTTCTAAGTCCTACTGGTGGCTGGACTTGTTTTCAGAATGCAGTGTGCATTGACATCCCCTGGGGGAGCCTGGCTGATACAGAGTGTGATTCATTGGGCCCCGGATTCGGTCTGAATGACTGTAAATCAAAATACTCAGGTACTGCTGATAGCCCTTTTAATGTTAAAAATGAGGATAAGATAAAAATTTGGAAAAAGGCCACAGGTCCCTCTTCTGAAATGCTCAAAGGGAGTTTGCAACCTGCTTAGGAAACTGACAGTTCATCCAAACTGTCTACTGCATAAGAGACTTTGTTGACAAAACATTCCAGAGGAACTGGCCTCAGGCATAGCTGGATCTGGGTGCTCAAAGGGTGACCTCAGAAATCAGCCAGAGTCTCAGTCTTTCCCTCCCTTCCTCTCTCTTTTTCTCTGCCTCCTGCCCCAGATTATAGGATCATCAGATTATCTGTATGCTTAATAATGGAAGAGCAGGCTTACATGCTACTTACAGTATCTTGTCCCTAATTTATGTGTCTCAGCCCTGGGGCCCATTTGGAATACACACCTATCCTAGATATCAACTGTTAAGTGTGACCAAGAGGATAGAATGCTTAGAATAGTCATCTGACCACCTTTTAAGCAATGGAATGGATCAGTAATATCCAAGCACATGAACTGAGAATCAGAAGAGAGCCCAGTTTCTAGAGAAGTTAGAACTCAGATGCTGGTGACAGGGAAAGACAGTTGCAGAGGTTCCTCCATCATGTATTTTTGCTGAGGGCATTTCAAGTTTAGCTAGAATTTGATCTCCTTATTAGAGGTTTCTGTGAGAAATTACCCAAGTCTACTCAACCTGAGGTCAAGATAACCTAGCTAACTTATCTTAGCTCCTGTTAAACTGCTGCTTGTGCAAACCTCCCCCTCCAGCTAACGGCTTATCTTGGCTTCTGTTAAACTGCTTGCTTGTGCCAGGTGGCAGTGGCATACTCCCTTAATCCCAGCACTTGGGAGGCAGAAGCAGGCAGATCTCTAAGAGTTCAAGGCCAGGCTGGTCTACAGAGTGAGATCCAGGAAAGGCGCAAAGCAACACAGAGAAACCTTGTCTCGAAAAACCAAAAAAAAAAAAAAAAAAAAAAAAAAAAAAAAAAAAAAACCAAAAAAAAAAAAACAAACAAAAAAAAAAAACCACATTTCTTTTAAAACTTGCTTTGGTCATACTGTTTCTTCACAGTAATAGAACACTGACTAAGACAGTGGGCAAGCTTGGAGGAAGTATGTAAGCCAGGAAGTCTGTTTTTTTTGGGTTCCAACAAAGCAATGATGAATGTCTGGGCTATACTGAGGTGGTGTTCTTAACTTCTGCTCCTATGCAGTCCAATAGATCAAATACATTCAGTACCTATCCATCTGCCTCTGCTCCCTACATAAAGGATTCATAGTCAAAAATGGAGCAAGTAGGTACAACCATGGGAAGGCCCATGCAAGGAAGGACTCTAAGGTTACTTGATAAGCTGGTGGCCTGATCGATGGGCCTTTGTTGTTTGCCTGTCCCAGTGTTGTGGAGAGCCCATCAGAGATGACCACTCAGACATAATTGATAGCCAATTGAAAGTCTTTGTTCTAAGTGACTGAGAATACACTCAAGTATTCCGGATCCAAGTGTAGCTCCAAGTGTTTAGAGTAAAGGTTTTTTTAAGGCACATCCTGGTATCTCCCTCTGTAGCTGTAGGAGAAGGTTTTGCACAAACAAGCAGGGTTTTTTTTTTCTTTTGGTTTTTTGAGACAGGGTTTCTCTGTGTAGTTTTGGTGCCTGTCCTGGAGGCTGGCCTCGAACTCACAGAGATCCGCCTGGCTCTGCCTCCCGAGGGCTGGGATTAAAGGCGTGCACCACCACTGCCCAGCAAAAGAAATCATTTAATTGGGGGCTTGCTTATAGTTTCAGAGGGTGAGTCTGTGACCATGATGGCAGGGAACATGATGGCAGACAGACATGACCCTGGAGCAGTAGCTGAGAGCTCACATATGATCTACAAGTTGCATTCAGAGAAAGAGAGACTGGGTCTGGTGTAGGTTTTGAAACCCCAAAGCCCACCATGCTTCCATCAACAAAAGCACACCTATTCCAACAAGGCCACACCTCTTAGTCCTTCCCAAACAGTTCCACTAACTGAGGACCACACATTCAAACAAATTAGCCTGTGGGGGGCATTCTCATCCAAACCATCACATTCACTGTAGAACATATGCAATAGCACCAGAGTAAGTTTAAAATACAGACTGGCTCATGTTGTGTCCCTGCTCCAGCCTCCAATGGCTTCTCAAGCCACATCTAGAATACAATTCCATTTCCCTCCTCTGTCCTAGAGACTAGTGTGAATTCTGTCTTTCTCAATTCCATGCATATCACTCATACCTTTGTTCATGTGACTTTGCCAAATACACCATCTCTTTATCCCATTAGCTTTCCAAACCTTTACACTCAGGGTTTTCTATGCAGGGTAAGCAGGGATGCCTCAATTTAGTCAGAAATATCAGAGTGACTTACCGAAATAACCACCTAATCTGTGAACCAAGGGGTGACTTAGCCACAGAAAAACTATAGTTCCATACCTACTATAAAAAAAAAAAGAATGGGGAAGAGTTGGTAAGAAAGTCAGAGGGGTTTGAGACAAAGTCACATGGGCAGAAAGGCATCTGCTTCCCATATCAGGAGGTTGTGGGAGTTGCCAATTCCCCCTCTGATCTCTCCCAACTGAAAGCCCATGGCTACCTCCTTCCCTTCATTCTGGTCTTTGCTCAAAGCCATCTCACTTACAGATCCCTTCCGTGATCACTGTAACTGAAACAATTGCTCTCTCTGTCTCTGTCTCTCTCTCTCTTTTCCCTGGTGTTTTGGTTTGTTTTTGTAGTTTGTTGACATAGGTTCTTATTAGGTAGCCAAGGCTTGCCTCAAACAAAATCCTCCTGCTTCAGCTTTCCACATGCTGGGGTTATAGACACGTGTCAACATACCAGTTTCCACTTTGTTTTTCTTCATTTTTAAGTTGTTAATTATATTTATGTGTTTATTTGTTTATTTTGGGGGTATGTATATTCCTCAATGCACGATCAGAGGTCAGAGAATAACTTGGAGTCCTCTCCTTCATCACGTGGGGACTGGGCACAGAATTCAGGTTGTCAGGTTGGTGGCTAATGCCTTCATCCACTAAGCCCTCCCCTACTCTCTTATTATTTTTCCTATTTTCTGTTGCTTGTTTGTTTCTTGTTTTTTGAGACATGGTTTCTCTGTGTAACTCTGGCTGTCCTCTGTAGACCAGACTGGCCTCAAACTCACAGAGATCTGTCTGCCTCTGCCACCCAAGTGCTGGGATTAAAGGTGTGCCCCACCACTGCCTGGCTCTAGTTTTTTCTTAATTATCCATCTTCTCTTGCCTCTGCCCATGTTCTTTAAAGGAGATTAGAGTGGGGGTGGGAGATGAGGACTTTTTAAAATTACTGCCATGACCTAAATATGACACACATGAGACACAGAAAGAGCTCAACAAATGGATAGATGATGGATGTATGGATGATGAGTTAGTGGTGTGTGGGTGGTAGATGGATGGATGGATGGATGGATGGATGGATGGATGGATGGATGGACAGTAGATGGTTGGTGAGTGGATGGATGGGTGGTAGCTGGGTGGATGGGTGGTAGATAGATAGGTGGTAGATGGATAGTAGATGACTGGATAGGTTAGAAAAATGTGAAAAGCTGGTGGATGGATGCAAATGGGTGGCGTGTGGATGGAGAATACCTGGCAGGTGGCTGGTGGCTGGTGGCTGGGGAGTGGGTAGATGGATGGTACATGGACAATTAGGTGAATAGATTTGGTGTGTTGGTGAAAAGTGGGTGCACAAGTAGCTGGTGGGTGAATGGGCCTCTAGGGAACAGCAGTGTGAACACTATCAGGGATCCTGGCTCCGGTCTATCAGCCTGCTACTGAGACCTGTCTCTGCTGTTCACTTCTCATGCCACTCCATATATACCTGTGGTCTGGCTTCCTCATAAAATTACTGCTAACGTGCAGTGAGGTAAACCAAGGAAAGCACATAGCACATACCTGGCCCCAACTGAGCACTCAAAAAAAAAAAAAAATCACTGATGTTCATCTAGTGACCGTGCCTGAGATGTTCTTCCTTGGTCAGAATCCATCCCCCATCCAGAGCCCTGTGGTTTGAAGTGTGTATCTGTCACACTGTCACTTCATAATTAAGCTGTTTTTCTCCGTGCTTTTATTAATCAGATATGGTTGCTAATTACAGCTTCTGATTAGCATGGGGTAACCAGGGTGACAGCATTGAGCTGTTATTCCAGGCAAAAGTGAGGAAATATGGCATTTTGGGTCCCCAGCTTGTCCCAGTGATAGATAACTCTGATCTCCTCCAGGCTTTCTAAGGCAGAAAGAGCTTCCAGACTCCTCTGTCAACTCTTCAGGGACTCTTGCAATTCCTGAGCCTCAGGTGGGGCCTATGGCTACATCATCCCACAAAACGTTTAGCTGAAGGCTTAGTATTTTTTGTCTTTGAAATCAAAGTGGTACAGATTGCTATGAGAGGTGGTGTTTCCAGGCCTGAAAAGAAGAGCTCTTTTTCTTAAGTGTTAAATTATGTGCACATCTGTATCTCTTCCAGATGTGCTCGCAGCAGAACTGTCCAATCCAAAGGTTTGTGCATTTTCAGGATCTTTAACACTTACTGATGTGCTGTCCCCTGGAAGTTGTGTCCATTTTTATCCCTGCTAGAAGCATTTGGCCACAATCACTCCACCATGCTTTCTAAACTGGGTCTTGTTATTAAGTCTTTGTCAGTTTAACAGCTAAGATACCTTAGATAGGAACTTACATTCTTTGACTTATTTTTATTTTATGTGTACAAGTGTTTTGCCTGCATGTATGTGTATGCACAATGTGTGTGTAGTACCCACAGAGTCCAGAAGAGGGCATCAAATCCCCTGGAACTGGTTTGACAGATGGTGTGAACCCACCATGTGGGTGCTTGGAACTGAACCTGGGTCCTCTGGAAGAGTATCCAGTGCTTTCAACCTTTCAGCCATCTCTCTAGTCCCAAATGTGAGCTCATATTTTTTAAATTTTACTGGTGGTGCAACTCTTTCATGTGCTATCTGGCTTTGGGTGTTTATTTGATGGATTTATAGCCCATGCACCTCTTGATTTATTTATGTATGTATGCATACATATTTAGTAACAGACTACATGTCATATTTCTAATCTTGTGACAAAGTGCCCTAGATAACCAAGGTAGGAAAGAGTTACTGGGGCTTTGGTTCATAGGTATCACAAGGTCCATGGTTATTCAGCCTATGGTGACATAGTATGTCATGTATGGAATATGTGGTGAAGCCAATTTGCTCACTTCATGGTGGTTGGGACACAGAGAGAGGCAGGAAGACCCTAGGGTCCCAATATCTCCCTTCAAGGTCAGACACACACCTAGGAATCTAATGTCATTCTGCTAGATCCCACCTCCTAAAGTTCCCTCTATCTCCACTGACACTATGGGCTGGGGACAAAACACTAACATGTAGGCCTTTGGAGAGATACTTTGGATCCAAACCACAGCATGTATTGACAAGATTAACATTGTCTTATGCATGTTGAAAATATATATGATATCTTCACAGGATATATATGTATGTCACATGCACATGTATATTTTATCTTGTGTTAGCTACTATTCTATTGCTGTAAAGAGACTCCATGACCAAGGCAACTCTTACTAGGAAAACATTTAACTGGGGCCTTGCTTTCAGTTTCAGAGGCTTAGTACATTATCATCATAGTGCGGGAAATGGCAGCAAGCAGGCATGGTGCTGGAGAAGTAGCTGAGATCTACATCCTGATACATAGGCAGCTGGCAGAGAGAGAGGAGAGAGAGGGGAGAGAGAGAAAGAGAGAGAGAGAGAGAGAGAGAGAGAGAGAGAGAGAGAGACTGAGCCTCCCCTATCAAGACCACAAGTCCTCCAACAAGAGCGATACTTCCTAGTCCTTCCCTGACAGTTCATCAACTGGGAACTAATCAATCAAATATATGAGCCTATAAGGGGGTCAATCTCATTCAAAACACCACACACATTTACTAAGATATCCTCTTCCAGTGAGTCGGCTTCCTACTGTCCTGTAGTCGAAAGGTTTCTCCAGTCCACCCAGCCCTAAGGTCCCACAGCTGCTTATAAAATAATCACTCAGAAGCTTACATTAATTATAACTTCTCGGCCATTAGCTCAGGCTTATTACTGACTAGCTCTTACACTTAAATTAACCCATAATTCTTATGTATGTTTAGCCACGGGTCTTGGTACCTTTTCTCAGTTCTGCCTTGTCATCTTGCTTCTTCTGTGTCTGGCTGGCAACTCCTCACTCTGCTCTCCCTTTTCCCAGAATTCTCCTAGCCTACTCACCCCACATGTATTTCCTGCCTACTGGCCAATCAGCATTTCATTAAACCGGTGTACAAGACCACTAGCCCTCCGCACTGTCTAGTCTGGTTCTTTGGCTCCAGGACCTTACCAGTTTGACATGACTTTGAACACAAAGTTACAAAATTTTTTGAGCCTTCTCTTTTTCCAGCCCCTCTTTTCTAGGGTAGATGAGAGTCTCTGTCACCTTCTGCTGTGTCTTCCTAAAGGGCTGAGGATTGATGGCTCCCCAAGCACAATATTTTCAGAAAAGGCCTTGAACACCGTGAGTGCTCAGATGGGGCCATGCTGACAACTTCCTAGGATGCCACAGTAGTGAAAGTCTCTCTTCTCTTTCTTAAAGCAGCCTGCTCCTGACTCTCGGAGGACCTTTCCTGAGACACTGTTCGGGGTCATAGAGCCATCTAGGGGCTGCTTGAAGAGACCAGTGCTGAGTGATGGTAACGGCAATGACAGCGGTAATGGTCAGGCCTTGTACCAGTACCTCCCGACCCATGGAATACAGGTGACCCTTGTGCTCACACTCCAGCCATAGTCTCTGGTTTTTGCTTTTAACTTTCATTTGTGTGTATAGTGGCTTCCTATGGAGCCAGCACCTTGCCTGTGTCCCAGACATGCTTGTTATTTTTATAATGAGAAATGCAAAATAAACAATCTTTTAAAAATATAGTCCTCCCTTGGAGGAGGACAATTCACTGACAAGAACATTTCATTATGACGCACATCAATTAAGGTCTGTGCATATTTTGCTCTTGATAGCTTTCTTGTGCTAACAAATGCTAATGGGACATAAACAGAGAGCCTACTTTTGATGGACACATCTAATAATATCTAACACTGTCTCTGGAGAAATCAAGGGAGAGTAAGATTTTCCCTAGATATTCCTTGTTGATGTCTCGGTGTTCTGTCCAAGGCTGCCATCACTTCAGGGCTGGTAGGAACCAGAAAAGAGGTGACAGTGCTGTGAATTGATGGACTAGATGCTTTTCAGTGGCAATAGGGACATCAGGCAGGAGTGGACAGAAAGATACCGTGCCTGGGAAAGGAGGCAGAGCCTGGGGAGGGTGCTGACTGGGGAGGGTGCTGACTAGCGAGGCACCTGGGCAAAGATGTCATTAGAAGAACCTATCATAGAGAAGCATCACACTCTTCTACCTCTGCTCTGCTCCTTGACTGAGGTCCAGGGCCATGTGGACTGGCTCAGACCCTGGTAATCCCAAGGTGCTGATGTTAAGGCCTCTGGCCAATGACTTCCCCTCCACAGGGATGCAGAGTTCAGGACAGAAGGAATAAGGAAAGGGTTCATGTTTCCTGAATGCCTGCTATATACCTAGCACTGTCTCCTGGAATGCTTCCTACCACAAACAAGGGAAAAAGCACAGCTTACTGTTTCTATGAGTTGGTGAGTATCCTCAGCCCATAGAGGTAACACAATACTCCCAAGGGCACACAGCTGCAAGATGGGTCTGAGCACCTAAGCCCTGATCTTTGTGTCTCAGCGCAGTGACCTCCATCAACAGAGAAGGCACAGGGTACAAGGAGCTGAGATTAGGCAGGGTTAAGGCAGGACCTGATCAGGAAAGCTCATAGCACGGTCTCTAGGGCTTTCTCACAGAGCCTCTGGAGTCAGCTCTATCCTTCTGCCTGCCCCTGTGCAGGTGCACTTAAGTTGCTTTTGTTAAGTCCTTCATCACAGCAGTGAGAAAAATTACCTAACACAGAAAACTGGTACTGAGCCATTGCTGTGGCTATGGAGTCATTATGACTTTGGAATTAATTTATGGGAGGAACGTGACTGTGGAAGCGTTTCCTCCTATGGGCTCCGGAAACCCTAGAATGCATTAAGCAGGATTTGATGGGCCATTCTGGTGGGACTTTGGGAAACCAGCCATCTGAAATGATGGTAGTCAAGACTATGCTCATGGGGATTAAGAGAGCATAAGGATTCTTACTAGGAAGCTGGCTGGAGGCCATTTGTGTTGTATTCTGGCAAAGAATCCCCTGCATTTTGTTCATGTTCTGAGAACTTGAGCGAGGCTGAATTTAAAAGCAATGGACCGCTATTTGGCAGAGAAATTTTCAATAAGGTCTAATGTTGAGGTTATGATTATGGTGTGGCTGTTGCTGTTATGTTTAGTGAGATTTGTAATGAGACTTCAAAGCAGAAGGATATAGAAAGTGGGTAATTTGTCCAGGAAAGAGCATGAGCAAATTCAAAGCTGTGTTGAGATGAGTGTGGAGCAAATTGCACTTTTCAGGAGAAACCTTGCCCTCTTTGCTGGAGCAATAGGAAGGATACCCTGAGGGCAAGATTGTAAGAGGGGCACCAGACCTTAGCACAACTGACTCCATGTTGTAAGTACCATTTGTGCCATAAAACTCAGCAGGTAGACAACATTACCTATTACATCGAAAACAAAGACCATCAAAGTCCATAGTTGTAGGGAAAGTCTCTAAATGTACTAACTTTGCTTTTTGGCCTTTGTAGGTCTGTTTCTAAATAACTATTCTTGTTAGCTGAAGTATGTCAAACCAGGATATGGTTTTTGTGGTTAAAAGCTCACTCTGAGAAAGGCTCGGGGCTACAATGGTATCTGGAACACCCAGTGTAGAGGCAGGCCAGCTAATAAAGACTTTCTGTTGGCTTAACTACATGTCCAAGTAGTCTTCTCTGGTGGATACCCCACAGCAAGACACCGCTCATTGAAGGCACCGATTGTGGAATGCAAATGCATTAGACAGGAAGGAACTTGGCCTGAGGATGCCTCTGAAGAGGTTCTCCACTTGACACCAGAAAGGCCATTGCATGAAGCTGTGAAGATAAAGTCTAAGATGAAATGGAGACCTCAGGATTTTGAGATGCGGGGACACTGGGTTAGCCACCAAGAAATAAAGCTGCCCTATGAAAGAGGGGGTGCTGGAGACAGTAGAACTGGAGGGTAGGGTGCCCAAGCCCTGTTGGACTCTGATGAGGCCACAAAAGAGCTCCAGATGCCAGATATGGAACTTCAGGGTTTGCCCTGTTGAATCTTGGTCTTTTCAATCCCATCTTTCCTTGCTATGTCCTTGTTCCTCTACTTTGGAAGAAGGTTTACTCTGCCATTGTACAAGGAGGGACTTTTATGTTGCCAAGAATGGCCTCAAACTTGTTATGTAACCAAAGATGCTTTAAACTCCAAAATTCTGGGGTTATAGGTATGGATATGGGGCTTTTGATAATGCTAGAAATGTTAAGATTTGGGGAACTTTTAGAGATGAACTGAATATACCGTAAGGTGGCCATGACTCTTTGAGGGCCAAGGTTGTATAGTGCTATGATTCAAAGTGATGTATTCAGGTGTGAGGTTGACAAGGGGTAGACTTTGATGATTAATCTTCACTGCCAACTGGATTGGGGGTCACCTAGGAGAACTATCTCTTCCAAGAGGAGCAGGGTAGTTCCAGAAGGGTTGAAATGAAGTGAGTAGACCTGCCCTGAACATAGGTGTCACCGTTCATTGGGCTGGGATCCCAGGCTGAATTAAAAAGGGGGAAAGGGGAGAGTGAGAGCTGATTCCAGCATTCGTTCTTTGCTTCCTGACCATGAGAGCAGGGTGCTTAGCTGTCTCACACTCCAGCTGCCATGCCTTCTTGCCATGATGTACCAGATGCCCTCAAATGGAAGTAAAACAAACCCTTAGGTTGCTTTTAAAATACACATTTTTCTTTTATTCTAAAGGGCTTTGGTGGCTCGATGGCTGCAATTTGAATACCCTACGTAGTGAGATAAAATGTATTGTGCCTGTGGTGGCTCCTTGATCTTAAGCAGTGCACTGTGGCCGTGTGAGAGAATATTCTTGTGCTTAGGAAATGCATGCTGAACTTGTCTGTAGCTTAACCCCAAGTACCTCAGAAACACATAACACACAAATGCAGCATGTGCCGTGAGAAGATGGCAAAGGCAGGCAAAGGATGTGATTGCTTTAATAAAGAGACTGCATTGCTGGAGGGTGGATGTGGACTGGACGAAGGAAGGTACACAATATCCTGGGGCCTAGCGGTCCAAATATGCTAGGGGTAAGAGGCTCCAACATTGTGATGGCCGGGGCTGTCCAAAAATAGAACAAACTGCCCTGGTCCTTAGGGAGGGAGTGGGCTCACCGTCCCTGGGAGGCATGTTAGCAGAACAGGAAGGGGCTGCACACCTGGCTGGGGCTGATTCTGTGACTCTCGGGGTAGCAATGGGCTTCTGAGTTGATCCATTGTAAGAAGGGACTTGAGGTAAGTATTTTTCTATTTCCTCAACCCTACCTCACTGTGAGAATAACATTCCCTATGGGTCATGTTGCTAAATCCTAATCATCAAGACATTGCTTTTTAAATTGGCCTTCTCCCTTAGGAGTGCTTCTAAGTTGAAGATTTGTAACAAATTAATGGCCTCATGGGACTTTATTTGAAGTAAGGGAGTTGACTTGGAAAAGGCTCATGATCATGTGGGACCCACAGCTGGGCTTCACTTGAGCTGAGAGTCAACCCAGGGTCATAATCATCTCTCCTCAGCCTGGCCAGAGTCCTACTCCCAACCCAGACCATTGTGAGGTTAGATCCTCACCTGGTGTGTCTCCCCTAACCCATAATGTCTCAACACCATCCTGCCCTCTCCCCATCTCCTGCCGGGGCCATCATCGTGGTTCACCTGCCCACTGCTGTGGCCCCTTTCTGTTTTCCAGACCTCTGATTCTTTCTCCACACTCAGCTAGAATGCACTCACTAAGGCCTAGTCGGGGACTGAGGGTGCTTCCCACAGCCAAAGATCTGTACTCAAATCCCAGAGGCCCTGAAAGCCCCTGCCCTGCTGGAGCTCAACCTTTAGCCCTCTTCCCCTGACCCCAAGTCTCTCATACCCTCCAGCTGAATTATCTCTACCTCTGCCAGAGGAGCCCTTCTGTGTCCTCCACTATATGGTAAGGAAAATCCTCACATTTCTAGGTACCTCCAGAGTGTCCTGTCTCTGCAAGAACATTTCCGTTGTAGGATGTTATTTTAACTATGTAAATATATGTTACATTTGTTTATGCTGAGGAATATTACTTTAACTGTGTAAAGGTGTGTTACTTTTGTTTATGCTACATTTGTTTAATGACGTAAGGATGTGTGTTTGTGTTTAATTATGTAAAGATGTGTTGCGTCTGTTTTACCTTGCCTGCCTAAGGCACCACATAGGTCCAATAAAAAGCTGAATGGCCAATAGCTAGGTGGAAAAAGATAGGTATGGCTGGCGGGCAGAGAGAATAAATAGGAGAAATCTAGGCTTGAGAGACGAGAAAGGAGAAATGAGAGAAGAAAGAGGAGAGAACAAGGGACATGCCTAGGGCAGGAAGCCCCCAGCCAGATATGACAAGCAGTGAAAGTAAGATATACTGAAGGAAAGAAAAGGAAAAAGCCCCAAGGCCAAAGGTAGATAAAGAGAAACAGGTTAGTTTAAGTTAAAAGAGCTAGCCAGAAACATACGTAAGCTAGGCTGAGCATTCAAAACTAATAATAGGTCTCTGTGTCATGATTTGGGAGCTGGTTGGTGGCCCAAAGAAAGAAGCTTGGGTTACACCTTTCCAATCCTGTGCTCTGAAGGCTCCTGGACTTGTTCAGGTGAGTGCCAGCTTGGTGCATTCTTTGCAGGCTCTCCAGAGAGGATCTGGAGAACAGATCTGGAGAACGGAAAGGGGCCATAGTCATCCCCCTGGAAACGGGGACCTTTCTGCGCTAGTGCCTGCCATGCCATAAATGCTGTCATTCTGCTTATCCAGTTTCACTCTCTGCAGTTTCTATTACAGCTAATTTGAAAATATTACATGGAAAATTCCAGAAATAAGCAATTCATTTGTTCTAAGTTGTGTGCCTTCCTGGGTACCACAATGAAGGCTCACATCATCCTGCTTCATCCCACACAGGATGTGAGTCATGCCATTGTCTGGCATGTCCACGCTGTATACACTGCTCACCATCTAGTCACCTAGTAGCTGACTTGGTCACCAGACAGTGGGGACTGCCACAGTGCTACAGTGCTTGTGTTCAGGAGACCAGTAATGTCATAGTCCGACATTGCCACAATGCTTACAATGTGTGCCTCTCTACAGCTCATCACACAGGCATGAATAACATCAGCTGGCATCACAGAAGGGTGAGTACTGGGCACAATGGGATGCTCCAAGAGTCATGGTCATTAAACTGTTACCACAGGGTAAGGGGGGGGGGTGTTCACATTATCAATGTTAACTGTTGTGGATTTCTTACTATACCTAATCTATAAATGAAACTGCTGTAGTATGCCTGGGTAGGAGGAAACACAGCCCGAGCAAGTTTGATAGGATTCATGGTTTCAGGCATCATCCACTGATGTCTTAGAACATGTCCCCCTGGAACAGCAGGGACTGCTGTGACTATGTGAATTAACTAAGAGGCAGGATGAACAAGTGAGAAAGCCAGAAAGCAGATTAAATTGCATTCCTTAAGGAACCAACAAGCAAATGAACTAATGGCTGATACCATCAGTGCCCATAGATGGCAAAGAGACAGGACCTTCCGCCAAACTTTTGAAAATGCTGGTTCCCAAACCTGACTGGAGGTTCAAAGGCCTACCCCCACCCCCATCTCAGATCCACTCACTCAGCATCTTTAGATATAGGACTGAGATATTCAGCAGTTTAAATTCCCTGGTGCCTCAGGTGCAGGTGAGCTGACACGCTGAGTGTGGGCCCCAGACCCTCACGGCCTAAGTGAGACATCTCTGTTCTTTTAGGTTGCACTGTGCTCGCCCATGGGAAGGGGCTGCCCATTTGCATGTCTGATAAGCTTTCAGTATTGCTGCTACCTGTGGTCAACTGAGGCTGTGTCCAGGACCTTTATACAGCGAGAGGGTGGGAGGAGGTGGGAGGCGCTGCCTGCTGGTCTGGAGCAAGAAGAGTGGGGTAGATTGTTCCAATAAATAGTGTTCTCTTTCCTGCCTCATCTATGTGGATGACACAGCTGAGGCCTGGGGAAGGGAGGTATCAAAGCCTGGTATCAATCTTAGAGAAGAAATGAGTTGATAGTATTGGTCTGTGCCTCAGTCACACATTTGATGCCTGGTGCTCAAAGCCAGGCCAGTTAGCTAGCCTTTCCTCTTGCTAGTTGATAGCAACCTTCTCAGGTCCTTCTCTAGAGATGAGAGGGACCTGGGGGCATGGGGGTGGGGATCAGCTCTATTTCCTGGCTTGTGGAAGAAGGCAAGGGCTGTGCAGGCACCCCACACTCCACACTATAAAGGAAGGCACAGAGCTGTGCACCCCTGCCGCTGGGCCCTCTGCCCTGGGGGAGTGAACTAAACATTAAGGCATGGGAAGTCAGGTATTGACTCTTGATCTTTTCACAGAAGGTCTCCCTTGGGGTCCTCAGATTTCACACAGCTGATCTCTCTCTGCCTGTTGCAGGCTCTCTGGAGATGGTTTTAGAAGCAGGGGACTGGAGACCAACAGCCACTTCCCCTCTTCCTCCTCCACACCAAGCTCTGATCTTGTTCGGGTATCAGGTAGCCTCATGCTATAGGTGAACATGGCTCTGCCCCAGCTGGTTGGTAAATCTTGATCGGTCTCTTCTAGTCATGTGGTCCTTTACCCTGGATAGTAGTTGGTGGAAATCTGGGTATAATCCTAGCCAATGAGGTATGGTGGGCAGACTTGGAAGCATGGAGTTAGGTAGGGTTTGTGTGATTGTTTGTTGCTTGTTTTATGAGACACGGTCTCTTTGCATGCCCAGCTAGCCTAGAACTTACTATGTAGACTGGGCTGGTCTCCAACTTACAGATCTCCCTACTTCTGCCTCCTGAGTGTTGGGATCGAAGACATGTGCCACCATGCCCAATAGTTTGGTGTCTTTATATGGTGGGGAAACAAGATGGACACATGGGTGGAGAGGTAGATAGATGGCATGCAGGAGTCATGATCAATGTGTATAGTACAGTTATAACAGTAGAATTCAGGCAGCAGACATTCAGGTGGTCACTATGCTATTAATTTAACTTGCCTATGTTTAGAAGTTTACATCACAAAAAATACTAGACACATGATGCCAAGTTTATAATGAAGCCAGGTATGTGCATGCTCTAGGACTCAGCAATTCTATTCCTAGATGTTTGCCTAACAGGCAGGCTTAGTGTTTGTCCCCCACACCCCCAACCTTCCTATACCTCCACCCTCCCCATCCCCCTTCACTCCCTCACCCCATCCCACCCCATCCCACCCCACCCCACCCAAATTGGGCTCAGCTCAGGCTGGACTGTGACCCATAAACACCCAGTATTCCTTAGAAACCTTGTAAAGTGGATTAGTTTGCCAGGAAAAGCCATGACTTTCTTATCTGCTACTACAACCCCTCACCCCCATCTCTGGATAGGGCATCTAGTTCTCTATTAACTCAAACAAGCTTCCAACAGATCAAAGCTCCATGCTAGTTAGTTCCTAAGCTGTTCCAGTTAATCCTCCCTCCTTCCAAATACAGTTTCTTTTTATAACTGGTGATATCCCTCCATACACACACACACACACACACACACACACACACACACACACACCGTCCTGCTTCTCTCTGCTTTCTCAAGAGACTACTTTCTCTCTTTTTCTCAAAAGTTTGGAATAAACTTTTTCTTTTCCACCCATGGAGCAGCCCTTTTGGTAGTTTCTTAACTGCACCTTGGAATACAGTATTTACCAAAAAGATAGCGCAGAGACAGTCACTGCATCATCATCTCAACAGCCCTCCACTGGAGGCCACACTGCTCATCAACAGAAGGACGGGTAGATTGTGAGATCTTCAAATGATGGACATAGACATGAACAAGCCACAGCTCCAAGAGACAGACGAGATTTCATCAGTACAATGCTGGGCAGAGGACACTGAGAATGCTGTCTGTGTGGCAGCATGAATGTAAAGTTCACAAAACAGGCCAGTCTAAGCTGCAATGGGGGCCTCAGGGCATTGCTTACCTATGTTGGGGACAAAGACCAGAGGGCATACAGAGGAATCAGGGCGGGAGGGGGTATTGATCTGGTGCTGGCTGCAGGCAAGTAGTGGAACCCCATGCTTTCTTCTTCATTTTTTTCCTTGGTTGTGTGTTTAACATGCATATGCCTATAGGAGAACACCCCCACTCTGACTCTCTGCAGTGGGACATAGATGCTTAGCATTTCTCCTGCCATCCTATGGCCAGGTGTGGACAGGCCAGCCTTCTCAGATGGCACACAGGAAGGATGGAACAGGGCCTTCTGACAGCATCTTCAGCAACCTTGACTCTGACCTTCCTCCTGGCTTCTGTTTGGGATGGCAGATGCCTTCACTGGCTGAGCCCTGGAGTTGGCAAAGTAAACATAACAGGAAAGGCCAGAGGGAAGCTCGGGTCCTGTAGGTACAAGACAGGAACAGCATCAAGGCAGCTTTCCCTGGGGAAAGAGAGCTGCTTTTACTGCTGGGGAAACTGAGGCACAGAAAGGCACTGCTGGACACAAAGCAAGGTGGCCATGGAGCTGAGTCCTTGGCCCCTTTCCTGTATTCTAGGACAGTGTGAGTGACGGCTTGCTTCTCTCTGTGGTGATTTTATGAGCACTTCTCCCAAGTTGGTTCTCTTCAGTCCTAGATGCTAGGCGGGGATCTAGGACAGATTCTCTGGAAGTCCTGTTGAACAGGAGCAAGTGTGGGGTGGCCTAAGGGCTGCTCACCCACCAGCCACCCCTCCCCTCCCTGCTAGTAAAATGACAATCTTCTGTTCAGGTGGCAGTGAGCTGGATCCCAGAGCAGTCCCCCAAGCCCAGATGGCTCTTCTCTTTCTACCTCTGCCCAGAGTGGGAGAAGACGCCCTCCTTCCCCCAAGCTGGCCACTCCAGGTTCTTTTTCAAGCCCTGGCTTTGGTGCCCTTCTATAAGACTTCCTGGACTCTCCCACTTCGATTTGGAATTGCCAAACTCCAAGATGCCACTTTCTTGCTCTGCTTCGAAAACTAACTTGACTAAGGCAATGAGGGATCCCGTGAACTGGGTCCTCAGATGGAGAAACCTCAGTGTTCTGGAAATGCAGTGTGTTTAGTATATATATAAAGTTGAACTGGGAGGAAGGTGATTGCAGACCGCTGAAGGAAGAAGTGTGGTTATTACATACAGATAAACAAGGAGGCAGGGTTTATGGTACACAGCTACATTGAGGAGGCAGGCTCAGTTCATCTCAGTAGGAGCTGTCTCTGTGGGGCTATTTTTGGGCCATAAACATGGGTGGAAGGAGCTATGGTGGACCTCTCTACATACACTATCACCATCAGACTATGGACCAGGGGAAGTATTTGCTGTCTCCCGGAGCTTCATTCACCCTTGGGGAAAAGGTTTTGCCATTTTCCCATGTGTCTTGAGGCTATGAGGTTCTCGACATGGTCATGCCCATGTCTACAGCATACATCCATCTATCAGGACCTCATTCACTCAGGGCTTTCTCTGCTCCCAACACCGGGAAGCCAGAAAAGAGGCAGTAACTCCTGGGTGCCCAGCTCTGGAGAGGCACACCCTCATTTAGCTCATTAACAGCTTTCTGAGGTAGCAACACAGGCCTCCCAGGCCCTGCTGGAGCCTGAGGAACTGAGGACCAGTCAGGACAAAAGACCTATATCAAATCACACAGAGTTCTTCCCCTGCAGAAGACGAGCCCTGACATAGTCTGTGGAACTGCCCAGCCCAGCAGGAAGTGCTAAGGCCTGGTGGTGTGTCACTGGCAAGACCAGGGCAGAACCAAAAGCTTAGTGCACAGTGATTGGTATTAGTCCACCACAGCTCTGCAAGATGGCTGCCACCGTTGGTCTGGGTTGCCAGAGAAACCAACTATCAAAGAGAATTTGCTCTGTCAACTATTACCTACTTGTCGCCATGTTTGATTTCTTCTCCTAGTAACTAAAGCAGCCAGCAAGAACTTCCTTAGTGGTTAAATGAATCCACAGACTCATTGAGAAGCATAGTGGCCAGCAGCAGCAGAGGCAGAGAGGAAGGCATACCGTAATAAATGGTGAACACACGCAGAAGTAGATCTTCAAAAAAAAAAATTCTGCACATAATTTTGGTAAGAGAATATGTGTTCCTTTGCCTCAGCCCTCCCAATTCCCAGACTTACTTTCTTAGGCATTACTCAGAGACGCAACCAGCATTTCCAGAAATGTCCCCATGACATGGCATGTGACAACAGCCATAGAAGAGCCCACTAGAAGCTTGATGGCAGGCTTTTCAGGGTAGACATTGGGCCCCCCCAGCCCAGCAAACACCCCCTTGACGGTTCCAAGTGACATTGGAAAAGAACAGCAAATGTCACATGGCTTCAAGTGGCCCCAATTTGGTGATGGATAAAAATAAGATGCAAAGTTCCACATTCAGACTCCACATTTGAGAGTCCCTGACTCTTGAGGACCAGATGTTTTTAGCTGGGCTGTCATCTGAAAGTGACAGGCATTTGGCAATAAACCACGTCTCACGCCTTTGATTTTGAACTGTAGTCTTTTCTTGGCTGGTAATATTCGGCGTAACACTGTGTTGCCGTGCAGAGTAGGAAACTGAGCCACTTGTCAGCCCCAGGATGAGATGAGCCCACTGCCCCTCTGCAACTGTCACGTGATGAAGTGAGGGTGTAGGACAAGTGGAGTATTGCCTGTGCTGTAACTCGAATTTCTAAGAGGTCTTTTAGTAAAAACCTGGAGCCAGATATTGGGGTGAAAGCTGAAAGGTCAAAGAAGCAGAGCAAGCCACAGCCACCACCTCTCACCTCACCAACTCCTCAGCATGGAAAAGCCTCAGCTGATAGGCCTCTAACGGAATGAGTTTCCTCAGTCGAAAAGGCTTTAGTTCCTGTCTCCTCAGCCATATATACCTTTCTCCACCCACCATATCACATCCTAGGATTAAAGGTGTGTATGGTGCCCAGTACTGGGATTAAAGATGTGTGCTACCACTGCCTGGCTCTGTTTTCTCTCTTAGACTGAGTCAATATCATGTAGTTCAGGGTGACTTTGATCTCATAGAGATCCAAATGGATCTCTGCCTCCCAAGTGCTAGGATTAAAGGTGAATGACACCACTGCCTGGCCTCTATGTTTAATCTAGTGGCTTGTTCTATTCTCTGATCTTCAGGTAAATTTTATTAGGGTACACAATATATCACCACACCATGCCTTTGACCTCTGATATTCTTGTAATGTATGCTTTATTGGGATATAACCCCATCTTTACACAGTACCATATAGACCCTTTTGTATGTCACTCCTCAATTGGAAGGAGATACTGGGAGCTGGAGGAGGGGGTGTTATCAAGTTTAACCAAAGTGTCAGCTACATTTGCTGCAGAGGTAGGCATGCTATGTGACGTCATTCCTGCCCTTGGCAACTGTCCTAGTTTAGATTTTGTCATTGCTGTGACAATGACAAAAGCATAACAAAAGCAAGCTGTGGAGGAAAGGGTTTATTTGGCTTATGCTTCCATATCACTGCCCATTATTGAAGGAAATCAGGACAGGAACTCAAAATGGAAGGAACCTGGAGGTAGGAGCTGATGCAGAGGCCATGGAGAAGTGCAGCTTACTGACTTGCTCATCCTGCTTATAGCACCGAATTCAGCCCAGAGGATGGCACCACCCACAATGGACTGGATCCTCCAACATCAATCACCAACAAAGAAAATGTCCTACAGGCTTGCCTACAGCCCAATCTGTTGGAGGTATTTTCTCATTTGAGGGTCCCTCCACTCAGATGACTTTAGCTTGTGTCAAGTTGACATAAAACTATCCAGCGTAGCAGATCCAGGTGTGGTGGTATATGCCTTTGATCCCAGCACTCAGGGAGGCAGAGGCAGAGAAATCTGAGTTCGAGGCCAGCCTGGTCTACAGAGCTAGTTCTAGGACAGTCAGGGCTACACAGAGAAATCCTCTCAAAAAACTAAATAACAAAACCAAAAACAACTACCCAGCATGGCAACTTTTCAAGATAGTCACTGTGGCATGGGTCAGTGCCCTCAGATGGCACACAGAGGCACAGGAAATCAGATTCCTCGATGTTGAAGTTGGGATCCAGAGCTGGAGCACCAGAGCTAGTGTTGTCTGTCACTGTGAACACCCGTGGTCAGAGACAAGAAGGGAGCCCTTAAGTTAGGCTTCATTCAGTGGGCCAGCAATGTAAGAGGGAGTCAGGTTCACACCCTAGGAAACATAAACCACCTCAGCCACGGTCAGGTGGTCAGCCTCACCCCCCGCCCCCAGTTCTGTGGTGTCAATGTCCTGCACGTCCCCCACTCAGTTGCCTCTCTACCTCCAGGTTCAGAAGCAGACGGAACTGTTCATAAGGCGCACGTGCAGACTGCTGTCCAAGGTGTGGAGGGGAAACATGCCCTACAAGATATTTAAAGTGCCCCGTTTCTCGAGTCCCTCAGAAGGCCTATGTGCTGAAGACTTAGTCCTCAACTTGGCACTGTTAGGGGAGAGTGGATGCTTCGGGAGGTGGGGCCTAGAGGGAAGTCTTAGGTCATTAAGGACAGGCCCTGAAGTGGTAAGGAGACCCTGGCCCCTTCAAGTGTCTCTAGTTTGCCACATGCCCTCACTGGAAGCCTAAAGGTGACAGATGCATTGACCACAGATCTCAAAGCAAAAGCTCCGGAGCCCTTCCGGATACATGCTGATGGTCCCAGGGATTTGTCCCAGTACCTGACCTCTGGGGCCTATGTCATGGCCCTCCCCTGCCCTGCCCTTCTCTCCAACAGCTGCTGGGACAACTTTGCCTGTGGATGGCTCCAGTGCACTCAGCTTTTACACTCTTTTTTTCTTTCTAAGCTGTTTTCAATGATCAATCACTTTTATAATCAAGATGGAGAAGGCAATAAAAATCACTGGGTCATGCAAAGAGTCTAGAAAGTTCCTGAAGACTGCTATCCCCCAGGTGTTAGCTGTGATTGTTTCCAGATGGTGGGAGGGTGATTGCACTCAGATCTTCCACTTCGTTTTGTCTTTTTTTTTTTTCCTTTGGTGGAAAGGGAGTTTGGGGCTTATTTGGAATTCTGGCTGGCACATTGTCTCCTGAGGTTTCCATGGTGTTCTGCTATGGCTGGGAGGACCCTAAAGGTGGAGGTGGTATCTACAGACCCTTGGTGGCACCCCACCCGCCCACCAGCCTGGGGCATGACCACGCCTCCCCAACATTCACCGGAAAAGCTTGGAGCCAATGCCAGCTTGTGTCTCTCTTCGTCCCCTCCCAGGAGAGCTGTATCCTCGCTCATCTGAAACTTTCAATTAACCAGGCACCAGGCTCCATCTCAGAGGCTGAACAAATGTTCCAGGGAGGGGGGAGAAAATCCGGCCCCAAAGCCCTGGGAGCACATTTCCTTTTAATTAAAGTGAGAATTAAGACGGCTCTGAAACCCATTCTGGTGAGACCAGAAGGTGGTTGGGGAGGGCCAGTGGCTGGGGAGGTGTTCTTGGGAGGGAGGTGGGAGGCAGGGTGCAGGGTATGGGGAGGGAGCCATCCTCCCCTGCAGTTCTCATTAGGCCCCCGCAGGTCTGGGGCTGCCAATGCACAAGGACGGGTGGCTGGCATCAGATGGTCCTGGTAATTAGAACCCATGACCCCAGGGCTGGATTATTGCTGATACTGGCTGTTCGGGTACATGGGAGGAAGCACTTGGGCAGATGGAGTTTAGAACAGGGCCCTGGGCCTCCAGGCTCCCTGTGCATTCCTCCTAAGATAACCTCCCAGAAGCCCTCAGCCCGGAGAAGGCCTCAGTCTTTGTGTCTGGCTCCACCTCTCTCTTGGTGCAGGTGTAGGGGTGGGGAGGCAGGAGGGTGGTGGGGTCACATAATGGTGACCCATAGTTGCTGGGTGTCACCACTGCTTCCGGGGTGAGTCTGTACCTAGGCTTTGTGGGTCTGAATGCTTCCCTGGTCCTTTCTGTCACTGAGGACAGCTCAGTTGTCCCTGGGGGCTTCAGCTTCTCCATCTGTAAAATCGAGGCCACACTGACATTTGTGTTGAAGGCTTGGTGTTCAGGGTGATGCTCTGGGAGGCTGGATGTCCTATGCCAATCAAAGAGCTGGGAATGGTGCAAGGCAGAGGATGGTTTCAGCAGTGTGGCCATGCTGAGAAGAGGACCAGAGGGCTTTGGTCACCCTGGTTCGTCATCATCACTGACATGAAGGAGAACTGGGGTTGGGGGTGGTGAATTGCAGGTAACATGATTGAACAGTCTTGGTCACAGGGAGGGACTGGTTGATTATTGATTTAATTCTCTTTTTATAAGGTGGTTTGAAGTTCTTATTGCCTGAGGGGACAATCCAGTTTCAATGAGATGGAGGTGATCTCTGTTTGGGGGTGATGTTTTCATGGAATGATCTCTCTGTGAGTCTCTTTGGAGGGCTGGAAAGGACCCCGAGAGCTGACAGAAAGATGCCTTCATTCTTGCAAAGCAGTAAGATAGGCCTGCTGCCCTCCACACTCAGATAGGCATGCTGTGAGTTATCAGACACCTTCATGCCGAGGTCAGCAGGTGATTCAGCATAAACACACCTTGCAGAGCAGCCACCTTGCTTTTGTGATCTTGAAGGCCCAGGTGAGGAGTCATTGCTTGCTTTTCCAAGTCTCTGTCTCTGTCTCTCCTTCTCCCTCTCCCTCTGCCTCTCCCTCTGCCCCTCTCCCTCTCCCTCTCCCTCTCTCCCTCTCTCTCCCTCTTCCCCTCCTTCCCCTCCCTTCTCCCTTTCCCTCCTCCCACTTGATGGGCTGCCAATCAAATCCTCCAGAACTGTGAGCCAATAATAAACCTGTCCGCTTACTTCTTGTAAGCCTGTGTCAGGAGCTTTGTTCTAGGGTGAAAACTCCCTGAAACTCTCGCCCTCTGGGCTGCAGTGAGGACTCACTCGGCCTGTGCCGGGTAAGAACAGTGCCTGCTATATGGCCTACCCTCCTAGGGTGTCAGCTGTTCTGTCACTCAGTGTCACCCACTCCATACTGAATCAATGACCTCGTCATTTCATCCCAACGCCTCATGTGCTAGCCACTCGGGTTATGTCTTTTGGTAAGTGCACAAAGAGGCTAAATTACTCGCAAAAGGTCACCCAACTCCTAGGAAGGAGCAGAATCGGGATCCCATTCACCACCTGCTCAGCCATCCTTTCATCCAGCTCCTGGGGATGGGGGTGTAGGTGTGGAAACTGTATGCACTGAAATTGCGATGATAATTTTCCAGACTGTAAAACAAAGGAAGTGGTTATCAGAGTTAGATGGGTGGAGTCCTGGTTTAGACAGAGGAGTTCCAGCTTAAGTCTGCTGCTGTCTTGGCCAGTGAGAGGAGCGTGAAAATCCCCACTGCTTTCTGGAGCAGCAGAAGCAAGAAGAGTGTGTAGCAGGATTTGGGGTATGGAGGAGGAGAAGAGTCCCTAGACAGGCTCCTCCCCTCCTTTACCCCACCCCTGAGCCCATGGGTCACTCAGAGGTGAGGCTCTGAAGCTTCCTGGGAAGAGACGATGAGGCAGGGTGCCCTGGGCATCAGATCCTAGCAAGGGCCCAGCAGGTAGAGAAACTGCTCCCTTCTTAAGAGTTAGCAGTGGTGGATAGGGTGGGAACACCCATTGCTAGACCAGCTCAACCCTGTAGGATATGTCTAAGCCCTAACTCACCTGGGCTTTTGACCATGGGGTCCCTCTGCACAAGTGCCCTTCCTCCTCCATCTGAAGCCACAGGCTCCACTGTCCTGTAACCTTTCTGTCTGAACTAATCATTTCTTACTCAAGGAAATCTGGTACTCCCTCATCTCTGACCAGCGAGGGTCCCTGCTGAAGGTGTCCACAGCTCCATAAGTGCCCTGTGCTAATTATCAAAGAGCCAGTTTCCTTCTCTGGACATGGGGTTCCTGCAGCAAGGGGACTGAGTTTGAGATCCTAATTCTTGAACTTATAGTGCCTGGGACAGAGGTGGTGATAAAAAAAAAAAATGGATGTATGGGTTGGGGATTTAGCTCAGTGGTAGAGTGTTCGCCTAGCAAGCACAAGGCCCTGGGTTCAATCCTCAGCTCAAAAAAAGAAAAAAAAAAGAAAAGAAAAATGGATGTATAAGTGGATTGTGGATATGTGGATGGATGGATGGATGGATGGATGGATGGATGGATGGATGGTGTTCTATTTTGCTTTCTATTACTATGATAAACACTATGATCAAAAGCAACTTGGGAATGAAAGGGCTTATTTCAGCTTAGAGTTTATAATCCATCATGGAGGGAAGTTAGGCCAAAAATTCAAGGCAGGAACCTAGAGATAGAAACCTAAAGCAGAGATCATGGAGGAATGCTGCTTGCTTGCTCGCTCTGGCATGCTCATAGTCCCATACTTAGCTAGCTTTTCTAGATAGCCTGGGACCACCTACTTATAGATGATGCTGTTCACAGTGGGCGGGCCCTCCTGCATCAGTAAACAACCAACACAATTCTCCCCACAGACACACCCATATGTCAGACTGATCTAGGCAGTTCCCTGACTCAAGGCTTTCCTCTCGGATGACTCTAAGCTGTGTCAAGTTGACAGTTAACACTAGCTAGGACAGATGGGCATAGGAACAGATAGTTGTGTGGGTGAATAGTTGGGTAGGCTGGGTAATTGGATGGATGAGTGGGTGGGTGGGTAGGTGATGGAGGACGGGTAAATGAATAGATGAGTGGATAGATGGATAAGTGGATGAATGGATAGATTAGTAGGTGGGTAGATGAGGGGACAGATGGATGGTCTGATGGTAGATGAGTAGACAGACTAGTAATTAAGTGAGCTGATACACTGGGGAATGGACAAAAAGATAAGTTAACTGTTAGCTGGGAAATCTGATCAGGAATGAATTAGTAAAGGGACATACACGGACATACATGGGTGCTGGTCCTTGCTTTACTGCTAGGGAGAGAAAAGCCTCAATCTTTGGGTGGCAATGTTGGAAGCCACTACTGGCCCCATTCTTTATCTTTAAATGTCCTTGGCAGCAAGAACATGAAGCTAGAGTTTTTCTCTCCAGGTCCCACCAAGCCCCGGCAGTCCCGTAGCCCACTTATAAAATAAACATGCAGATGCTTATATTATTTAAATTGCTCGGCCATTAGCTCAGGCCTACCATTGTCTAGCTCTTACTCTTATACTCAGCCCATTTCTGTTAATCTATATGTCACCACGTGTTCCATGGCTTTACCTGCCGCCTTTACATGATGCTCCCTGGACAGCTGGCTGGCGTCTCCTACAGACTTCCCAGCCTCTCCTCTCTGTTTGTCCCGCCTATCCTATACTTCCTGCCCGGCTACTGGCCAATCAGCGTTTTATTTATTCACAACATACAGGACATCCCACAGCAAGAACATTCTTAAATCAGACTTATTTCTTCTAAATCATGAAACTCATGTCACAAAATTGAGTGCTTAAAAGAGGCGCCATGCGGTCGCACTCAGTCTGGTCCCAGCTGCACACAGTTCCCACCTCTGTCCGCAAAGCACTTTCGTCACCAAGAGGAAACCACAAAGCCGTTCGGTTCCCCTCACGGCCACCACTGCCCCACGAATTCACCCTTTCCTGACAAGTCATCTGAATGTAATCATGCAATCCATGGCATTTGCATCTGGTTTCTTGTCTTCCTTGGCTTCCATGTCTCTGATAAACAGAAGGATCAAGAGCAGGTCGAAGGAGGGGTTATTCCAGCTGATGGCTATAGTCTGTCCTGGAGAGAAAGCAGGGCAAGAACTTGAGGCAGGGACTGAAGCAGAGACCGTGGAAGAATGTTGCTCTGCATGGCTGGCTCAGCCTGTCGGCCCAGGACGACTCGCCCGGGACTGTTATCAACCACAGTGGGCTGGGCCCTCCCACATCCATCATCAATGAAGATCCTGCCTCACAGGCCCCTGACGGGGGCATTGGAGGTTCTTCTTTCCAGATCATTCTAGCAATTGTCTAGCATGCACACATGTGTACATACACACACACCCCAAAAACAAACCTTCACCACCACACTTCTGAAACTCTGGCCAATAGAAACTAGTTTCTGAGGCCAGGGAGGACTCTGACAGCTGGGACCATCACTACTGAAGACTCCTATTTACAGGTCAAAGGCGCTCTAGGAGGGCAGGTGGCAGGAGGCTCCCGAGCTGGGGTGGGAGATGCAGAAATCATGCCAGCCCAGAGACCGGTGAGCTTAGGGTAAGCAGGAACTGGGATGCTCTTTCCTGGATTGGGGAGGTTTCTCTGTGGGAGAGACAGGACAGGACCCTCCTCTGGCTCCCTTCAGTGCCTTTCCTTTACTCTCCTTGCGACCCTGCAGGGGATCCATGAACCAGGAGCTAATGTGGAGGCTCAGAAAGGTGAAGGTGACACTCAGCTGAGGCCACAGAGTGGCCTGGCTGAGCCTCACACAGTCAGCCACAGCTTCTGTGATCTTGGTTCCTTTTCTCTTCCATAGGGTCTCACAGCCCAGATTTGCAGCCCTGAAGGACTTCGGCTCCAGTTTTCTGCTCCCAAGAGCCTTCTCAATCCACACCTGCTACCACTGAAGCAGCCCCAAGTCCTGGTCTCTCCCAGTATCTCCCTGCTCCCTCTGCAGGCGGCAGCCAAGGATGCCTTCATGGTACAAGGATGCCACCTGGTGTCTGTGATGTGTACAGCACCCCCAGAAACAGGCCAAGAACTGACAGACAGGGTAGGGGCTACCTGGCTTTACCTGTGCTGATCTCATTCAGTTCTCTCTTGGCCATACAGAAGCTACTGCCTTTGTTTTAAAAAATCAAGAAAAGCAGGTGACTAAGGACACAAAGTCTCCAGATCAGTCAGCTTCATAGAGACCAGATGAGCAATGGCATTTGTTAGGAGATGGAAGGACAGAATGGGGGGGGGGGGGGGTCATGTTTAACAGAAGCAGGCATTCATTTTTGTTGGAGGAAAGAAGTCTAGAGACAGTGGTGGCGTAGGCTGCACGTAGCTGTGAGGTCAGTTTACTTCCTGTTGCTGGCATCAAAGACCCTGACAAAGCAGGCTATTGGGACTTCGGTTCAGAGGTGCACTTCAGTTGCAGTGGGAGGTCGTGGTGGCAGAAGCATGACCTGGCTGGTTGTGTCACATCCACAGTCAGGAAGCCAAGAGAGATGAGCACTGGTGCTCAACTCACCTTCTGCTTTTTACTCAATCCTGGATTCCCACCCCAGGGCTGTCCACATTCAGGATGGGTCTTCTTACCCCCAACTAACCTAACTAGAAAATTCTGCATATGCCCAGAGGCTTGTCTCCTAGTGATTCTAGGGCCTGTCAAGATGACAGTTAGTGTTAACTATCACAATGACCCACTGACATCCTTAAAGTGGTAGATTTTGTGTAGTGTAGTTTATTACCATATAATTGTGTGACTCAACTAAGTGATGAGTAAATACCTAACTGTAAGAACATGTTGAGTGCATAGTGCAGCATTTATGGAGCTTAGGCTGTGCCTGTTGTTATGTGTTGTGTCTGACCTGTTTGCTCAGGCCCTGTTGTGTGATGGGTACTGCCAAGCTTCTTGATGCAGTGAACAATGGAGCTGTCCCACGATGGAGCTGGTGGAAGAGAGAGTAAGAAGTGCTAAAATGTCAGACAGGGTTGGGCTTGTTGCTACAAAGAAACAATAAAGCAAGATTAAAAGGTAGTGAATGGCCTAGTGGGAGGAGGGCTCTCCCAAGAAATAGAATTTGAAAGTTACCTATTTCCACGGCCATCTTGTTACAGATGAGCTATCCACCCCAACACAGACACTTGGTGGGTGTCATAGAGCTAGGAAGAGACCTGGACAGAAATTGGACCTTGTGAAAGACTATCCCTGGAGCCCCTATTTCCACCCTTCAGCTCTGCCAGGGTCTCGGGGCAACACTGAGCTTCTGCCAGCTTCCCTGTGTGCCCAGCAGGTGGCACTGTGGCCTGAGAACAGACATTCTACTCACCACCCTGCAATGCTAGCTGAAAGGGCTGTTGATGCCAGGCAGGGAAAGGGGATAGCTGGGCCAGACCTCGGGGACAGTGGCAGGCATCCTGATAGGAAGACCAGCTTTACCTGTTCAACCTTCTGGTCATATCCTGCTGTGTGAGTCCTGGCTGGAAGCCACCTCTTTCCTGCTGGGGGGTTGGGGGGATGGCCCTATAGTTGACTGCAGAGGAACTGGAGTTAGGCTTAGGTGTGCACTCACTCCATGGTGTTTCTTGGATCCCTCCTGCGCTGAGTGAACCCTGGGACTTGAGAAAAGAGTTATAGAGATGTCTGCTGCAGAGGATCCTGCTGATACCAGCCCATGAGAGATGTGGAGCCTGTGTCATGTTAAGGGGGTTTCCTGAGGCAGAGAAGCCAGGTGTGGGCAGTGCTGTGGGACTGGAGAACTTAGACAGAGCCGTCTGTGGAGAAACACCTCACTGCAAAGGTCCTTTCTGAATCAAAGGGATGTGGGGGTGTGTGGGGGGGAACCACAGAGATTCACAAATGAATGGTATTTAGGGCACAAGGATAAAAGCAAGAGGCCTCTCAGGATGACAGAGCCAGAGCAGAGCATGCCAGGACCAAAATGGCAAGAGGCAGAGCATCTGGAGGACCTTGTGGGTTACCACAGAAGCAAGAGAGCTATAGCTCTCTGAGTGACACAGTGGGGGAATGTTCTCGACTGTGGTGTGACATGACTCTGGCTTCCATGTTCATAGCCCCCTCTTAGCTACTGTCTGTGTGAGGAGCCTGGCATATGCCCAGAGAAGGGTAAGTGTCTGTGTCCAGGTGAGGCTGTGGCAGCAAATGACCCCACATGGTGCCAGGCTTCTCTCTGTTGCACACAGCATGACTACAGAGGATTGGTCCAAGTGGGTAACAGCCCTTCCTTGGGGTTTCAACTGGTAGAAGGGTAGTCAGTTTAGGATGTAGGTACTTTCCATGTGAGGTTCCAGGCACAGAAAGAGTCAGAACCCTGACAGCAATGATGCTCCTGACCAAGAGGGACATTTTCCTGGTCAAGAGCATTTCCACAGGTCAGAGTTCATCAGGGAAGGTTGGGAGCTCAAGCTTCCAGGCCCTCAGAGGATACTGGACTAACAATGGATGCCACATTGCTCTTAGGATTGCCACAATGAACCTCGTCTAAAGAACCTAAATTCTAGTTACATCTCTTCCCATTTGGAGGACTGGGTACCTCTGCTTCTCTAGGAGAAGGCTGTGCCAAAGCTGGGTGAGAGCAGAATCAGGGTTCCCAGCATGAAGCAACATCTTCCTGCAGGAGCCGGGCCATGTGGTAAGCCCTCCCAGTCCACTGCCCAGGTGTCCTTACCTTGTACTTCCAACCAAAGACCAGTGCCACACACATTCCCATCTCCCCTGGCCCTCTACGCCAGCTCACCACAGCTCTCCTGTCGGGTGAGAGTTCCTCTTCCTCTGAGCACCTCTGTGTGTGATAAAGCTTTTTGATAAATACTTTCCTTGGCATTCAAGGCTGCCTTGTTTATGATCTGAATGTGTTCCCTGAGGATTTGGGTGTTAAAATTTACTCCCTATTGTGAGGAATGAGGGGGGTAGGTGGAAACTCAATATGGCCTTGGTGTTTGGAGGTAGGGAGGGCCTTTGTCAGGGAATTAGGATTAGATAAGAGCATCCGGATGGTGCCTTAATCAGGAGAGGATGGGTAGGTTACACATGAGTTCCCAGTCTATGTGATGCCCTCTGCCTCTGCCTCCACCAGATACTGTCAGCAGGCAGCCCTGGTATTCCAGAAATCAATGAACCTCACTTTTTTTATTTAAATGTTTGTTTTGACGTAAGGTCTCACTGTAGCCCAGGCTGACTCTGAACTCACTGTGTGGCCAAGGATGACAGCACTCACTCATTCTGTGGTATTGGCAACAGAAAAGGGACAGCCACAGCATCTTTTGGAACCCAGCATCTGTTCCCTCTCTCCTACCATTTCCTTGTATGTGGCCTGTACTCCAGACCCGCCTGCTACCCAGCTCTTCTCTGCCTTTCCCTGTCGGTGTCTTGACATAGGCCACTCTTTCACCCATGATTCTTTCCTCTGTGGACAGTAGGCAAACTTGGGCTGCTTGTCCAAGGCTCAAGTGCACCTCTGTCTGAAGTCCCCTCTCTCACCTTGGCAGAGGGACTGGGCTCTGCTGGCCTTGTGCAGGCTTTGTGCAAGCATTCCGTCATTTTTTTTTGGGGGGGGAGGGCTTTTAGGAATGCTTTTATTTGCAAACTTACATTGGTCCAAGTCAGGACTTAACACACTTAACATTTTCCTGTGGAAACAACCCTACTACCAAAATTAAATGTTTTACTTTTCCCCCTCATAAAACATAAAGCTACAGAGAACCTAACTGGAAAATTTAGAAAAGTCAACACAACTTCTACGATTCCTTCGGTAGAAGAAGATAGCTCCCATAACCATCTCTTCCCATACGATATCCAGGGCGGCACTGATCTCTTGGAAGGAAGAGCCCACCTCGTGTTGGTGGCTCTTGTTGCTGGAAATCGCCCCCTTGCAAGAAGTCATCTTAAAATTTTACGGAGGAGCTACCATCATCCACGTGTGGGGGGAACCTCCTGACTCCTCCACTTCTGCCTCTTCCTCCTCTGCCAGGGCCGGTGTATCTTATAGGTGGTGGAGGTAGTCCAAGTCTCCAGTCCCCACCGGTGCTTTGGTGGGAAGCTCCACTCCAGCTTTTCCGTTGGAGGGCTTTCCATTGGCGGTTCTGGCTGTACCCTTCACCCCCACCCGCTTCTCACAGGCTGCATGGTTAGCTCTTTAGGATTTGTTGGTTTCACTACCCTTCTTCCAGATCATTCCCACTATTAGCCCGTGTCTTATGCATAGGGCTTTAAGGGCTTTCCATTTGAGTTCTGGACTGAAAGCGCCAAAGATGATCGTTTCTGGTTTTGCTTCAGTCATTGTCTTCTGCCCAAACTAGCGGGAGTAGGAAGAGGGGTCTGGAAGGTCTCGAGTGCTCCTCGGCTTCTAAGATAGCGGGGATGTCGACACTGAGGGCCCAAACCTCTCTTTTTCCTTCTCCTCCGCCTCCTCAGGCGCTCAGCGGTGGTCTCAAGTCTGTCTGTCTGTGAGGATCCCACCTCAGAAAGCCTCCCGCACGCTATCATTTCATAGAGAGGATTTGCACCCATGGATTCAGTCAGGGTCCTGGAAATGACCCGCCCCCAAGTGCTAGAGGGGAGTATTGTCACCTGTCCCTATACCCCAGCCTACACTGTACCTACTATGCACATAACATTTCTCTTACAGTCTATTGTTAAGAATAAAATGCCATTCTATCCATTGGCTTTTTTTTCCCCTACAGTTAGAAAACCCCACCCTGGAACCCCCTGCAGGACAGCAGGGGCTATGCCTTAATTATCTCCCTGCCTCTCAGAGCTCAGGCAGTAATGAATGTTTGCTCAGAGCAGTGAGTAAATAGAGGAAGGCATGGTTATTTAAATGTGAACGGAAGAGTCAGTAATTGAATGGATAAGCAAACACATGTGAGTAAGTGAAGGCATGAGTCAGCAAATGAAGTGGCGGGTTACAGACTCAGCAGGATCTGGGAATGGGTCCTTCCAGCCCCTGCGCCCTCAGACTGCCGATTTCTGCAGGGCTGCCCCTATGCCTTAGTCTCCTGAACTGAAACCCTGTAGGCACTGGCACCCACCTCAGACCTGATTCCACTTCCTGAGTGAAGCCTTGAAAGCTGCACCAGCTAAGGCTGCTCAGGGGACCCTGAACAGACTGTCCCTGTAACCTTGAGCTGCTGCTGGGGGGCAGTGGGAGCGGTAGGGTGGCTGCCACAGGTCAGGGCCCGTCCTCCTACATCCTTAGAAGAAGGAGGACCTCTGGAGAGGCCATTCCTCCTCCTCCACACCCCAGTCCCACAGTGAGGGGGCGACAGAGCCATGAGCGGGGAGCCAGTGGTTGCCATGGCAACACATTAAGAGATGTGAAGCTGCTTTCAGTTCCCAGCCTCAGCTTCTGGAAAGGGGTCAAGCATGTGGGGCAGAGAGCAGAGTCGGGAAGGGAAAACTACTGCCACCCCCACTCAGTCTTCACTGTTAACCACATCCCAGCACACTGCTCCAAGTCCCTTCACCTGGGGCGTCACTTCCCAGCATACTCTTAAGGAAACTGGGACATGGTGTTTCCATTTCACAGGTCAGGAAGCTGGCACTGGGATCACCTGCACAGCCAGTTGGCTCTTGGATTGAGTTCCTGGTTTCAAAGCCTGCACCCTTATCTCCTAACAGTTGTCTATGCTGGGTCAACAGAACCAAAGACCCCAGAATTCCACTGGCTTGGGGAATACACGCATTGGTCCACTAAGCCTGACATCTACCCAGGAAGGCTCAGGCCTACATACACACAAGCAGAAAAGCTTCTAGAGCTTGCTCATGCATACAGCAAAACACATGCATATACACAGCAGTCTTAAATGCATGCGCACACAGTCACACCTATGCACACTCATTCTCACACATAGACACAGCTACAATCGCACAAGCAGGCACACACCTGTATGTCCATGGAAGCAGACAAAAGTCTTCTTTGACATGTTGCTTTGGAGTTTGTCTCCTCTCTTAAGATGGCAGTTTGTTTCTTTAGCCACTGACCCTGGCCTTGGCTGTGTGATGATGTTCTGGCCCATGCAAAGTTAGCAAGCACAGGGCTGGGGAGATGATGGGGGACGGCATAAAGTATTTGTCTCACAAGTGTGAAGACCTGAGTTCAGATCCCCAGAACCCTCAAGAGCTGGGCGTGGTGACTTGTGCTTAGAATCCCCAAGTCCAGTGACAGTAAGATGGGAGGCCAAGACAAGAGGACCCCTGGAGCTCCCAGACAGACAGCCTAGCCTACTGGGCAAAATTCTAGGCCTGGGGAAGACCCTGTATCAAGCAAAAGGTGGAAGGTTCCCAAGGAATGACACTCAAGGTTGTCCTCTGGCCTCTGCATATAGTCACACACACAGGCTTGCATGTACCTTCGTGTGTATATGCATGTGTGCACACGCAAGTGCACTCACATTAGCAGGTATAACTATAAATTAGCAAGGATAACTTTGGGAAAGTGTATTTCCACTGTATATTTCTGTTTTCTCTTTCTTTTGTTCCTTGCCTTCACTATGAAAACATGCCCAGGATGTTAGAGGAGAGCTCATTACACAGAACCAAGTCATCTCCTTTGTCCTAGCTGAGATCATCTACAACTTTACTTCATGGACAAAACGAATCATCAAAAGTGAAGCTGACTGAAACTGCCAATCAAAGCCCAGGTGATTCATGAGCCAAATACCTACTTACTGTAGCAGTGTGGCACCGAGATTCCGTTCTTGCTTGTTACACGGCGTTGCAACCAATGAATAACTGATACGCATATACATTGAAGAAGAATGTGTCCTGAGAAGGACCTAAGCACTGTGTTCACGTGCTTATCTTCTAAATGACATCCCCCTCCCCCCCACTTAGGAAATCATTGTTCTGTATTTCTATTATTTCTTTCTTTTTTTTATTAAATGTGTTTATTTATTAATTTTTCCCATTTTGCATACCAACCCCAGTTCCCCCTCCCTCCCCTTCTCCCGCCTCCTCACTTCCCTCCCACTCTGCCCCCATCCACTCCTCAGAGTGGGTAAGGCCTCCCGTGGCAGTCAACAAAGTCTGGCATACCAAGTTGAAGGAGAGCCTAGCCCCTCTCCGTTGTATCAAGGCTGAGCAAGGTATCCCACCACAGGGAATGGGCTCCAAAAAGCCAGTTCATGCACCTGGGATAAGTCCTGGTCCTGCTGCCAGGGACCCCACAAACAGATCGAGCCACATAGCTGTCACCCACATTCACCGGGCCTAGTTTGGTCCCATGTAGGTTCCTGAGCTGTCAGTCTGTAGTCAGTGAGCTAGGCAAGTGCTCTACCATTCAGATAAATCCCCACCCCCGCTCCTGATGTTTTGCAATCTTGCATCTAAGCAGTTAACACCCAATATGCTGGATACACAGACAAGGAGCTTCCCTTAAGCATTCAGGAGGGTGGAATCTTGTATCAAGGTCAAGGTCAGCAAGCAATGCAACAGTTACGCAAAATGGGGGCCAGGGACCTACAGGTTCCCCCCTTTACTGAAAAATGAGCTTCTTACTTAGGTTGCATGGGACGTCAGCAGGTCACCTTACCCATCATGGAGACACCTGTCCAGGCCACACAGGTGTTCTGTCTTAGGTTGGTGAGCGCCCCCTAGGAACTACCTGTCTCTGAATACTCATTATCATACAGGCTCAAATGTGTGAGAGCTGCAAAGTTAACTGTTGCCAAAGATCTCTAGGTGGCGCTGGGCTTGCAATCTGTGCCCATAGCCATAGCCAGTAGGTTAAAGGCAACTGAGCCATTCCCTTCCTTAATGAGTCTTACTGCAAATTGGAGACTTTGTAAGATGGTATCCTGAGAACAAATGGAACTTGAGTTTGTAAATTTATAGCTTTCAAGGCCAATTGAAATGTATATAACTATTGATTTAAATTTGTCATACCCAATAGAATGAAAGATTAACTGTGGTAGCTACTTTTGCTGCCAGGGTCTCCACTGTGCTAGCTGTAGTAACCCATCATGAAATGGCAATCCCCAAAACAGTAGTAGCAGTGGTCGTCACTGTTATAACAGCAACAATGGCAGCAGCGATGTCAAATTCTCTTCTGGATCATGTGGGTATCCATTGGCATGGAGGCAATTCCAGGAACACAAACCACTGAGGCCCATTATTCTTGATCCCAGCACGACTCAAGCTGGCAGCTCTGCAAAAGAACCATAAAGAAAACAAAAAACAAAAACAAACAAAACAAACAAAAAAACAAAAACCAAAAAACAGGCAGCTCACAAGGAACAGAACTAATCGTCTCATAATGACTACATTCAGACTCACAAATTTTAAGGTATCTTCAAAGGAGGCTAAATGAATTTCAGGAGGCCAAAAATGTTGCACAGAACCACTCCTGAGAAGTAGGTACTGCTCCAGCTTGAATAGGGTTGTGAAAATGAAAAGGCTTAGCTGGCATGCTACTGTTAACAAATGGAGGTCAGTGACCTTCAGGGTTATCCTTAATCTTCTAGGTGTCTGTATGACACATTCTCAAACATACTTGAAAGAGCAGTTACCATACATTACCTTCTGGAGAATCCAACCGCATGACTGCAGTTCCTAGGCTTACGTTAATGCTTGCCAAAGCTGGCCATATTGGACTTTCAATCCCCATTGGCATTGGAGGGGTGAGTTTTTCATGAAGGCTCAATAGGTCTCTGCCATGTTGGGTTTCAGCTGCAGCCACAGGGCACCCTCAGTATGCAGAAACCCAATGAGGAATTGTATTGTCCTGAGGAAAGACATAAGCAGAACCCTAGGTCCACACCAACACCAGATTGGGTCCCCTCCAAGTGTCAGTAGAAAGGTCCTTCCATCGCTCCAGAGGGTGATTTGCAATAAGAGCCCTCCAGTGCTTATCTGCAGTGGATACTCCAGCAGAATACACCGATAAGAAATTTAAAATATATAATACAAGAGAAAGAATAGAATGTGGAGAGGAATGATGAGCCCCTAGTTTCCCCTTTTTTCTGTAGCAAAATGTTTGCCTGTTTGTTTATTTTTAATAGTTCAAATTTTTCTTTTCTTTTTTATTTTTTAAGATTAATTAATTAATTTATTTTTCTATTATCAGCTTCATACAGTATAAATTCTTACCTTAATAGTCTAATGTTTCATTGAGGGTTTCTCAGTAATTGAGTAAAACCAGATCTTATTATAAGCAACAATCATCCTAAGGTCCTCCATGTCATATATATAGCCTTATGGTTCTGTGGGTTGCAGTCTGATTGTTTTTTGTTTTCTATCTAGAATCCACTTATGAGTGAGTACATACCATGTTTGTCCTTCTGGGTTTGGGTTACCTCACTCAGGATGATTTTTTTTTCTAGTTCCATCCATTTGCCTGCAAATTTCATGCTCATTGTTTTTCTCTGCTGCATAGTACTCCATTGTGTATATGTACCACATTTTCTTAATCCATTCTTCAGTTGATGGGCATCTAGGTTGTTTCCACGTTCTGGCTATTACAAATAATGCTGCTATGAACATAGTTGAGCATGTATCTTTGTGATATGGTTGAGTATTCCTTGGGTATATGCCCAAGAGTGGTATGGCTGGGTCTTGAGGTAGTTCGATTCCCAGTTTTCTGAGAGACCACCATACTGACTTCCACAGTGGTTGTACAAATTTGCATTCCCACCAACAGTGGAGTAGTGTTCCCTTTGCTCCGCATCCTCTCCAACATTGACTGTCATTAGTGTTTTGGATCATAGCCATTCTGACAGGTATAAGGTGGTATCTCAGAGTCGTTTTGATTTGCATTTCTCTGATGATTAAGGATGCTGAGCATTTCTTTAAATGTCTTTCAGACATTTGTGTTTCTTGTTTTGTGAATTCTCTGTTTAGCTGTTTAGTCCATTTTGTAATTGGATTGTTCGGTATTTTGATGTCTAATATTCATATACTGTGGAGATCAATCCTCTGTCAGATGTGGGGATGGTGAAGATCTTTTCCCATTCTGTAGGCTGTCTTTTTGTCTTATTGACCGTGTCTTTTGCCCTGCAAAAGCTTCTCAGTTTCAAGAGGTCCCATTTATTAATTGTTGTGCTCAGTGTTTGTGCTGTTGGTGTTATATTTAGGAAGTGATCTCCAGTGCCAATGCATTCAAGAGTACTTCCTACTTTCTCTTCTATTAAGTTTAGTGTAACAGGATTTATATTGAGGTCTTTGATCCACTTGGACTTGAGTGTTGTGCATGGTGAAAGATATGGGTCTATTTATAATCTTTTACATATTGACATCCAGTTATGCCAGCACCATTTGTTGAAGATACTTTCTTTTTTCCATTGTATAGTTTTGGCTTCTTCATCAAAAATCAGGTGTTCATATGTGTGTGGATTAATGTTAGGGTCTTTAATTTGATTCTATTGGTCTGTATGTCAGTTTTTATACCAGTACCAGGCTGTTTTTATTACTATAGATCTATAGTAGAGCTTGAGATCAGGGATAGTGATGCCTCCAGAGGTTGCTTTATCATACAGGATTCTTTTAGCTATCCTGGGTCTATTGTTTTTCCATATGAAGTTGAGTATTGTTCTTTCCAAGTCTGTGAAGAATTGTGTTGGGATTTTGATGGGGATTGCATTGAATCTGTAGATTGCTTTTGGTAAGATTGCCCTAAATGACATCTTAATGAGAAGTTATTCATATAAGAGTCATCCTTTTACATTGTCTTAGTTTGGGTTATACCATGACCAAAAGCAACTTGGGGAGTGTGGTGGTTTGAAAGAAAATGGCCCCCAAAAGGAGTGACACTATTAGGAGATATGGTCTTATTGGAGGAAGTGTGCCACTGTGGAGGCAGGCTTTGAGGTCTCTTTTGCTTAAGCTTAGCTCAGTGTCACAGTCTCTTTCCTGTTGCCTGCAAGATCTAGGGCTCAAAGCTACTTCTCCAGCACCACGTCTTCCTGCTTGCTATCATGCTCCCCAACATGATGGTAATGGACTGAACCTCTGAAACTGCAAGTGAGCCACCCCAATTAAATGTTTCCCTTATAAAAGTTGTTGTGCATGGTGTCTCTTTACAGCAATAGAAACCCTAACTGAGACAGGGAGGAAAAAGTTTATTTCAGCTTATAACTAACTCTCCATCACTGAAGAAAGTCAGGGCAGGCACTCAAGGCAGGAATCACAGCAGAGGCCATGGAGGAG
This sequence comes from Onychomys torridus, assembly GCF_903995425.1. Taxonomy (NCBI): domain Eukaryota; kingdom Metazoa; phylum Chordata; class Mammalia; order Rodentia; family Cricetidae; genus Onychomys; species Onychomys torridus. Next base: position 104,190,183 of record NC_050445.1, read on the forward strand.
TGCTGCTTATTGGCTTGTTCCTCGTGGCTTTCTCATCTTGTTTTCTCCTAGTACTCAGGACCACTAGACCAGGGTGGCACCACCCACAGTGAGCTGAGCTCACCCACATCAGTCATGAAAATGTATCATAGGCTTGCCCACAGGTCAATTTAGTGGAAACATTTTTCTCAATCAAAGTTCCCTTTTCTAAAATGACTCTAGCTTGTGTCAAGTTGACATAAAACTAGCCAACACACACACACACACACACACACACACACACACACACACACACACACACCATGCAGTGATTTTTTAAAATCCTATTCACAGTCATAAAACCAGCACTGTCAGCTGACACCAGAATTTTCTTCTCTCAGAAAGCAGCTCATACCCATCACTCTCCACTTACAATCAGAAACTCTCTTTTTTGTGTCCAGCCATCTTCACTTGTACAGTGCTTTCAGGGTCCATCCTTGTGTCCACCAGTGCCAGTACTGGGTGATAGTCCTCTGTGAGAGTGGATCACAGTCTGTCTGTGCATTTGTTAGATGAATAGATTTGAGGAGGTGATGCGTGCTGGCTATAGCCAGGGTCACAGCTCTCCCAACTTGGACTTCTGTTATACTTACCCTGCCAAAGGGAGCATTGGAGTGACTTGGGGACACTTTTGGGGCCCAGTGTAATATGCAGAGGTAGCAGCTCATTGTCCCTTCCTTGTGCAGGTTGATGTTATCCACCCTGGCCTAGCAGTGGCTTCCAGGAATAGCCTTCTGCCCTGCTGACTTAACTCTGAGCACAGCCTGGGAAGTGATGAAGCACCTTAGTGGGAGCCCCGGGTTGGGGACCAGAAATGTGTGGGTCCTAGAGGACAAACAAGATCAGAAGTGGACAGAGGCTAACATCTTGGGACTGGACAAAGAAATTGATCCTCAGACACAGTGCTATAATCAGATTCAGTTCTCCTCACTATCTAGTCAAAATTATTTCGCAGAGGCAAAACATCCCCAATAATGCAATGCTAACCAGTATTCACACGCCAGACATTATATTTTATGATGGAAAAGATGCAAAATAGTTTACTAAAACGTCTTGTCTGAAGGATCTAGACCCAAAGCCACCCGTGTGTGTGAAGTCTCATGCTCTCTGCACCCAGACTCAGTACAAAGCAAATGTCAGTCAGCAGCATGGCATAAAAAGTGACCTAGCAGCTGAGCAGCAGTGGCATATGCCTTTAATCCCAGCACTCGGGAGGCAGAACCAGGCGGATCTCTGAGTTTGAGGCCAGCCTGGGCTACAGAGCAAGTTCCAAGAGAGGAACCAAAACTACCGGGAGAAACTCTGTCTCAAAACAACAACAACAACAACAACAACAAAAAAAAAAAAAAAAAAAAAAAAAAAAAAAAAACAACCCGAAAAGGTGACCTAGCATTCCTTTACCTTTGTAGGAAACATCAAAGTAGGATGAAAACTACTAGAATCAAGTAGAATACACACAGAAAGGATATGGGCTAGGGAGAAGCAAGCACGAGGATCTGAGTCTGATCCCCAGAACCACACAAAAAAGCCAGACCTAGCATTTGTCTTTATACCAGCTCTGAGTGGGCAGAGACTGGCACTTCCTGAGGGCATGCTTAGCCAGCCAATCTAGCTGAACCCAAAAGCTCCAGTGAGAGACCCTATCTCAAAGAGTAAGGTGGAGAACAGTTGAAGAGCTGGCCTCCAGATGTGTGTCTGCAGCTGCACAAATAAACATACACGTATGCATGAAAGTAGGAAGGTGTGAGGAACTTAATGAGTAGACAAGTACTTATTTGACTTTGGGATGCTTATAGTATTTGCTGGGTATATATATATCAAAACATTGTAACTTTTTAAAAAAAATTCTAAATATTCGTTGTGTGTACCTAATTTTTTCTAATGATGAAATCTTTTTGTTAAAGAGAATACCCTGTATTTTACATTTCACTTCTCCCTATCTACAAAATACAGATGGATAGACCCATTCTGGTATACACATCATAGCATAAAGTGACTACATACAAAGAAAGTGAGACAGACAGACACAAGCACACAGCAAGTGAGAGAGAGAGAGAGAGAGAGAGAGAGAGAGAGAGAGAGAGAGAGAGAGAGAGAATACACCCCAAGATTAAGCACTCCCCAGCTTAGCTCCTGGTGAGTGAGTCCTTTGGTCCCAAGTGTGGTCTCACCCTCAGAAACGGCAGGGGAGCTATGAGAAGCGCCCCAACCCAGCCACAAGCACCACAGCTCTCCTGCTAACAGCCTGCTCCACACAGCGCTCTGGAGCCCAGATAGTTCTCACCTGCTAAGAACTGGCCTTTCTGCTCCCTTCTGGTTTCAGGGTCTCTCCTGCAGTGATGTCTCCTAGGGAATCAAGGCAGTGAAGTGAACAAGAGTTGGCTTCCCATGGGGAGAAGCTGGGCTTCTCCCTAAGGACTAAATGAGTAACTGGAATTTTTGTCATGGTGAAGGATAGCAAGCGTCTGGCTCAGGTCTCTCTTCCTATTCTTAGAAAGCCACGGTCCTGGTGGTAGGTAGGGTCCCATCTTGACGACCTCACCTTACTTTGGTTACCTCCCAAAGGCCAGCCTCAGAAGGTTGTCACTGGATTAAGCTGCTACCCTCCTAAACACTTCACTGTGGGGACATGTAAACCACAGAAACAGCCTTCTGTCTTCACAGAGGGGTGAGGACTCCCCCATCCCCTTTCCTTTATTGTGTGCATCTTCATCTCTCACTCATCCTCTGCTTTCCTCCTAACTATACATTTTCTCACCGTGACCAACAAGCCTTTACTATAATGGCAGTTGATTGGTATTTCAGGTTTTGTTGGCCATGTATACTCTTGAGGCAATCCACAGAGACCCTGCCAGACATGGAAGAGCATGCCTGTGTTCCAATACAGCTTTAGTCACAAGAAAAGGCAGGAATGTGAGGCCCCTTCTGGACTCACAACTCTGAGAAAGGGGCCTGAGCCTGTCCCAGCCCTAGCATTCCAGACCTTAGCTATACCTGCCATGGAGGGGTTCAATACTCAGCTATGGCAGTGGGCTATGACTCTGCATCAGTCTGTCTGTCCTTTGCTTCTACTTTGTCCCCTCTGTCCACAAAATATCACAAAGGCTCAGCTTTTCAGAAACACAGTTCCCTGCTCCTAGGACCAAGGAAGGGGGTCTATGATCCTTGGCAGCTAATGTGTGCTCGTAATCATGGGTCTCACAGGCCTCAGGCAGATGACAGGAGCCCCACATTTAGCCTCTCTGGAAAGGCACAGAACTACCTGGAGAAGCAAAGATCCAAGAGACCCCAGCAGGACCAGGGCTGGCTTCCACTCGCCAGGCAATGGTCCAGAGGAGCCCAATCCCTTCCTGACAATCATACCTCTTTTGTCTTAGGGTTTCTATTGCTGTGAAGAGATACCATGCCCATGGCAACTCTAAGAAAGGAAAACATGTAATTGGGACTGGCTTACAGTTTCAGAGGTTTAGTCTATGGGGGCCAGTCATAGTCAAACCACACCTTTCTGCTTCTGAACAGCAATAGTGATGGTGGAAAGGCTCTTTTGTGCCACTATTTTGTCCCCCAAATGGGGGTTCAGTACAGTCAGACCCCCATATCTGCAGATCCATACCCAGAATCAATAAACATGGATCAGAAATATTCTGGGGAGAGGGGGAAGAAAAGGTTGTGTTTCCCAAATGATACAGGACAAGGATTTGTGTAGCATCTACACTCTATCAGTATTATAGTCTAGAGATGACTTAGTATATATGGCAAGTCTGTGTCAGCTTTATGCAAATACCACAGTATTTCCTGTAAAGGTCTTGAGCATCTGCAGATGTTGCTATGTCCCTGGATGATGGTATTTACTGAGTGATAAACACTGGGGACTGAAGCTTGAGGTCTAGCAGGTACATAACAAATGAACACTAATGAAGCATTCCCTATACATTAAAAAAAAAAAAAAAGGAGTAATGGACAATGGCTTGTGGAACCAAGAATATTTAGAGATAAAGATTGATTGTGCAATCAAGCACATTTTAGGGAAGTGTAGGGGTCAAAGGGAGATGCAACCATTGGAAAAAAGTGACCCATATCTGCAGGGAGCTCAGGGCAGCCTTGGCCTGGCTTCTTGCCTGGAGTAGGCAGCTTCATTGTGTCTATGGGGTGCTCTTCACCACAGAAGCAAGATTGTCAGTCAGAAGGCATTAACTATGATGTCAGAAGTAAACTTTCCAATACCTTGGGGTGTGGGGGGAGTAGAAAGTGTGACATGCTCCTGGGCAGGCAGCTGCTTGGAGCTCGCAGTCCCAGGATGCCCATCAGCATCCTCTCTTAAGTTGCCAACACCCCTTCAGAAGCCACCACAACAAGGGGTCCGTTTATCTTCGTGGAAGATCAACAGCAGAGGCTTTGCTGATTAGCATAATGACTGTTAAAAATAAATGTGTTTCCAGAGGTGAAATCCGTGGCTTGTTAGGCAGCTTAATGGATGCTGGAAGCAAGCACTTGATGAGATGAGTGGAATTCAGAATATGTAACTTGGCTGCAGTATTTCAGAGACACTCTTGCTTGGCATGAACAGTGTAAGGAACCCGTCAGCCCCAGGGAGGCACTTCTGCATGGATCTAATAGACTGTGTCCAGCCATCAGCTGAAGATGACTTGAGGTGGCCTGTGGCAGTTGTAGATTATGACCATCGTCTGTCTGTCTTGCATTTAACCACACTGAGAGCTGCTTTCTTATACTAGCTACTTATAGTTGGTGTTTTCATGAGGGCAGAACTTGCCCATGCCTGGGAGAATACTGACTGCACAATAGCCTGATTGCAAGATTGCCTTTATTATTAAAAAAAAAAAAAAAAGATTGCCTTTATTACTCTCAGAGTGCTATGACAGAAATGATTCAAGGCAAGAGACATTTGTTTCAATCATGGTTTCAGAGCTCTTAAGTCCATGGTGATGCATAGCTTGTGGCGGTGGGCATGTGCAGCAGAGGCTGCTCACATCATGGCAAATGAGAAAGTAGATTCAAGTCAGAATCCAGGGGCCAATATAATCTTCAAAGTCCCACCCTGGTGACATGCTTCAACCACTAAGGCCTCCTGAAAATTCAGTAGCTTCTGGATAAGGCACTCCAGCATGGACCTGCTAGGGATATTGTGTGTGCATGCGTCTACATATTTGTACGAGTATGTGCCTGTGTGCCCATGTGTGGGCATGCAAGTGGAGGCCTGAGGTTGATGTTGAGTATTTTCTCTATCACTGTGCTCTCCAGTTTATTTTTCTACAGCAGGGTCTCTCACAAACATGGAGCTGATTGGCTAGCCTTGCTGGCCAATAAGCCAGGAGTTGGTCTGTCTCTGCCCTCATAGCACTGGGGTTCCAAACATGTTCTATGCCCAGTTTTTCACATGGGTGTTGGGGAATCCCAACTCAGGCCACTGTGCTTGTGCAGGAGGTCATTTACCAATGGAGCCATATCTCCAACCCCATATGGGAAGAAGCATTTGAGGTTCAAACTAAAAGGAAGACTCTCGTGTGTGTGTGTGTGTGTGTGTGTGTGTGTGTGTGTGTGTGTGTGTGTGCGCGCGCGCGCGCACGCGCGCACGACAGTATTCCCACTTGCTCCTAACTGCTGGCTGCAGCGCTGGTCTCCAAACATGAGCCTGGAGTTGTGTGTGTCAGATGATCTTCATCTCTTTGCAATAGCAGCCCATGACTCCATGGGCAGGGCTGGAGCTCTAGCTCCTAACTCCCAGGCCACCAGCACCCACATTAGATGTGAGGAGCGAGAGGCATCTGTCTTTCAGGGCTCCCACTCACCCCTGGTCATAAGCATTACCCAAACAAATGGACTGTCAAGAGGGTAGTCCAGGAGTGGGCAAGACTCTCTGAATCCCACAGTACCTACTTGTGCTGTGCGTTCCTCTCCTTCCGGTTTCTGGGGCCATCAAGGTGTGTCCCATGACTGGCTCCCACCCTAGACACAGGCTTTTTTGTCTTTTGTGGTCTTGCTAGGTATTTTCTGCCTTGCAAAGCCTGTGAGCTTCCAGGAGGCAGGGAGACCAGAGAGCAAAGGGAACAGATGTACTTCCTTCCACCACAGCCCTGCCTACCACTGCTGGACCAATAGAGGAGGTAGGAGGCGCAGAAAGAGCCCCGGCTTGGTGCTCTGGAGTGTGGGCTGGATGAACATGCAGAGGCGGCACAGGCTTTGGGAAATGTGCTTATCCACAAAGACTCTTCAGGGTTGGAGGTATCGCTGGGGTCTAGGCTGTGGCAGATAGTTGTACTTTTGGCAGGCCGATACATCTGGATCTGTCCCCCCACCTGGAATACCCTCTAGAGGTCCCCACACTTCAAGGGACAATATCATCTGCTATAGCCTTTCCATCTAGGTCTGAATTCTAGCTCAGCCAGGTTTAGGTGGATGGCTGCCTTCAGCTCCCTCGGTGAGAAGCACAGCAGGAGAGCTGGCTGGACTTCCCACAAAGGTAATGTTCCACTCTCTTTTTGGGTAGGTATTGCCACCACCCTTCTGTCCCCTCCTCAGGTGGTGATGCCACAGTAGTGACCCTGCCAACAGGCTTCTTACCCCTGTATTCTAGGCCTGTCCCCACCCTGATCCCTCCTTGATGTCCCTTTATACTCAGATCCCCGCTCCAGTTCTGTCCACAGTGAGCTCAAGCTAAGAGCTCCTGGGAGACCAGTCACCCTGTTGTACAACCTGGCATTTCTCCATCATTGCATTTGTTATGGTCTGCATGTGTGGTGCTCCCAAGGGTTTGTTATGTCAGAGACTTGGTCCTAAGCATGGTGGTATGAGAAGGAGTGGAACCATTGTGGAAAGAAAAGGTGGACTTCATGGAAAGTCCTTAGGTCACTGGGTTGCTGCCCTCTTATGGAATTAATTTTCTTCTCTCTCTCTCTCTCTCTCTCTCTCTCCCTCAGACCATTGCTTGTTCCTCTAAGAGTTAGTTGTTATAAATAATCTTCTTGTCACATGTAATGACCCCACCATTCTGCTCCTATCTACCTTCCATGGAGCTAAGCGGAAGTCAACCCCGTTCCCTTGAACTTATAACTGTGAGTTACATAAAACTCTTCTTTGTAAGTGACCCAGCCTTGATCGTTTTAACATCTGTATTAGTTACTTTTCTTGTACTGTGACCCAATACCTGACAAGATGCAGTTTTAGAGAGAAGGATGTTCATTCTAGCTGACGGTGACAAGAGGTACAGCCTACTGTGGCCGGCAAAGCGCGTCAATGGGAGTTGGCTGCTCACATTCCACCTGTAGTTGGGAAACAAGAGTGGTAGATGCTAGTGCTCAGCTCACTTCCCCTTTCTGTGGAGTTGGACATCCTGCCTAAAGTGAATGATGGCATGCATGGGTGTGTGCGCGTGCGTGCATGCGTGTGTGCGGGCGTGTGTGCGTGCGTGTGTGTGTGTGTGCTTGTGCATGTGTGTGTGTGTGCTTGTGCATATGTGTGTGTCACTGGTCATCTCATTCCAGCCCTGTTCACCATGCACAAGCTAAGCTCCCTTGGAGGAAGGGACCACAGTTAACACAGTCCCCAGATGGGAGACCGGGGATCAGAGGGATGAAGTCACACGCATGAGGGTATGGATTTCAAGGTTGCTCAGCCTGAGATACCAAAGGCCAGACGTCTGCCTTCCCATGGAGCAGGCTAGGTTGCCACAGACAGAGGCAGGCAGATGAGCTGGGAATCTGGGCTGAATGAGCGCTGCAGAATAAATTGCAAACACTGGTTTCCTCTGGCCAGGAGTCACCAGGACACACCTGAGCCAAAGCTCTCCTCCCGCAGAAGCTTTTGAGCCAGGAAGTGGCAGATTTAAGAAGCTGACCCTAGGCCAAGGACAGTTTGGCGGGGGTTCCAGCCCCTAGAGTCCCATCACACCCTCAGAGAACCAGCAATGCTGCATAATTACCCCCATTCTGTAAAGGAGGAAGGTGCTCTGTGGAGAGGAAGTGACTTGTCCATGGTCACATAACTTGTGTGACTCAGAATTCCATGTTTGGTCTGAATCCACATTCTTTCTAATTACTAAATCCCTTTCCAGAAAGAGAACACTTTCTAAGGTATGAAAGAGCCTGCTGTGGTCTAACTAAAATCCAATTATGTTTCTTAACTGATTAAGGTATGATTCTGTGGCAGTGACAGGCAGACAGGGAAGTTAAAGGACATGGAGTCCCTGACCATGGCCATGCCCCAGAGGAGGCCACATCCTACCACACAGCTCTGGTTGACTGCCAGTCATTGTGATTTTTCCTGTCTGCTGCCTCTGTGTTACTGAAACACCCTGTATGGTGGGTATGGCTAAGCCCTCCCTTTACAGGTGGATAAACTAAGGCCCAAAGCTTAAGCAATTTCCTAACTTAACACATTTAGGAAATACTGGAGATGGGATCCAAACTCACTTGAGTCCTGAGCCGTTTTTGAGCCAGAGCACTTGAGTGCGCTCTGTGTTGGATGCTTTGCATTGTGCCCTCTACCCTCGAATGCTTGCAATCTTGTCATATAACTGAAACAGTGGGGACTCAGGACGATGCTCAGCAAACAGCCTCTGTCAACCAGAGACCCCCTAGCTGCAGCCCTAGTTTCCCTGAAGCTCCCTGTCCTGCCCAGGGTCTGATGGGAGGGCCTCAGTAATTCATCAGGCCCATGGGATGGCATGACTGAAAACTTCTCAGTCAATTGCTGGACAGTAGGGGAAAGGGCTGGTAACTTTCTCTCACCTTGGTCCATGAGATCCTTCCAACCCTCCCAACAGGAGTGACCCTCCTCACCTGCAAAGGAAGAGATGGAGGCTAAAAGAGAAGCACTGATTCGCACAAGACCACCCTGCGCATCTCTAGGAATAGGGATCTCTACCCAGGCCTATCCAGACCCCCCCTGCTCCTCCCCACCCCAAATCTCAAGGTCTCATTCTCAGTGTCCCCTAGAGACCCAACTGCAGTTGCCTGTGGTGGTTTGAATGAGAGGTGTCATCCATAGGGCCATGCATTTGGATACTTCGTCCCTAAGTGGTGATGCTGTTTTTCTGGGGGAGGGGTATGGAACTGGGAGGTGCAGCCTTGCTGGAGGAAATAAGTCACTGGGGGCAGCTTTGGGGAATTCATAGCCTCACTCCACTTCCAGTTCACACTTCACTCTCTCTGCTTCATGTGATCTCTCAGCTTCCTGCTCCAGCCACCTGCTGTCATACCTCCCCCCACCATTATGGACATCCCCCTCTGGAACTGCAAGCCCAAATAAACTCTTTTCTAAGTTGCCTTGGTCATAGTATCTTATCACAGCAACAGCAAACAGACCTACCTAGGACCCCAGGACAAGAGGCATAGCCACTTGTGAGACTACCAAAGCCCTGCTCTTGTCTGTTGAGCAAGGCAAGCTTAGGAAATAGCTTAGCAACCCGGGACTCTGCTTGGCTGGGCTATCCACACCCTTCTTCTAACAATGCCCTTGGCAACCTCGACCTTCACTGCATGTACTATGCACGTGCCTCTCTTCTCAAAAATGTACCTGGCAACCTAGGCCTCCTTCCTGCATTGAGCTGCACACACAACCCTCTCTACATAATGGCATCAGTTTCTTTTCCATTTCTATTCAAACATATTCCTAGTATAGACCAGTATATAGGACAGCCAATCTGCCCTGAACTAATTTGAGGTTAAACTGTGTCTTATAAATGAACTTTTAGGGAAAATACTCTATTTACCATCTTATGCCGATGCATAATTGTATGTATGATAAAAATCAGATGCATAGTAGGAAGGAACATGCTCAGTGGACAGAGGCTTACTTAATGCAGATCTGTGAATCAAAATAGAGAATTCCCATGCTATGCCTCTTAACAGCCAAATTCTTCCTTCTCTTGAACCACCCCTCCCTGACAGAAAGCCCTAAGCAATAACCAATGACCTTAAGCAGCCTCATGCGGTGGCACTTGTCACTCTTGGCACATTTCTCTTTGTTCTGTATTATTGCTTTGGATTGAATAAAATCACCTTGCTACCTTTGTGACCACTGTGAATCTTTACTTCAATTCCTTAAATAAGAGCCCAAGAACCTGGAAACATTGGCCTAGACCCCAACCGCTGGTAACACTGAGGCCTAGCCTTCACAGGCCTGGCCTTTCACTGGACCCTGCTTCCGAGATGAGAGATAAACAGGCACCAGAGACTTAAAAGGCATACAGCTCTTGCCAAGGAAAGTGCCAGGGTTTGTAGGGAGAATATGGCTTCCCACACACTACAAACTAGAATCCTATTTCCTTGCCTCCCACTCTGCCAGATACACTCCATCTCCCCCAAGGGACTCTGTCTAAGTCCAAATTCATATCAAGAGGATGCACTGAGTATCTACTTTGTACCTGAAAAGATACTGCTGGCACCAAGGCAGGACAGTTGATACTGTCCACGCCCACTTTGAAGGGGAAATTGAAGTTCACAGGATCAGTCATTTATGTGGTAGCTATGCCAGCTTGTTTTATGTCAGCTTGACACAAGCTAGAGTCATTGTAGAAAAGGAACCTCAGTTAAGAAAATGTTCCCACTAAGATGACCTGTGGGCAAGCCTATAGTACATTTTCTTGATTGATGTGGATGGGTCCAGCTCACTGTGGGTGGTGCCACCCTGGGCTGATGGTCCTGGGTACTATAAGAAAGCATGGCTATGAGGAGCAAACCAGTGATCAGCTTTCCTCTGTGGCCTCTGCTTCAGTTCCTGCCTCCAGGTTTCTACCTTGAGTTCCTGCTCTGACTTTCCTGGATGATGAACTACAAGCTGTAACATAAAATAACCTTTTCCTCCTTAAGCTGTTTTTGGTCATGGTATTTTACCACATCAATAGAAAGCAAACTATGACAGTCGCAAAGCTGCAAAAACTGAGAACATGATGTGAACCCTGGTCTAATCTGACCTAGAAGTTTTCTAGTGCCATAAAAGGTAGAAAAAACAGAGAAATCACACCTGGAGCCCACATGAGCAGCTGGATGTCAGCCTTGTGCAAAGTGAGCTGAGAAGCGCATCGTTTGTTTGCAATTTTCCCACCACACCAACCCCAATAGAGTCTGTTTCTTGTGAATCATATGAACATTTATAAATCCATCTTACTTCATAACAGACACATGTTTGACACCTCAGAAATAAATTGTGTCATATGTTCCCAGGGGAACATATTGTGTGTGCAGAAAAACTAGCAGGCCTTTTAGGATGTAAAGGATTGCCTTTCTGTTTCTTTTTAATAGATTAAGGTGTGGAGAGAAAGACGTGGGATGGGGAAGAAAGAATTGGAGAGGGCAGAGTAGGGGCAAAGGGCTAGAGAGATGGCTCAGCAGTTAAGAGCTCTTGTTGTTCTTCCAGGGGACCCAAGTTTGGTTCTCAGCACCCATGTCAGGTGACTCATGATTGCCTGCAACTCTAGCTCCAAAGAATCTGAACCCCCTTCTAGTCTGTGCAAGTGCATGCATATACACAGAGAGAGGGGGGGGAGGGAGAGGGAGAGGGAGAGAGAAAGAGATGGGCTTGCATACACATAAATGAATAAAGTATCTTTTAAAAAGCTAGTTCCAGCTGAATGGTGATGGCACACACCTTTAATCCCAGCACTCAGGAGGCAGAGGCAGGTAGATCTCTGTGAGTTTGAGGCCAGCCTGATCTACATAGTGAGTTCCAGAATAGCCAGGTTACACAGAAGACTCTTTGTCTTACAAAAACAAAAACAAAATAAAAACCAAAAAGAGCTAGTCCCAACTGGCTAGAGAAGTGGATTTGTGGAGCCTCAGCTTTGCCTCACAAAGCTGTGTGACCTTGAGCTTGGGCTAGTCACTTCCCTTCCCCAAACCTCACCAAAAATGGAGGAAGTTGAGCACAACCTCTAAACTTCCTTCCATTCAACTCTAAATCCTTTTGTAAATATTTATTTATTATGTGTGTGCTTGTATGTGCATGCACACATGTATGCACACATGCATACCACAATGCACATGTAGAGGTCAGAGGACGCCTTGTGAGAATCAGTTTTCTCCTTCTACCGTGTGGGTCCTGGGGATCAAACTCATATCGTCAGGCTTGGCAGCAAGTGCCTTTACTCTCTAAGCCCTTTTGCCATCCCTCACCCCTCACACTCTATCCCATGAAATTTAGCATGCTCCATGACTGTCCTGCTTAAAACAATCAGCTCTTGTCTGTCCCCTGGAAGCCATTTCACAGGTTGTAGGCTTATAATGGAATACTACTTAGCGGTGATGAAGAATGGCAATAGGTAAGGCAACATGTATAGATCGTTAACTGAATGAATGTATGGACCATTAATTGGCCCAAACCCAGTTGTGGCGGTAACCTGTGGGTAGTGGTTGCTTTGTGGGGGTAGGGTGGGGTTTGGGCTATTGACTGAAAAGTCCCAGGGAACTTTTGGGTGGTGAAAATGGTCTATCTCTTGATTTAGGTAAGGTTTGTCGTGTTATAAACAGGGAAAATGTAATTAAATTGGAGACTGGAGAGATGCGCTATTGGTTAAGAGCATTGGCTGCTCTTCCAGAGGCACTGGGTTTGATTTTCAGCACCCACATGGCAGCTCACAACCATTTGTAACTATAGTTCCAGGGGATCCAATACCTTCTTCTGGCCTCTAAGAACATGATGTACAGATGTGGTGCACAGGTATGCATGCAGGCAAAACATACATAAAGTAAAATTAAACATTTTTAATTAAAAAACTAAACTAAATACCCTACATAGTCCCTTGCTGTGCTCACATTATGGCCCATCACTTACTGTGAACATAGTAAATGTATAATACATACATGTGCATGTGTATCACTCCTAGGACTGTGAACAGCAGACATCACGAGGAAGCCACTAACACCAACTTTGCAGGGAACAATTAACCAGTCTGCCCCTTGGGGGTAATCCAACTGAAAGGAAGAAAGCAGGCCTGATCTGGCTCGATAAAGTGACTTCTCGGTGTGGCCATGCTTTGGAAAAGGGCACTGTTCCAGGATGAGGGCTCAGGAAATCTGTTTAGGTCTCAGGGATCCAGACAGCACCATTAGTAGAAATGGGGATGTGACTGACAGCCCCCACAGCTGAGAAAGCTGTTATCTGGTTTTGGCAGCTCTATCACCAGCCCGCCTTTCTTGGTAAGGTAGGAATCCTTAAGGGAACAGACTGGGTGTGTCTGCTGTCTGATGCCTCTGCCCAGCCTGTGGCCCCTGAGAACTACCTGAAGTCATCTGCCCATTGCTAGCAGACTGAGCCCCGCCTTCTTTCCAGAAGCAATCCATCTGAAGTCCTCACTGGTGATGCGCAATGCAATTCCAAGCAGACCCCTCATCTGCTTCCCTGGGCTGTGAACAAAGGACCTGTTCTGGTAAAGGCTCCTGCTGAGTCAAACCATCCTTCCCTGGAAAGCACAACCAGATGCCCATGAGAGCGTGAGTTTCCTGTAGAAACAAGTAAAGACAACAAACAATTGAGCCTTTGAAGAGCAATGACGGAACAGGAAACAGAAGCCAGCAGATCAAGGACCCCCGCCCAGCACTGAAGGAAATCCTCAAAGACAAGTAGATATGGTGCCATGGTAAATCCATGCAAGGTGCTCCCTAGGAGCAGCTCCCTCTCTCCTAGGAGTGGGGGCGGGGTATGCTTGCAGAGAAGTGCCTACCATGTGTTTGCAGGGAAGTGCCTACTATGTGCTTGCGGGGGGGGGGGGGGGATGCCCACCATGTACTGCAAGACACAACATGCCCTCACTCCTCTCAGTTGCCATTCTGAACACAGGCATTTGGATATACATGTCTTATGGAAGAGGCAGCTAGGAGCCAGAGATGGGTGGAACTTGAGCAGGATCCCACAGCTAGCAGATTGACAGAGCCCAAGCAAACCAGGTTTGATTCCAAAGTTGTTCTAGTTAGGTTTCTAATGCTGTGGCAAACACCACAACCAAAAGGAACATGGGGAGAAAGGGTTTGTTTCATCTTACAGCTTTTGTAGTCCATCATGAAGAGAAGCCAAGGCATGAACTGGAACAGAGATTGGGAAGGAATGCTGTTTATTGGCTTGCTCAGCCTGCTTGCTTGTACTTCCCAGGGGCATCATGGTCTATAGCAGGCTGAGTCCTCCCACGTCAGTCAATAATCAAGAAAATGGGGGCTAAAGAGATAGCATAAAAATTAAGAGCACTTGCTGCTCTTGTAGAGACCTAGGTTTGGTTCCCAGCATCCACATAGCAGCTCACAACTGTCTAACTTCAGTTCCAGGGGATCTTCTGGCCTCCATACATACTGCACATGCATGGTGTACATATATAAATGCAGGCAAAACACATAAAATAAAAGTAAGTAAAATCTTTATTTAAAAAAAAAAAAAGAAAAGAAAAATGCCCCACAGACTTGCCTATAAATCTAATGGAGGCAATGCCTCATTTGAGATTCTATTTCCCCAGATGATTCTAGCTTGTGTCAAGTTGACAAAAAACTAAACAGCACAAAAACCTATTTTCTTTCTCCCGTGGGGACATGAATGTCCCACGTATAGGACTAATTCACTCTTTCTAGAAAGCTTCAACAAGAGTTCTTGGTTGGACAGATCATGCTATGTCCTGGGGTAGGCACTCAGGTTTCTAAATGTACATGATAAAAATTGGAGAGAAGGAGTCGGGATATGTGACTAGTGGCCTCTTGAGACACAAAGCTGATTCAGGGTCAGTGTGTGGGAAACATCTGGAAGCAGATGTTATGGGAGACTGGCAAGCAGGTCTCTAAGTCTCCCCAACACGCACATTCTAGCCCTTTCCTAGGCAAGGCCAGCTCTCTTACAATACAGGTGCAAATGCTGGCCTCTGCCAGCATCTTGCTGTTGAGGACTTCAGCTGTAGCTCATATCTAGTGACTCTATTCTGTGAGAGCTGGAGTGTACTGACCTTTGGTATGGGGTGCTTTTCCTTATGCAGTTAAGACACAGTTAATGCTTCCTTATGACCTGTTATTTGTAACAAAGTTCCGGCAGTGGGCATTTTCCTCAGAGTAAGCCAACTATGCATATATCAGCTCCTAAGAATTCACATCTGCCCATGCCCCCTTTTCTGGAGAAGGTCCCAATTTGACCCCATGTCATTTTACAGAAGAGTTAACCGAGCTTTAAGTTGGATGTCTTTGGTTTGGTCTGTCGCCAAAGTTCAGATCTTTGTGTCCTTTCATCTTGCCTCCGCTGGCTGTAGCCTTAGCTCCCCTTGGCTTCTACCCCCACAGTGAGTCATTGTCCTCGCCAGTACTTACTCCCTGGTAAGAAATCCTGGAGAAGCCACAGGCAGGCATGGCTGACACTTTAAATGAGATTTCCCAGAAGCCCCATTTGTTCTGCCTAGGGAGGCAGGGGTCCAGCGTGGGAGGAGCTCTTCCTCTACTCTAGGGGCTGGATGGAACATGGAGTCCTAAGGATCCCCACCTCCTGGGTAGCCATCGAAGGGATTCAGGAGGGAAGCTGTGGAGAAAGCTCAGCTACCAGGGGGTCGGTGGGGGTGGTGGGGGTGAGCTGAATCAGCCACTAAAGCACACAGTGGGGCCACAGGGACCAAAGTCAAAAACAAGATAGAGCCAGGGCCCTATGCCCACTCCCACCTGCTCAACATCTGGCCCCAGAAATTAATAGATTTATTAATTTTATGTAATGAATATTTTGCCTACATGATGTACATGCTTGTGTGTGTGTGTGTGTGTGTGCGCGCGCGCTTAGGCCTAATTGCCTGGCTTTTGTATGCACACAGCCACCCTCTAGTCATCCACCTTTCTCTCACAAACTAAAGCTTCCACATTGTTCTGCAGGGGGCCTGGGCAGACGGGTGTGCTTTGACAGAGGTTAGCCACACAGGTCTTGGAGTACATGATACTTCTATCACCCTAGGATGTTTCTCTGTGCCTTTCCATTTAAATCCCTCAGGCTGTCACTGTCCCGATCTCTATCACCACAAATTAGATGTACTTGTCCTGCTGCCACATGTAAATGGAATCCCACACACCGGGTCTGTGGCAGTCCGGTTTTTCCTAGAGTGCTATTTCATTGTACAGACCTGTCACAACAAATCGATTAATTCTCCATTGATGGACACCTGAGGTGTGCCCACTCTTTGACCATTGTGAGTGAGGTTTCTTCCTTCTTTTCTTTTTTTTGGGGGGGGGGGGTGGTGTGGGGTTGGGGAGGGACAGGTTCTCCTTGTGTTTCCCTGGCTGGCCTGTAACTCCCAAAGATCTAGGCCAGCAGTGTACCACCAACATACACATTATTCAGCCTCTATTTTTATTTTTTTGATAACCAATTTGAAAATATGGCAATATTCTAAAAACCAACATTTTTTAAAAAACAGATGATTGAGAGCTGGAGAAATGGCGCTGAGGTTGTGTTTATTGCTCTTCCAGAGGACCCAGCACACACCTCAGGGGATCTGATACCCTCCCTCTTCTGGCCTCCTCAGGTACTTGAACACATGGGATACACACACACACACACACACACACACACACACTTAAGAAAATAAAAATGAATCTTAAAAACAAACAGGAATGAGTGGAAATTGACCCCTGTGCACCTGCTGACTGACCTCCAAAGAGGAGCTTCCCTGTGCTCAGCCAACACCTCCAACCAGGAGGTGCCAGCTCTAAGGAGATGCATCCTCTCCAGGAGTTCTGTGGCCATGGAGACAGCAGTCAGGATACATTTCATGTGGTAACAATTCAGCTTAAATTTCCCCTGGATTTCATACTGTCCATGTATTTCTTTCTCATCATTGATAGGACATGTTCATATCAGAAATCACAGCTATAAGAAAATTTGATCGGGGGGCAGGCAGGAGTGGGGAGGACAGGGGAATCCATGGCTGATATGTAAAATGAAATTAAATTATAAAATTAAAAAAATTGATCAATCAGATTCTCTTGAGTTAACACCATCCTTTCACTCAGTACCCCTCCCCTGCTAGCCCTAATTAAAATTACACTGAAGTTTTTTAATTTTGACAAAGCCCTAAGTACTCATTTTTCTTTGGTTGTTTATGGTTTTGACATCATATCTAAGAGACACATAGTTTGTGACCGAATGTGTGAATAGTCTCTGATCCGTTTTGACTTGATTTTGGCTTTAGTAGGGGACAGAATGGTTGGGTGACATATGAATCCAGTCTTCCCAGCACCTTTGGGTGAAAAGATTCCCCTTCTGGTTGAAAGTCTTGGCACCTGTCGAAGATCAGTTGGTGACAAATGGTGGGGCTTCTCGGTTCCATCTTCTTGTTTATGTGCTGTGTGTGCATCTCTCGGAACTTCAACACAGGAACTTCGGAGTAATTTTGAATCTGAGAAGTGTGACTTCTTCACTTAGTTCTTTTTAAGATTTTTCTTTTCTTTCTTTCTCCTTCTTCCTCTTCCTCTTCTTCCCCCTCCCGCTCCTCCTCCGCCTCTGCCTCTTCTTGTTCTTCTTGTTCTTGTTCTTGTTCTTCTTGTTCTTGTTCTTGTTCTTGTTCTTGTTCTTGTTCTTGTTCTTGTTCTTGTTCTTCTTGTTCTTGTTCTCGTTCTCGTTCTCCTTCTCCTTCTCCTTCTCCTCCTCCTCCTCCTCCTCCTCCTCCTCCTTCTTGCCCTCCTCCTCTTCCTCCTTCTCCTCTTCCTCTTCCTCTTCTTCTTATTCTTATTCTTATTCTTATTCTTATTCTTATTCTTATTCTTATTCTTATTCTTATTCTTATTCTTATCCTTATCCTCCTTCTCCTGTTGTTGCTATTCTGGGTCTCTTGCATTTCCATATGAATCTTAGAATCAGTTTATCAATTCTTTCAAACAAACAAAAAAAACAGGCAATTCTAACTGGTAGGAAGGGCATTGAACTCTAAGTAGATGTTGGCAGCACAGACATCCTAAGAAAACCAAGTCTTCCAGGCTCTGAGTGCAGGCTTCACTTCTTTATGTAGACCTTTGATTGCTTTTAAGGATGCTTCAAAGTTTCTAATGTATGAATCTTTTAAAGACATTTTTAAGTTGCATGTACTGATTGGGCATAGGACACTCAATAGTGCATGTGTGGAGGTCAGATGACAACTTGAGGAAGTTGATTCTCATCTGCTACCACGCAGGTCCTGGTGATTGAACCCAGGTTGCCAGATTTGGTGACAAGCGCCTTTACCTGTGTCAGGTTCTAAAGAAACTCAGGACAAATGGCTGACTGTAGTGCCTACCTATTTAACATGCCCAAGTAGACACTGGCCCAGAATCACTCAGGATCTGTGGCTTCTCTGCTCTTCTCCCTGCCCCTCCCCCCAAAACCTCTCAAGTCGAGGGGCTTCCCTTCCCTTCCTCCAGCTTCTGATTCCTATACAATCCACCCGTTTGGGCCATGTTCTCTTGTCTCCTCTCTCCTCTTCCTCTCTTGTCCCTCCCCCTGCACCTCTCACTGCTGTGGGCCTCCTCTCCTCCTTCTGCTGGCCACGGTCTGTCCACTGCTTTCTCTCTCTGCTCTGGACCCTTCCAGCTGCCTCTGACTGAATTATCCCATTCTCTATCTACAACAAAACGTTCTCCTCAACCTTGGCGTGGTCACATCCTCACATTCAACCTGCTGAACTGTCTCACCAGCCCATTAGTGTCCATGTGATTTGCCCCTTTTATATATTTATTCCAACTATTTTAATCCTTTTGTTATAAATGAAATAGTGTTATCATTTTATTTGTGGGGTTTTCATTGCTTGTGTCTATAAGCATCATTGGTTGCTCTACATTGGCCTACTTCATGAGCCGCCTGGACTCATTCATTCCCTCGACCCTTTCTTTTATGCATTAGTTCAAATTTTCCATCTGCAAGGTCATGCACTCTTACAAACAGAGATGGTTTTCTTTCTTCCCAGTATGGATGCATAATATCTCATTTTCTTGACCTTTAGGAGGCCACTCTCAATATTAACCAGAGCAAACGTCTGCTGTTAGTCAAAGTGGACAGACTCCCTGCCCTTCTGGAGTTGCTTTGTGGCCTCCACTCTCCACAGCCTCTCTCAGAAGCACCCTAATTCCCTTCATTTCTTTTTAGTCCAGGAGCTTACAGTAAGTGTAAAGATAGGCAGAAGAATATGCGACATGCATCACCATTAGCAACTTGGTCTTATTCCCACCTACCCCTCCCCTCAAAAGTTATTTGGAAGCAAAATCCAGATTTCATATTATTTTGGCATGCCTTCATAAATATTTTAGCATGTCTTTCTAAAAGGTAATGACTTTTTGAAACAGCTACAAATGCTATTATCACGTTAAGTCCCAGGCATTCCTGGGCACCATCAGCTGTTCAGTGTCCAGGTTTGTACTTCTTTCATAAATATCACAAAATGTCTTTTAGGTGGTGTTTCAAGTTTGGCTACTTGGCATGTGTCTGAAGACTCCAGTAGTTTTCAGTGTATTCTTTGTTAGTTTTTCACTTTTTACAACATACATTTTTTTAAAAAACTAATATTTATTTATGTACTTATTTATTTATTTTTGTTGGGGGAGGGGGTGCTCAAATGCCACCGCATGCATGTGGCACTCAGACTAACAACTTCTAGAAATTTGTTCTTGTCTTCCCCATGAGAGTCCCACTTAGGTTATAAGGCTTGGTAGCACATTCCATTTACCTGATGAACCATCTCACTGACCCTATAATAGATTTCATTTTTCCCTCTATTTTTATTTTGTGTGTATGGGTATTTTTCCTGTTTGTCTGTGTACCATGCTCATGCAATGCCTATGGTGGCCAGAACAGGGGCGCTGGATCTCCTGGGACTGGAGTTACAGACAGTTGTGAGCTGCTATATGGGCTCTGGGAATTGAACCTGGGTCCTCTGCAAGAGCAGCCAATATTCTTAACCACTGAGCCATCTCTCCAGCCCCTACACTGTGTTTGTTACAATTCCTCAAAGGGAAAATGCTAGTCATCTTTCCTGTAGTGCTTCCCACAGTCAGGATTTTGCTGGTTGGACCTCTGTGGAGTGTGGTTAAATGTGTCTTTCCATGCCCCGAGTCACCTGGAAACTGAGAATCAATCCACAGGCATGCTGTCCAGAATGTTGGTGAGCAGTTTCACTGGCATATGTGTGTGGCTAGTCCTGACTGTGCTGTGTTTCAAATGCTAAACATGGGCCAGATTTCATAGAAACTGGAAATAATTTCATTCATTTTTATCTCAATGATATACTCAGATGGCAAGAGTTTGGACATGTTGAGTTTAGTAAAAGATATTAAAATTGATTTCACTTGTTTTTTTTAATATATTTTTGCAGGTTATTTCTAGAAAATGTCAAATTATGAGTGTGACATGTGTGACCTGCACATGTTGGACCAGAAGGAGAGCTGCATGTGTGTGTGTTTGTGTCTGTGTGTGTGTGCAGGTGCACATATGTATGTATGTGGGGAGATCAGAGGACAACTTTGAATGTTGTTCCTCAGGAACCATCACTTTTACACAAGGACTAGACTGGACAGAGAGCCCCCCAGTGGCCCTCCTGTCTGCTCCCCACCAGTACAAGGGTCACAAGCACATGTCGCTGTTTCTGGCTCCCCCCACCCTGGGCATCTACCTTGCACGGGGATTACCCACTGAGCCTTTCTACAATCTCAGATTTACTTTGGGGGGCTGTGAAATTATCCTTATTTATTAGCCCAGAGCTAATAAAGAAAAGCTTACTACCTTAGAGAAATGAGTCATCTCCCCAGAAAGGACTTCCCTGGTGCCCTGTATCCTGGTTCATGCTGTGTTACTGCACCCCAGATCCTGAAGCTGGGTAAGTAATAATGGAAAGATGTTTGTTTAGCTCATCGTTCTGGAGGCTGGAAGTCCAGGGTCAGGGGGTCACAGGTCCCGTTTCTGGTGTGAACTTGTGTAGATCCCTGCATGGTAGGAAAACTGAAGAAACAGCTGACAGCATGTGTGCCAGAGGCCAAGGGGAGGTGCCAGGCTCCCTCTGCAAGGACCCGTTCTTATGAGAATAACCTATGTCTATGATGACCAGCCCTCTGTCTCAGAGAACGACTAGTCTGGCCAGGAAGGTGGTGCCCTGGGATCTCCTTAATGCCATTGCATTGACAATCAGTTCTCAGCATGAAGCAAAATGCATCCAAGCCATACTCCCTGTGTAAGGCAGTCCAGGGTCATCATCGGCATCCACATTGTCACCCTTGCGATCCTTCCACACTCTGCCATCTCCTTCTTATGTGCCTGCTAGCCTTTTCAGTGGGGTGTCCTCCACAGCAGAGTGAGCCCCCGGGAGGAGAGACACCTTTCAGCTTAGTCATCCACAAAGTCTCAGCCTCTTAACCCAGTGCGGTGGGGATCGGTTTATAGTGTGGATAAAGGCATTTTGAGGCAGACAGCCTTAAACCCAAATGCAAGAAAGTCAGGCTGTAATATGGCTCTGGATCAGCCCCCACCTGTGTGGGCCTCAGTTTCCCCAGAGGAGCAGGCAGGTGGGCAGTGGGGCCATTGAGGCATGTGGCTTTAGCTCTGGGAGCCTTGCCCTTGGACCACTGGCCCTAGGTCAGTTCCTGCTACTGGCGCTTGATTCACCCAAGCAGGGCAGGTGGCAGATGATTAAGGAGACACCCCACAGCTAAGAAGTCCAGAAGCTAATTAACCCCAACCCAGCTGGCCCGAGAGAAGCCATCCAGGCCGTGCAGTGATGGTGGGTGGCATTCAGACCTAATGGCTTCTCTCATCACTGTCCTTTCTGAAGTCCCTCCTGCTTCCCACAGCACGTTCAATTAAGCAAAGAGTATCCACGGATGCTTCTGTGCCCCAGCCCCTAGTGGGAGGAGGGCATGGCACAGAAAGCCACCCCACCAAGAGATAGCAAGTGAGCTGGCTAGCCAGACTGGACTGAACATCTGATAAGAGCAAAGGAGGAACATAGGGCAGGGCAAGGGAGCTGCTGTGGCAGCTTGAAAGGCTGCCAGGAAAAATTCAGGGAAGTCAGGACATGAAGGAGCCTCCAGTTTTACCTGCTGCATCCTGAATGCCAACATCTAGTGCTGGCCTCTCCTGAGTCCTCAGGGTCTACTTGATGAATGGCATCACCCCACCTCCCCTCTGGGGAAATTAGTTCAGGATCAAGGCCAACTTGTCCTGGGTTAGACACAGCGAAGGGGGCATGGAAGTGGAAAGGCAATTCATTTGGACCTATCTGGTCACTCAAAAGTATTCCCTGGGAACATCCTTGGCCAGACACCTCTCCAGGCTCACAGTAAAGTCTGTGGGTGGGAGCCAAGTGCACACATGGCTACTAAGGGATTGGGGCTGCCATCAGCCTAGGCCCACTATGGCACCACTGAGCAGGTCCTATCTGGCATGTCAGGCAGAAGTCCTCATGCCAGATATTCCTGTGTGGAAAGGTCAGGACTTAGCATAGACAGACATACAGACAGCAACTACAACACTGGGTAACCAATAAGATACAGTGGCCACCTATCTCAGTGACGGCTACTATTCCTATGATGAAATACCACAACCAAAGCCAACTGGGGAGGAAAGGGTTTATTTGGCTTACATTTCCAAATCACTGTCCATCACTGAAGGAAGTTAGCACAGGAACTCAAACAGGGCAGGAACCTGGAGGCAGGAGCTCATGCACGGGACATGAAGAGATGCTACTTATTAGCTCTCTCGTGCTGGCTGGCTCCACCTGCTTTCTTATAGAACCCAAGACCACCAGTCCAAGGATGGCACCACCCACAGTGGACTGGGACTTCCTTATCAGTTACTAATTAAGAAAATGCCCTATAGGCTTGCCTACAGCTCCATCTTACAGAGGCATTTTCTCAATTGAGGTTCCCTCCTTTCAGATTAAGTCTGAAGTTTGTATGGAGCTGACAAAACTAGCCATCACGGTACCCTCAAGGACTTTCCTAAGAGCTCTAGATGTCTCTAGGTAAGGATCCAAGAGACTGACAGTTCTTAAAGAAACTTTTATGAGAATCAGAGTGAAGTGAGCACATTTCAAAGCATTTGGGAGACAGCCGGGGGAAAAAAGGCTTTCACTCCTTTAAGTGACAGGACCGCTGTTGTATAACACCATGTCGCCTTGGCTAGGTCACATCACAGTCTGTGAACAAAGACCTCTGGGGTTGTAAGATACAGAGCTTGTGTAACAGGACAGGGCTGCCCCGGGTAGAGGACACAGATGACAAACACTGGAAGATAGATGTAGAGTGTACCACATGAGAAGGTGCCAATAATGAGGACAACACAGGGAAACAGAGAATACGGGCATGGAGGAGGACCCAGAGTGACTGGGGAGAGCTGAGCAATGAGATCAGCAGAGGGTCAGGCTCCTAGCAAGAGTGGAATCCTGAAGGAGAGTTTGCAGTGTTGAAATGGTGACCTTGGCCAGAGGGAGGATGAGCAGGAATCTGGCTCACTCCTTCTCTATCAGTTGAGCAGGATGCCCGCATAGGGCCAGCTCATGGACCACCAGTTTTGTGCCTCTTGTCCATCAGCACCAGCGACAGGGAACAAGGTACCAAGGGGATGCAGTGGGAGGTAGAGATGTGGTGGGGCCCCATGTCCCATTTCCATATCCCCAGGTCTAGCCAACTTCAGAAAGAAACTGTTCTAAAAATTAAAACCCCATCTGTGCTGCACAGGCTTGCTCCTGTGAGCTTCAGTGAATGTTTATTTTCAGAGGATTTACGTTGTATCAGTCTAGGTTGTCTCCAGGAGAATCTTTAGAGCATAAGAGAGGCTCCAGCACCAAGCCCGCCACCACTCTCTCCACACTCACAGGCCTAGCTCCAAGGGCACCTGCACCCACTTCCCTGGTAAGTGCAGCCCTCACCCCTCATCAAAGAAGCTTCTTTCTGAAGCAAATGGAGACGATCACAGAGACCCACAGCTGGTCAAAATGTAGAGAACAGACCACAGGAGCCCAATCCCAACTGGTACATCTACAACAAACCCCTACACCTAGTAACATTGCAGAAGAGAGGGCGGAAAGGCTGTAAGAGGCAGAGGACCAGGGCATCTGCCTCTAGATAGTGCCTTCTACACATGAGAGCAAAGCGGCACCTGTGAAATTTCAACAACATTATCACCTGAGTAAGATGACAACATCAATTAACATGCCAGTGTGGGCAGGGGACTCTCACAGTGCCCCACCCCTAGGTCAAGAACTACAGGCAATGACAGCTGCTGAGAAAGAGAGACTCAACCTTCGCCAGAGATGAGCTCCCTGAGAGGCTATCCAGTCCCAAGTGGTCAGTCCTAAACACGTGTACATACAAGCAACAGTGAACGGACTCAGTAGGTTGTGTGTGTTTGCGCGTGTGTATGTGTAACAATAATAATTACAGAGGTCATGAATTTGAGAGGGGGTGGGGAGGACACAGGAGAAGCTGTAGGGGAGAGGAAAGGGTCAAAATGATATGAATGCAACACAAAAAAGTTCTCCAAAGAAATTAAACACAAAATTATATGAGAGGGTGTGTATGGCTCTAAGAATGCTATACCATATTATAGATGGAACATAAGCATCTGAGAGCACTCAAGGGAGTCAAGGGGGTCCTGGAACCAATGCCCAATGCATACCAAGGTATATTGTTTTCCCACATGATATCTGAGTCTAGACAAGAAGGAGGAAGCTGGTAGATCATATGACACCTGAAGATGAACATCCTAGACAGAGGGCTCAGACTGCTAAGGCCAGAAATCAGGAGGGTACCTGGATGTGTCTAGAGGGAAAGAGGATGAAGTCAGAAGGTAGTGGAGACATGGGGAGGACCCTGGCGTGGGCTTTTGAATGCCAGAGGTTCTGACAGATAAGGGTGTAGCTACTAGGATTGCAGTAGGGTCTCTTCTGAGCTGCAGGCAGAGGCGGGCAGCATGCCTGATTAGACGCTGCTGCAGAGGTTCGGGTGGGAGGTTCTAGAGGCTGAGACAAGAGTTGGATGAGTGGCCCTCACTATGGGCCCAGAAACAGTGGAGCCTGCTTCCAGTGAATAGAAACCTCTGGAGGTAGGAACCACAACAAGCCTTTCTTCCCTTAGGTGACTTCCTCAGCCATTTGGTGATAGCCATGGGAAACTAACAGGGCATGGAAGGGCTGCGGGGAGACTCTGATTTGAAGGTAAAGGGACAGGACTTTCTACTCCTTTATTGTTTATTTAATGCATTTCAGTGTTTTGCCTGCACGTATGTATTGCACTACGTGTGTGCCTGGTGGCCTCAGAAGTCAGAATAAGGCATCCCCAGAAACTGGAGTTACGGATGGTGATGAGCCACCATGTGGGTGCTGGGTCCAATGTAAGAGCAGCAAGTGCCATCTCTCCAGCCCAAACAGGACTTTGGATGGGTTAGTCTGCAGGGCATGAAACTGTGGCTTTTGTCTACCACCCCAGGTGAATACCTCCAATCTGTGCTCCCCTCTCTTAGGAAGTGGCAGGTGTTGAGGGTGGATGGGTGTCTCGGTGGGAACATCTAGGGGTTATTGCTGTCTGTGAGCAGGGGGATGTGCTAAAGGGCAGTTCTCCTCCTTCTTCCACAGCTTTTCTGCAGTGGCTACAGATGGAAGGGTGAAAAGCCTCCTAGCCACTGCAAAGTCAAGGAGCTGAGAGGAAACCAATGCTGAGAGCTGACTCTGGAGGGCAGTGCTCAGGTGTTTATTACCACGAGCTTTAGTTTCATGTAATTAAAATTTTACCTACATGCTTAAGTTTTTTAAAAAATTTATTTTGGATGTGTAAGCTGATGTGGTCATTACCTGAATCTATGAGTGTGATGAAACTGAAAAATATACATGCACAAACACACACACACACACACACACACACACACGCGCGCACACACACACACACATACACACTCACATGCACATACACACACTCACTCACACACACACACACACACACACACACACTCACATGCACATACATACACTCACACACACACGTATATTTATAAGCACTGAATGAGGCCTGCACTTGCTTGAATGCCAGAATTATTCTTGTGATGTTGTGCTGTGACATGTCACTCTTGGTGGAAAATGGATGGAGAATGCAGGGATGCTGTGTGAAAGCAGCTACATAGAATCAACAATCCTCTAGAAAATTGGGGGAAAAAATAGGTCCTGTGATGGCTGGTCTTGATCAGTAACTTGACTATATCTGGAATTAAATAAAACTGAAAAATGGTTGGGAACATCTGGGAGGGATTATGTTTAGTTAGATCATTTGAAGTGGGAAGATCCACTTCTGATCCAGATCTTTGAGGTGGGAAGACACGCCTCTAATCTGGGCCACACCCTCTCCTGGCAGCCTATCTAAGGACCTGGGAGAAGGAAGCTCTTGCTCTTTGCCTGCTTGCCCTCACCTCACTAGCAAGTCCATCCCTTCACTGGCATCCATGCCAGCTTCTTTGGAATTCCAATGTCTACTGAAGACCAATTGAGACATTCAACCTCATGAACTGAACAGCTACTAGATTCTTGGACTTTCCATTCACTGGCAGCCATTGTTGGATTAGCTGAACCAAAGCCTCTAATAAGTCATTCTAATATATACATATAGATACATAGAACAGACTTATTCTGTAAGTTCTGTTACCCTAGAGAATCTTGTCCAATACAGGTCCCTACAAAGGGTGAAAGAACTCAATAACAGTGGCTAGCAGAGGTGTGAAGGAGGCAGGGCTCCTGTACTCGGTTGGTGGGACTGTCAACTGGTGCCACTGCCATGGGAAAAGCTCAGTGGACTCACTCCATAATTTGTCAGTCACACTATGAGCTTAAACCTGAGTGAACTGAAACTAGGTGTTGAGGTTTGGATATGAAGTGTCCCCCCCCTCCCCAAGGCTCACCGATGGAAGACCTGGTGATTCCACTGAGATATGATTGCATCATGAGGGTGCTAACCTCATCAATGGAGTCATCCATTAACATGGCTTGTCAGTAAGCAGAGCTCAATTGGAGGAAGTAGGTCACAGGGTCCATACTTGTCCCCACACCTCCATCTCTATCTACTACTTGAACCCCATGAAGTCAGTGACTGTGTCCCACTGCTATGGTGCCTTGCATCTTCTCACCACAGGTCCAGACACAATGGAGGCTGATGCCGCTGGACTGAAACAGGCTGGGAGCCCCAGTGAGCCTTTCCTCCCTTCAGCCGGTGTTCTTGGGTGTTTGGTTACAGTCACAGGAAAGCACACAAAGCAGAGACCTGTTCACAGCAACACTGTGCACAACAGCTAGAGACCGAAGCAACCCAGGTGACCGTTGATGGACAGATGGATAAAATGTCCTGGAGCCACACGATGGAATGTCTGCTATGCATCCTTGAAAAGGAAAGAGTTTGACACACGCGCTACAGCATGGACGAGGATGCTCTGCTTTGCCACACAATGCAGTTACAGAGAGGATAAACATTGCACAATTCCATTTGTATAAGGTCCTTAGAAAACCAAATTCAAAGAGACAGCATGGTGGGTGCCCAGGTCTGGAGGAGGATGAGAGGGAGTTTAATGTGGGCAGTTTCTGTTCGGGAAGATGAAAAATTGATGAAGATTGATGGTGGTGTGGGCTGCAGCAATTAATGCCATGGCGCTCTGTGCCAAGAAGTGGTTAATTTTATATTATGTATGTTTATCAGAATAAAAGATTGGAGTAAAACAGATGCACCAGATCTCAGAGAAAGATAGGATAATGAGTTAGGGTGGGAAGCCACCAGGGCGCTCAGCTTCTGCTCTGAGCAACACGACAAGAGACAGCTGTGCCAGATGACCCGTGCTTCCAAGTGGTGCCCTGACAAGAATCCCAGGCAGAGCTGTCAGACAGGGTGGCATTCCCCATGAGGGACTTATTATGACATTGAAAAATCAGCCACCAATCACCCACCAATATACCGATGACAGCCGTCCAGGGGGAGTCCACAGGCTGACAATGTGCAAAGTCAGTCCAAGCAGACAGGCAGCTTCTACATCTCTGTTAAGTCTTAGTTCAAGCGTCCCTTCTTAGAGGAAGTCCGCCTTGATTTCAGGAGGAGCTGGTGCCTCTCTGTGTGTGCTCTTGGCCAAGGGCAGCCCCAGTGAGTGCTATTTAGTTGTTCAAGCAAAGCTGTAAATGCCGTCCACTTTCACTCCCCAAAGGGTCCTGCTTTGGATGTTAAGTCACACTAAAACTCACTTCCTGGAGACGCTCTGAGAAGTTCACAGCTGTAGCTGAGGCACACATGGTGTGGCATGCCTCCCCTGCTCCTGGAAGCCAGGGGCATGCCTGCCTTATTCTCTCCTGGGTCATGGGGTGTAGCTCGGCACTTTCTGTACAGTACTAGCTCAATCATTGGCTGAACTGTCTGGTATGTGTGTCAGCACCTAGGGGTTGCTGTGGAGCTGCCCAGTGAGATGCTCTGCTGAACTGGGAGCACTTGCTGCCAGTATCTAGATGTTCCTTCATGGTCCCACACTCCAGCTTACTCTGGCAGTAGAGAACCAGACCTCTGGTTCCCTGCCAGGCCCTCTAGTACCCAGCCTGTGCTATGGGGCTTCCTTTGGTGTGGCTGGGATGTAGCCCTAGACAGAAGTTTTAGGCTGTTCCTAACAAGCCCCTCCCAGTCTCCTCCTGTGCAGGTGACAGCCATCATTCACCGGTAATCAAAGGTTCCCATTGGGTGCTGGCTCTGGCTTTCACTGCCCACAGGGGCTGGACCAATAACTCCTGCGTGCAGTACTGCAGCCATCCCCACCTGGTCCTGGAGGAGGAGGAGGGCTGAGTCTGGTTCTCTTGTCCCTTCCCTTAGGAAGCAGCCTGAGTTCTCCAGTTTCCTTGAATCTCATTCTTGACCATTCTTTTCTATCTTCTCTTGCCCAGTCCATTCAAGAAAACATCATTTGCTCTCTTTCCCACCCCCAAGCCCTCAGTTCTTCCCTGTGTCTCTCAACCTTTGGAAGTTTTTAATCTGTCTCTTATGTAGCATGAATCTTAAAGGTACTTGTTAATAAAAACAAACCTGAGGCCAGTTATTGGGGTGAACACTGGAAGATCAGAGAAGCAGAACAAGGTACAGCTACCTCACCTTGCTAGTTCCTCAGATGATCCTTTTTCCTCAGGCTGGAATTTCTGAGTCCTCCACATGAATCTCAGCTGAACTGTGTTCCTCCAAAGCCTGAATGCTTAACCAACCAAATGCTTAACTAACTACATGCTTAACTCCTTAGTTCCTGGTCCTCATGCCTTATATACCTTTCTCTTTCTGCCCCCACTCCCTGGGATTAAAGGTTGGGTTTCTGGGATTAGAGGCGTGGGTCACCATGCTTAGCTGTTTCTAAAGTGGCCTTGAACACACAGAGATCCACCTGGCTCTGCCTCCCAAGTACTGGGACCATTTCTGGCTCTGTTCTAGTGGCTGTCTGTTCTCTGACCCCAGATATGTTTATTTCAGGGAACACAATATTTCAGGGAACACAATACCCACCACACTCTTATTTCCTTTTAACCCTCTCGAATTTTGCTTCTCCCTCCCCACCCCCGAAACTCAGCCTTATAGACATGATTTGTACCAGTGACATCAGTTAAATTGAAAACAAGTCGGGCCAAGACAACGGGAGAGATGGGACTTGCAAAACCCTTGGCCGTGTCCAGACATTGTCATCCACTCACCCCAAATGTTCCACCTCCTCTAATTAAATCTGCTCTTCAGCAGCTGCGATGTTCATGATCGATGCAGCCGATAAGGGACAGTGATGAGATGCCTCAAGCCCAGCTGCACACCAGAATCCCTAGAATCTTATTAGAAACTGAGATGTCATGTCACACCCTTGGAGGTTCAGATGGACCCTTCCAAGGTGAGGCCAAAACAATGTAGTCAAGTCTGTCACAGCAGTAACCCGTTCTCTGGCACCCATTTCTGTCTTAGGGTTTCTTTCTATTCCTGTGAGAACAACAATGACCAGAAAGCAACCTGGGAATTAAAGGGTTTATGTCACTCACAACTCCCGGGTCACTCTCCATCACTGGGGGAGTCAGGACAGGAGTTCAAGGCAGAAGCTGAAGCAGAGGCCATGGAAACCCACTGCTGGCTGGATTGCTCTCCGTGCTTTTCTCAGCCTGCTTCCTTACACACCCCAGGACCACCTGCCCAGCGGGACGCCACCCACAGAGAGCTGGCTCCTCCCCCATCAATCATTAATCAAGAATGCCTGGTAGGCATGCCTGCAGGCCAGTATGATGGAGGCAGTTCCCCGATTGCCACTCCTCCTTCCTAGATGATCCTAGCTTGTGTCAAGCTGACCAAAAACTAGCCAGCACAGTCAGGAATTCAGTGGGGGTTGTTAGAACTTGAGGGAGGGCTCCAGGCTACAGATGTGAACATGGCAGCAACATCTGGACTGTGTTCTGAGGAACACATTACAGCTGATTTCATCACTGGTAAACATCTTAGAGGATACTTCCTCAGACCGAGATGGCCCATGTCACTCTTTGGGGGTGGCCTTCTGAAGCAATCAAGAAGGACATTAAACAAGATGCTCAAGGCTGCTGCTACCATCACATAAGGGACTGCACTCTTGCATAACTCTCTAACTTAATTGCTTATTGATTCCAAGTGCCAAGCACCACTCTGCAGCCCACACAGTAGGTCTGTTTATACCAGTGCCACTATAAACATAGGAAGAGTGCATTGTGTTGTGACATTGACATGG
The DNA here is from genome assembly GCF_903995425.1 of Onychomys torridus. NCBI lineage: Eukaryota > Metazoa > Chordata > Mammalia > Rodentia > Cricetidae > Onychomys > Onychomys torridus. The sequence continues at coordinate 104,220,888 of NC_050445.1, forward strand.
CCACAATAACACCAGATGACAGAAGATTCTTAGCTCTATGACCGTCTTCTGGGACCACTCCAGGGTGGTTCACTTGAGAAGAGAGACCCTCAGTTGAGAAAATGCCTCCATCAGATTGGCCTATAGGCAAGTCTCTGATGCATTTTCTTGATTAATGATTGATGTGGGGAGGGCCCATCCCACTGTGGGTGGGGCCACCCCTGGGCAGTTGGTCTTGGGATATATAAGAAAGCAGGCTGAGCAAACCATAGGAACAAGCCAGTGAGCAGTGTTCCTCCACGGCAGCTGCTTGTTCCTGCCTCCAGGTTCCTGACTGGAGTTCCTGCACAGACTCCCCTCAGTGCTGGACTGTGACTTTGGACGGACGTATAGATCAAGTGAACCCTTTCTTCTCAAGTTGCTTTTGGCCACAGTGTTTGTCATGGCAATAGAACGTAAACTAAGACTTTGACCAATATTGTTATGTAGTACATGGCTGTGAATAGAATTTAAAGGGATGGGACTGGCTGAGAGAAAGGCATGAAGAGTTGAGTCACCCCAACATTGAGAGGTTGGCACAGGAGGGAACAAGAAAAGCCATCTGGGAAGGTTGGACTGTTGACACAGAAGGAAAAGGTGCAGACACTGGGGTCCTGAAACCAGCCAAGAGGGAAGCGCTCAGTGGTGCTGAGGATGGATGATGGAGCTTGCCATCTGGTAGCTTCTGGCAACCCCAACAAAGAGCATTGTTGTTCAAAGGGGAAGTGAATAACTCAATGGCGTGAGTTTAAGAAAACCAGGAGGGAGGGAACTGAAAGGACTGTGGATGGGGGTTTTCTGGCGAAGTTCTGCTGCAGAGGGCATGAGGGTAACGTGACACTCGGTGGCCTTGACAAATCTCACCTCCTGGTGTTCTGGACTAAGGTATCGCTTGCTGTTGAATCTGGGCCTTGCCTGCAATTGGTTTTCACCAGAAGAGAGTGGCAAAACAACAGTGTGCTCCAAAGTTAAAGCTTGGGGAGTTCTAGCAGCATCTGCAGTCTTGGACAGGGCACCATACTCTAAGCATACTCTAACATGCCACCAAAGAGAGACATAGAAAGCCTCAGGTCGACAACTCCAGCTGAACTCCAGCCACTAGCCAGCACCAGCCTGGCCCAGGAGAGCCCCAGAAAGCCACACCCCACTGACACCACATGAATTAGAATAGCCAAGCAGCTGAGCCCTGCCCGACACCATACTGGAGGCCTTGTGAGAGCTGCTTGAAAGCCATCATTACAGACTCAACAGTAATGACCCCAAACAGAGAAATGGAGGAGCATTTAGGAAAATCTTTGTCAAAGGGTTTTCACTGGTATGACATTTCAAAGCTTGCAGCAACGGCAGCATGATTGTGTGCTTGCTAAGAATGACCCAGGGGTTTAAAAATGAAAAACAAAAAGCAGAACTGTTGGGGGGGGGGGGAGAGAGAGAGAGAGAGAGAGAGAGAGAGAGAGAGAGAGAGAGAATGAGAATCATCAGAGTGATGAGTAGGATGGGGTACAGATACACAAACACATGGTCAGTCCACCTTTCACAATGGGTACGAGGCAGAGTATAAGGGGGGGTGTCTTCATCTGTTTCCTGTTGTTGCTGTACCTGAACATAGCCATGCTATGCAGTTTATAAAAATGGAAGTCTGTTTGGGGCATGGTTTTGGAGACTGGGAAGTCCAATATCAAAGTTCCAGCATGGGGTAAAGTCCCTCCTCCTCTGTAGAACCTGATGAAACTAGCTCATGTCTTTCTAACAAAGTCACAGATGCCATCATGGGGGTCTTACCTGTGACCTCACCGATGCCATTCCAGGGGCCTTACCTCGTGACCTCTCAAGGACCCCACTTTCTAATTCCTTGAATGTCTGCTTTTGAGGACTACATTTCCTTAATTCCAAAGCAGGGAATTTGGGAGGACACATTGAAGGCAGAGTGACAGGCATACCTTGGAGTCCAGGGACATATGCTTGCTTCCATTTCCTGGAAGTAGGAAGTGGTGAGTAAGACCTAGAGAGGCAGCATTCAGGTTGCATCAGTAGGCATGTGTGTGCATGTGTGTGTGTGTGTGTGTGTGTGTGTGTGTGCGTGTGTGTGTGTGTGTGTGTGTGTGTATTCACACACCAGAGCTAGAGAAGTAGCATGGAGGATTCTTTCAAGAATCCTTTATACAAGATTATGAATCTTAAGTGAACATGGGTGGTTTTGAGAAAGCTAATGTGGAAAAAATTAAAACAAAACAAAAACATAAAGATGGCTTATTTTCAGCTATAAGCAAGTACAGGGGTGCAGGGACAAGGTTATGAAAGAGAGATGTGACCAGAGATGTGGTTTTACCGAACAAGCACGGAAGCGGAAGTGAGATGTGACGCGATAAAGACCCTAGGAAAATGTAACCTTGATGAAAAGCTTAAGATGGAGCGGGGGTGGGGTGAGGTTAGGGTGCGGCCCAGGAAAAAAAGGGAGAGAGAGGAGAAGAAAGACGAAGGAAACAGCCATGTTTTAAACAAGTGTTCTACAACGGCCCTTCAACATGGAGATCTTCAGGTAGCCGTGGTGGCCGGGGCACCAGGAGTCGGAGGGGACAGCTGGAACACCCACCTTGCCAGTGGCTGACCTAGCTCCTGTTTTCATTTGCTCTCAGCTCTGCCGGCCTCTCCCTGTACCCTTCTTGCTCCCTGATCCTCCCTTCTCCTGGAGGTCAGCAAGCTGCCTGCTTGTCCAAGCTCCAGGTCACGAGTTCCTTCTTTCCAGAGCCTTCTTAGTAGCCAGGTCCAAGCCAGTGGTCAGAAGGGTGCATTCCCAGCAATCTGGCAGCAAGAAAGCCAGGCTTTGGCTTCCAGACAGGGAAAACACAGGGTGGCCACACACAGCCTGCACTGCAGGGACCCTGTGACCTGAGGTGTGTCTGAGAGTCCACTTCCCACACCTGCCTCCCAACAGTGTCTCCAGGGGAGCTGAAGTCAACTCTCCTGGTTAGTCTCACCTTTTTTTTTCTTTCTTTCTTTTGCCTTTTAAAGACAGTCTTGCTTAGCCCAGGCTGGCCTTGAACTTGCTTTGTACACAAAGATCATTTTTAATTCCTGATCCCCCTCCTGCCTTTACTACCAAAGTGCTGGGATTACAGCCACGCACTTCCACGCCTAAAATGTCGTTCCCAGCATTTGAATTTGAGGATCCTGTGGCAATCCAGGCAGGCCAGATGAATTTGCTTCTAAGCCCTTAGGGCAATGGTTCTCAACCTTCCTAATGCTGCAACCTTTTAACACAGTTCCTCATGTTGTGGTGACCCCCAACCATAAAATTACTTTGCTGCTACCTCATAACTGTAAGTTTGCTACTGTTGTGGATTGTAATGTAAATATCTGATATGCAGGATGTCTGATATGTGATCCCCTATGAAAGGGTTGGTTTTTCCCAAGGGGTCTCGACCCACAGGTTGAGAACTGCTGCTTTAGGGAATGACTCAGGTTCACATCCTGGGAGCCTGTCCTGGACATACCTTCTGAGAGATGACGTGGGTGCATATCCAAGCCTGTAACTGCACAGTCATAATCCAGGCTCCCTCCTCTGTCACCCCCATGCTCCCTCCACATACCCCAAGCATCTGCCTGTCTACTTGATGCTAAGCCTGTCACTGGCTTGTGGTACAGCCATATCTTTACCTCCATTCAGAGTCTGAGATGCCTGTTCAGAAGGTGGGGCAGTGGGACAAGCGAGAGAAAGTTCAGCCAGCCAGGTATATCAGTGCCAGGAGGGGAGCAACTCTATACACCGTGACATGGAACGTCTAGCATCTCTTTTAGTTTGCTTTCTATCGATGTGCTAAAGACCATGACCAAAAATAACTGGGGAAAGGAAGAATTTCAGTTTACGGTTGTAGTTTGTCTTGAAGAGAAGTCAAGGCAGGTACCATGAGGCAGGAACTGAAGAAGAGGCCACTGAAGGATGATGCTGACTGGCTTTGTTCCATGTGGCCTTTTCAGCCCACTTTCTTTTTATTATTATTATTATTATTATTATTATTATTATTATTATTAAATGTGTTTATTTATTAATTTTTTTCCATTTTATATACCAACCCCAGTTCCCCCTCCCTCCCCTTCTCCCGCCTCCTCACCTCCCTCCCACTCTACCCCCATCCACTCCTCAGAGTGGGTAAGGCCTCCCATGGTAGTCAACAAAGTTTGGCATACCAAGTTGAAGGAGAGCCCCATTGTATAAAGGCTGAGCAAGGTATCCCACCACAGGGAATGGGCTCCAAAAAGCCAGTTCATGCACCTGGGATAAGTCCTGGTCCTGCTGCCAGGGACCCCACAAACAGATTGAGTCACACAACTGTCACCCATATTCAGCGGGCCTAGTTCAGTCCTGTGCAGGTTCCCGAGCTGTCAGTCCAGAGTCAGTGAGCTCCAGCTAGCACCAGTCAGCTGTCTCTGTGGGTTTCCCCATCATGATCTTGACCCCCTCTTCTTCTTTTTTTTTTTTTTTTGGAATGTCGAACCTCATGTATTGAAGGAGGGAGGAAGTCTTAAATACATACTTACAGCACGATGGGGGAACCCGGGTAGGCAGAAGTACACTTCTGATGTTTTGTTTTGTTTTGTGGGGTTTTTTTTTGTTTTTTTTTTTTTTTGAGCTGAGGATCGAACCCTGTGGAATAAACACTTTTTTTTTTAAATGTGGAGCTGAGGATCGAACCCAGGGCCTTGCACTTGCTAGGCAAGTGCTCTACCATTGAGCTAAATCCCCAACCAGCCCACTTTCTTATAGCATCCATGACCACCAGCCCAGGGGTGGCACTGCCCACAATGGGCTGGGCCCTCCCACATCAATTATCAACCAAAAAATTGCCTCCACAGACTTCCCTACAATCTGATCTGGTGAGGCATTTTCTCAGTTGAGGTTCCCTCTTCCTGATAACTCTAGCTGTGTCGGGTTAACTAATCAACACAGCATCCATGTGAGTTTTTGCTCTTGGCACGGTTGTGAAGTTGTCAGTCTCTCCATGAAGGGATGCTTATTTCTGAAAAGTCCTGTGCAGAGGGAGGAGGAGACAGTGGGAAGCAGCCTGGTGACAGCCACAGAGCCAGTGACCTGATGCAATAGGAGGTGGGTTGGGAGGGAGGGGTGCTGGCCCGCAGCAGTGACTGGATGGGGGCATGATGAGGGAGGAATTCACGTATCACTGTGGTAATTCTGGTTTCTGCACCTGTCTGAATGATAGCTGGTATCATTCTGGAGGACCAGAGGGGCCCCATTATTTTCAGAGTTTGACTCTTGGGCCTGGAAACAGTGGGCCACCTGTAAAGGAACCAAGAAGTGAGGCCTTTGAGAGACTTTCTGCTTGCATGACAGGAGAATGTCCATCATACTGAATTACGGTCCCCACAACCCCGAAGTTGCTGTGCAGGCTATTTCCACTTCCCTGGAGTGCAGTAGAGGACAGCAGTCCCCACCGAATGTGAGGAGCTATCTGCTGATCCAGCAGCCAGCACTTCTAAAGAACCCATATATTTCAGGGTTCAAAAGACAGCCCAAACATGGGCAAGGAGTATAAATAAGTGCATTTAAAAAGAAAACAAACCAACAAGAAACAGAAGCTCCATGGTGGTTGGTAAGCATATGGAAATGCCCAAGATGATTAGCTACTAGGAAAGTACAAACTGAAACCCTGAAACCACAATGGTTTCTCCACACCCACTGTGCTATTACTGTGAAGAGACACCATGACGAAGGCAACTCTTTAAAGAAAGCATTTCATTGGGGGCTGGCTTACAGTTTCAGAGGCTTAGTCCATTATCATTATGGCAGGGCAGCAAGCAGGTGTGGTGCTGGAGATGCAGCTGAGGGCTCCATTGTGACCCACAGGCCAAGAGATAGGAAATGGACCTGGGATGGGCTTCTGAAAGAAACCTCAAAGCCCATCTCCAGTGACACACTTCCTCCAACATGGTCACACCTCCTAATCATTCTAATCCTTCTCAAATAGTTCCACTGTCTAATGACTAAACATTCAAATAGATGAGCCTGGGGGGCATTTTTATTCAAACTACCACAAAGAACAGATGTTGACAAGATATAGAGAAATAGGAACCTTAAGCATTGCTTGTGTGGAATGTACACAGACAATTTGGCGACTCACCAAGTTAACCGGAATTACAAGATGATCCAAACCCTCTCCATCCCCAGCTCGACACCCAAAAGGAGGGAATACAAGTTCACACAAAAGCCTGCCCATAGGTCTATAACATCCTTATTCGTAACGACAGTGGGCACAGCCCAGAAGTCCATCAGCCAATGGATGTATTCACAAAAAGTAGAATATCCGTACAATGGAATGAGGTGCAGATTCATGATACGATATGGGGAAAAAGCCACCATGTTAAATGAAAGAAGCAGCCCTGAAACACCACAAACCAGAGGATACTATCCATACAGTGGAAAGAGGAGATCTGCCCTACTGAGGCAGATAGATCCTTGGATGTCAAGACACAGGGTACGCAGCCTAAAAGTTACAGAATTGTTTTGGGGGGTGATGGAAATATTCTACAAATTGAGAGTGGTGATAGTTGCTCAGCAATGTGACTATACCAAAGCCATTGAATTTATGCTTGAAAGTATTTTCAATCATAGATTTTAAGTACTGTGAATTTTAGCTCATAAAACTTTATTTTTCTAAGCAATAAAAGAAAAACAGCAGCAATCCCTCTGGGAGGTGCAGCCTTGCAGTCATACTGCTAGGAAACAAAAGGCAGGCTGAGGTTTAGCCCCTTTGGACTGGTACCTGTGTGCAGCGAACAGCTCCCGTGTTGCTGGTAGGTCAAGGTTTCCACCTATGCCTGGACTTCTGTTAGCCTATCTGACCAAATGCTTTTGCCGAAGCTAGTGAAACCCCACCTGTCCCCCAGAGAGAACAGAATAACTAAGGGGAATGGTTTCTACTCAACAAGGAAAATAAGCCCTGTCTTCTCGCTCTGCACAGAGCTGACTTTGGGCCCAGGCTCAAAGTTCTCTCCTGCACACGCCCTGCAGCTGCAGTTCCAACTAACCCTTAGCGTCTCTAGCCACACCTCTGCCACACACCCAGCTTATTCATTCTTTCTATTCCAGCAATGCCCACCCTCTGCGCTCCAGCAAGCTCTGGGAGCACCAGCAGCTTCCTCTGCGCCTCTCAGACCCTTTCATGATCATGTTCTCCAAAGTGGACTTCATTTCAAAACTCCACTCCTCATTCTGTTCTTCCAGCACTCCCTCCCCACTTGGAGGAACCCCATCTGCCTCCCCTCTGTCCTGAATGATTTGTAAAGCAAAAAAGGTATGACTTTTACTTAGAGGCTGCATGGCTCTACCAGAGTCACACAGCTTTTCCTGCCTCAGTTTCCCTGTCACACAAGAAACTTCTTGTTGTGTGATACAGTTTTCCTGGGGAGATGCAAGATACATATGTCTACTCACCCCCAAATGGGGAGCCCCACAACAGGTCAAAGTCAGGATTGCATCAAAGTCCAACTTAGTAAACCAATGAGTTTTATTGGGGTTACTTACAGCAGCATCACCAAAGCATAGGTGACAGCTCACAAAAGCTGGAAACATACTGCACAGCCTGCATGAAGCTTAACAGGGTGAGGAGTGTCCTTTCCAGGTGCCTCGGTTGGCCTCCTCCAGGCAGCTTTGCTGGTCTTTGTATTTTCTAGGCTGGACTCAGCTTCTTCCAAGCAACTGGGCTTATCTGAGACTTTCTGTAGACTTTACTGTTTATATACTTGTGGAGCAAGTGGAGCCCAGTGAATCAGCTTCAGGGACTTCCTGATTGGATTGTTTACTTCCTGCCTTAAGAAGCTTCCCTTCATTCCACTTCCCCTTAGAGCAGTGGTTCTCAACCCTCTTAATGCTGTGATCCTTTAATACAGTTCCTTATGTTATGGTGATCCCCAACCATAAAATTATTTTTGTTGCTACTTCATAACTGTGATCTTGTTACTGAGCAGTATCTCAGTATCTAAGAGCATCAGAAACATGTTTTCTGATGGTCATGTCTCACAGGTTGAGAAACTGCTACCTTAGACCATCCTCCTGTTTCACCTCCCTGTCTTAAGAAATCTCGCTTCAAGATGGAAGGTTTAACTGTAGCAGTTATCAGAGGATAACTGATAATGTCTGCTGAGTGCCACACTTCTTGGTCTCATGGCATGCTACCTAGCGAAGAGTGTGTGGGACTTCCTAAGGGCAAAGTGCCGTGTTCTGATGGAAGGTTCTACTACTGTGTAGGCTGGCCTGTTTCTCTGCAGGAAAGCGAGCTCCCCAGTTACAGTCAGAGCTCCCAGGTAAGGGAGATGTTTGCTATCTCTAAGACATTCTCTTATCACTCCAGGCTATGAAATCAGTTATTGGAAGCCAGACTCCAAAATTTCTCCCTCTTGGGCTCCTAGAACTTTAACCCCAGCACTGGGGAGGCAGAGGCAGGCGGATTCCTGTGAGTTCAAAGTCAGCCTGGTCTACAGAGCGACATTCAGGACAGGTACAAAGCTACACAGAGAAACCCTGTCTTAAAAAAAACAAAAACAAAAAAAAGAAAAAAGAAAGGAAAGGAAAAGTATCGGTTCAGGACCCCCCAAGACCAAGTGTTCAGCATAAAGGAGATTTATTTGCCCCAGAGGGACAGAGGGCAGGATTAAGAGACAAAGATGGGAGATAGAGGATGAGGGAGGAGGGGAAAAGAACAGGGAGAGGGGACAGGGGTATTTTCCTCGGGGCAGGGGATGGGGAGACAAAGGATTGCTTCTGGATAGAGAGGAGACAGATGTGGCCTGTAGGAAAATGGCAGCGTATAATGGTACAAGGGAAAACCTTGTGTTAGGATGATATGTTTAATTTCAATTGATTAAATACATTAATTAGGTAAGCCAAAGCAGGCTTTTGATTGCTGAACTTCAATACTTTGATAGCTGGACCTTGGAAGTCAGCCTCAGGGGAGGAAGTGCTCAAAAAGGGGAACAGACCTTGGTGGCCAGCTTTAGGAATGTAATATAAGGGTTTTTAGCAAGGCAGAGGGGATGAGAGAGGAGGGCAAGGCCTGCCAGAGCCATGTTCACCATGCCCAGGCCAGCCAGAGTCCCAGTCATAGGTATCTGACAATGACTACAAAAGCCTCATGCCAGGGCCTCTGCAGGGGGAGACTACACTCCTCCAAACCTCAGCAGCCCTTGCTTGTGAAATGGGGATTGCAAATCCTTCTAAGAGGTTAGCTGAGAAGCTACATAGGAAGCTCTCGCTAAGTGCCCACAATGAAGATGAGGATGCCTGATACCTGGGCTGCTCATTGAATCATCACAGTACACAGTGACTCACCACAGTGATGGGAATATCTGACCTCTCATAGTTTGGGTAGTTGGCATTTCAGAAGCAGCCGTGCTGGGCGCTTCTAGAAGTGTCTCGTGTTTTTGCCATCTGGCATTGGAAGGGTTTAGTTGACATCACTGGCCCTCAGGTTGGTGCTAAATGTTGGCAGGAGGCCTTGGTTCATTTCATTCCAATGAAACTATTAAGAGTCGTCTGTTATGATTTAGAATGCCAACATCACAGGCTGTCACTATGAAGTGTTCTTTTACCACACAGGTCATCCCCATTCACCATGGGCTCCACAAACACACAAGAAGTAGGAGGGAGGTGAAGGACGTCTTAGAGATGAGCTGCCTCAGGCAAGCCTGGATTCTTTCATTGCCTGAGACAAGGTGGAGAGCCACTGACCATTGTCATGGCAGGACTTGAAGTCAGAACCCTGAACTCAAAACCATTACCTATGTGGTACCCACCATCTTCATGGAAGCCATTGCATATTCATTTCCTGAGCCCCAACAGGAGGGAGCTGGCAGCTACAAGGCACATGGTGGCAGAGCCCCAGCCAGCTCCCATCTCCTCTGGCTGCCAGTTCTTTGTTCTTTCTACCCTGCAGAGAAAAACTGCCATCAAGGAGCCTAGCAAATCCTTCCACAGAAAAATGTGGGAAGAGCTATAGAAAACTAACGGGCCTTAGAGCTAGGACCAAACCTCCAGCACTGACTTCAGGATGCCCTTGGTAAGTCCCTTCCCTTTTCCAGATCTAACTTCCCAGGTGTCTCGAAAGACCTTGTACGTGCAAACTGTTCCTTCCATTGCCATTTGCTAGGCACCTACTGTGGATAAGGACAGAGCACCTGCCCAAGAGTCACCAATGCTCAAATGGAGTAAAATATTCAGCTGGACTCTAGCCAGCCAGGTGAATCTGGAAGACAAAGAAACAGACACAGAGGGTTCTACAAACCCACCAAGTGCCAGGTGAGGAAGGATTAATGTTGACGAGGTGTTTGTGGGCATGGCTGAGGTCTGAGATTCCCAGAATGGATGAGGTTGAGACAAGGGCAGAGTGGGCACAAGATCAGATGATATGGTCCTTGGGAGGGTGTGGGCTTACCTCTGGGGTTTGATGAGTGCTGTTAGCTGCAGGGTCCTTGTTCTCCTGTTTGGGGAGTGGGTTACAGAGGGCAAGGTCATGGTGCTGATAGCTTAATTTTGGTCCAGACTGCCAGATGTCCCAGTGTGGGGAGGCTGTAGGACTTAGGAAAGGGGAGAGAGGGACATCATGAAGCTGCATCCTGGAACCATCTGCCAGTCTCTGAGCTCACATCCATCCAGCTCTGTAGAAACCTCAGATGACTCTGCCACCGAAAGGCACATCGCTAGTACTCTGCTCTCTCTTCTACACTGCTCTCCCATTCTTCTTGCCTGGTAAGGTCAGCCTGGCCCCTCAATATTCCTTTCCTGTGTGCATGGCTCCCCTCCACCTGAAATCCAGCTTTTCCATGCTCAACCAGGTTTTTTTTGTCTGGTGTCTTTCAAAAGCCATCTCAGAATAATGTCTCTACAATGCCATTTCATGGGCCCTTAAGCTTGTTTCTCTTACATTCACCATAAAAGCTTTTAAAGAATGTATTTCAAATTGTGGGAAAGTAAGAACTTAGCATTTTAACCATTTAAGCATATGCTTTACAGCATAAACAAAACCCCGGTGTTGCACAGCCATCACCTGCTGCCCACTTCCAGAATGTTCATATTCTCTTGTGCAAAGCCTCAGTGATCACATAAAAGCTTTTTAATGGGGTCTGTATTCATTAGCACACTCTCAGTTAAGAGAGAAACCCCGGTCTAAACAGGACTACTCTAAGATGATAATGTGTCAGTTCACGAAAAGTCTCTGTTGGTTCCAGGCACAGTTGGATCTAGGCACCAAACAGGAACACCCACATGTGCTCATCCATCCTTTGATTTCTGCTTGTTCAAGTGCTGGCTCGCCCTGCCTTTGTGGCCATTGGCAGCTCAGGTTGTCATCCTGCTGTTCAGCAAACCCTCAGAGAAGACAGACTTCACTACCAAGAGCACTGACACTTCCCAGGACTTCCCTTTGGCTCAGGGTTGGTTGCATGCTAGCCCCTGAACCTGGCCTTGGGATCAGAGAGCTGGAACACATTGATTGGGCCAGAACAGAGTCCTGTGTCCTACAGCCCAATGGCTACATGACCTGAGCAAAGGGCAGAGTGCTTCTCTATAGCACACAGGGTTCTTCCTCAAGGATAAGGGGAACAGGAGTGGGAATTGGCAGATACAGAAGACTGCTCACCACTCTGACACTTGCAAATGTCCCTCCCCCTAGTCTTTTCTTAGTAAATGGCTTCATGTTGGCAGGAATCTCTTCAACTGTCCCCTCCCCTCCTGCTTAACAGAGCCAGCTCCCAAAGCTTTCTGAGTCCCCTTTCTTCATACCAGTCCCCAACTGTTCCTTGCCTGGTTCCACAGGACCCACCCCCATCTCCTGGGCTATTAAATCTCCCCCCACCCCCCCACCCCCGTGCCCATGACCATCTCCTTATCACCTCCAGGGGCATCTTTTCCAAGTTCCAAACTGATCAGCATTCTTGAGAGCCTCCCCAGGCTTGGGAGGCTTCCATCTGCAGCCTCCCTTGTTGTGGGCCTCTCAGGCATAACCTGAGTTTGGGGAGAGACTCCAGCATCTTAGACAAGTCTAAGGAAATGAGAATGTAGAGAACAGTACCCCTCCCCTCAGGCAGTAGCATGTGGCTACACAGAGGAGCCTCCTGTTTTCTAAGAGACCTCTGTGCTCCAGCTGCCACGGAGTTGAACAGTTTCCCTGGGGGACCTTGAGATGTGTCCTCAAGACTACTGGAGAGAGAATAAGGGACAACTTAGCAGTGACCTATGTTGTGTGGATGGGAACAAAGATGTCTCCACAGATACCAATGTGGTTACACACAGCCACGGGTACTTTTCCCTTAGCTGCCTGAGATCAGTCTCTCAGCGAGTGATGGGGGTCTCTGAAGGCCTGGGACTGCTGCCCCTAAACTAAGCTGCCACTTTTGCTCACCCCAGGCTTTGGACTGTGGGTCAGATGTAAGTAGAGTCTGAGTTTCCCTGGAATCAGCAGCTTCCTCCACAGGGCCCAGCAGAGTAGGGATTGGGGAAACTTTATTCTATACCAACTGTAAGGATATTGAGGGAAGCCGAGAAAGCCAAGAGAGACATGGGCGAGCACCTGCATGTGTGAAGTCCTCTTGTATGATGTATAATGGCCACCCTAGGACAATGAACATGCACCTGTGTCCCACCATCTAGGTAAGCACACAACAGCCTGTGTTCATGGAGCCCTCGCCTTGTACAAAGCTGTTCTGTCCTGTGGAACTGACTTCACATAATCATTTCTGCTTGCCGCAAGCCTGGGGCCATTGTCTTCATCTGGGGGTGGAGAGGCTTATGTGAAGAGTGGCCCCGTGCTTTCCCAGGATCCTGCTGGGATTTGGGTACAGGCAGCTCAACACCACTGTCTATGTTTTCCCCCAGCCCTGTGCCCTGCTCCTGGTGACCTCCTCTGCATGAAACCCTCTCCCTTATCTCCTGTCACAGAGTTCACACCAAAGCTGTGCACTTAGGAGGGAAGAGAGGGGAGAGGCCTAGTCATCCCAATGTGGTACCTGCCATTCATGTCCAAGGACCTGGGTTTACCCCCAGCACCTTCAGATCTCTCTCTCTCTCTCTCTCTCTCTCTCTCTCTCTCTCTCTCTCTGAAGGACAGACTTACTTCACGCTGTCTATCTAGCCAACTTGGAAGTGGAAAAATCAGACTTTCAGTATTAGTTAGCTTTCCATCACTGTGACTGAACAGCTAAGAAAATCAGCCTTTGTGATGAGAAGATTGTTCTAACTCAGCTTCTGAGGTTTGCTCCATTATTTAGGACCTAATTTGGGGCAGAAGCTCTCGGCAACAGAAGTTCGTGGGAGAGGCAGAGGCTGCTTCTATCATGGTGACTAGAAAGCCAAGAGAGAGAGAGAGAGAGAGAGAGAGAGAGAGAGAGAGAGAGAGACAAAGAAGGGGCAGAGGTTAAAATACAGCTATCTGATCATGTTCCCAGTGGCCTGCTTCCTCCCACCAGGCCCCACCCTCTAACTCCTCCCCCAAGAATGTCACCAGCTGGGGACCAAGGCTTGAACGCATGAGCTCTTGAGGACCGTCCAGATCCAAATTATGACACTGTCCCAGACTAGGAACTTGGATCTGGCCGAGAGCCAACTGAAAGGCTGACTTTGATGACTAAAGGGCAGCCTACCCCCTCTCCACTCTGGTCCCAGAACATGCATTTGCTTTCTCAACCCAAGCAGGAAAGAACTCAGCAAAGAGCCATCTTGGCTTTGGTGGCTTTGGGGGCAGTTTCATAAAAACAACACTGGGGATCTCTCGGCACCCAGAGCACGCTGTCCTTGAGGAACTGGCTGACTTCAGCTTTAATGGGTGGGGAGCTGAATGGGCACCCTGCCCAGACCTCCGCATTGCCTACAGCTTGTAGCAGAACTTGACAGCTCAACGTAAGTGGTACTCACTTCCTCCAGCTTGGAAAGGCTTCATGAGTTTCCAGTCTCGTCTATGCAGGCAGACATCTCCCTCCTTATCAGTAGATGCCAGCTGATTCCAGCTGACTCCACTGGGATTTGTTCCCCAGTCAGACATGGTTTGGTGGCTGACAAACTGTAGCACCTTGGACAAGTCCCTTCTTGGCTATGGATCTTCCTCAGTTTCCCTATGTGAACAGGAAGAAGTTGGCTTGGCTTTGGTGAGCCCACAGTTCCTGCTTTCAGAAGAGGAAGGAAGGGAGGAGACTCAATTACTGAGCACCTACCAGAGCCAACTGCTGCTCTGGCCTCCACAAACACACTTTGACTAGATCCCAGCAACTGTTCTGGAGGGAGGGGACACCCACAACTTCCAGATTCCTCTCATCACACCTGAGTCTGGGAACTCAGCCCTTGCCCTCTTCTCGACCCTAGTGGCTGAAGAGTGACTGATCCCACCACTAGACCAGCCATCAGCATGTGACTCAGGCTTGGCCAATCAGAACAACTGTTGTGATTTCAGAGCTGGGTATGAGCTCAGACCAGGCCAGCGGGGCAGTTAGTCTTGGGATTTTTGCTGGAGTAGTGAGATGATTTCCTTGTCAGTTGGTCATCCCTGCCTCCCTATGGGAAGACTCAGCTTGTTAATAAAGTGGACACAGAACAGTACAGACTAGGGGCAGGTTCATAGTGACTGACATCTTTGAGCGTCTGCAATGGTCTATGCCAAATCCAGACTCTTCTGGTAAGCTTTGAGTTTCAAGCACCTTTTCTGGCCAAACCTGGCTATTACTACTGGTTACTGTTGCCTGCAGCAAAAAGAATTGTCACCCAAATTCTGTCTATGACTGGGCAATGTTCTCATTTTACCCACAGGTAGGGAAACTGAGGCCCTAAGATACAGATGCAGGGGTGGCCAGTGGCACAGCAGGGATGCTTAATGGATTCTCCCTTCCCTCCCTCCAACTGGTACTCTGGGACTCAGTTTCCCTCCTCTCACTTTCTTCCACAAAGTACAGAAGCCAGAGCCACGCAGGTTCCAGATCTGGCTTAGGACTTCCTCTCTGGTCTTGGAAGAACTTAATAGCCAACTGCACTTTAGAAAAACAAGATCTCACCTGGCAGTGGAGGCGCAGGCCTTTAATCCCAGCACTCGAGAGGCAGAGACAGGGATCTCTGTGAGTTTGAGGCTAGCCTGGTCTACAGAGCCAGTACAAAGAAACCCTGTCTTGAAAAACCAACCAACCAACCAACCAACCAACCAACCAACCAACCAACCAATGAAACAAAAAACCAAGATCTCACTGTGTGGTCTAGGTTGCCTTAAACTCGAACTTCTGCTCCCTTTACCTCCCAGGTGTGTGATTACAGGTGTGTACATCATACTGAGCACTCTTATCTGCAAGCCAGATGAAGACAGAGCCTCCTCCTAGAGCTGCTGTGAGACACAGGCATATTAACAAAGTAAAGCTCTCAGGCCAAGGTCTCCACAGCACAGAGGACAGGAGGGATAGCCGTAGTTTTTCACCTGCTACCTGCCTTTTGCTAGGTGGTTGACCCCAGATAGACATGGCCCAGGTTACCATACGATCTGTCAGTCACAAATGCCACAGCAAAGATTAAAACAACAACAACAAAAACAACAAAATCACCAGAGGCTTCAAATAATATCTAACACATTGTTTCTAAAAATGCTGATTTCCCTAAAATTTTCCCTGTGTAGAGCAGGCCTAAGTCAGCCTTAGGAAGTGAAACCTCCTTGAAAGAATTCCAAGTTATCAGGCCTTTGCTGACTTTCAGGAAGCAGAGAGACGACAGGAACCCCACCATTTCCGAGGCTCCCCCAACTTCTGCACTCGGTACAGCTGTGGGGAGGAAATATCTTGCCTTACAGTTTATAACAGGTGCGATCGTAGCTGCTCACTCAGTTCCAAAAGGTGCATTAGTCCCACAAAGCATAAATACCAAGGCCCAAGAGTAGCAACTGGAAGTGGGAGGAACCTGCTGTGGATTCCTGTGCTCCGGGGTCTTCTGAGGTACAGATCAGAGAGGGGAACCCTTTTCTCTGAATCACACCAATCAGGCTAGTTAGTACCCAGGCCTGACAGCTGTCCTGAATTCAGTCACATGTCTCTGGGGTACCTAATGGCATTTCTAACGAATCTGGAGTCCCCACCTTGCAGACAGGCACAGACAGGCTTGGGGGCTAGGGCTACAGTGAGGCTTGTACCAAATAAGCCTTGCGTGTAGATGAGATCACCGAACTTGCCAGTAGCCCCACTGAGATGACGATTGGCTTGGCCTTGGCCCTTGGGCTCAGGCTAGGTGGGATAGAAGTGGAGTTCTCTCTGTGACCCTGAGAAGCTACAGAACCACTCCAGGCCTCCGTTTCCTCGTCTGTAAATAGGGATGATGACTGTTCCTTTCTCTCACGTGGTGTGAGGTTTAAACAAGGGCACACCTGTAGTGCTGGCAACAGAGACGGGCCCACAGGACAGAAACAGGACCAAGGCTACTACTGTGCAGGTCTGTGGAAATGAGCCCCATGGGGCTGGGCCTGTATTCCCATGAGCATTACTACAGGAGGATGAGCCCCTTCTAGGAGGCAGGGTGTCATATCAAGGAGGAGTCTCTTCTATCCCTTGGCTGCCCTCCCGTTGCTGAGCCTTGCCATCTGAAGTCATAATAACTGTACATTAAGTGGGCTTTCCTGATGCGGACGAAGAAAAGAAAAATGCCCTCTCCCAGCTAAAATGAAAACAGTTCAAGTTCCACACTGGAGACCTGTGGACACACACACACACACACACACACACACGTCATCCCCTCTTCCTAAAGTGAAATGGTACAGTGAAAGTTGAATTCTCTTGAATAGCTCAGAGCAAGGCTCTGGGGTCTCGCTCTGCACTTGCAGGTTGAAGAGAGGGGGGGAGGGGAAGGAGGGGGGGCAGAGAGACTTCATTCTTCAGGGCCTAGAGAGAAACAGAAAGGTGTGCGGTTTTAAATCCCTCGGGAGTCTCATTGTCACACTTTTGTTTTTCTTCTTTTTTCCGTGACCGGGTTTATCTGTGCAGCCTTGGCTGTACTGGAACTCACTCTGTAGCCCAGGCTGGCCTCGAACTCACAGAGATCTGCTTGCCAAAGGCGTGCACCACCACCGCCCGGCTATACTTTTTTTTTTTTTTTTTTAAACTGATCCCTCTAGGGTCTTCCTCCGTCCACTTGTGGTTGAATTTGTGAAGCATCCTGTCTGCTCCTCCTCATCCGAGTCTGGTCTGTGGCTCTGCGTGCCCCTGGGGTGCGTATGCCGGTAGCAGTGGCGGAGGACCATCGCCAGGCTTCCTACTCATCCCTGGCCTCTTGCCAGGCGCAGAGCTCCGCCATGGACCCGGGGCGCGGCGGTGGAAGCTGGGCGAGGGAGGGTGCCATGGGGCTGGTGGTGGGCGGGCCCCTCGGCGGCTCCTCCCCCGTGCCCGCCCCGCCTCCGCGTGCTCCCGCCACCCCCGAGGCCTCCGCCACCGCACTGAGCAGCCTGGCAGCCGCGGCCAAACTTTCCCGGGAGCCGGCGCGGGTGAGTCGGAGCGCGGCGCGGGCAGGGGCGGGAACTGGGCGGCGGGCGAGGATGTGCTCAGACTGGGCTCTGAGCTCCTCGCCCCCGCAGGGCGGCGGGGACACCCTGCAGGTGGCCGCACGAGGTGGGCGCGCCGGGTGCCTTGGCGACGCGGACGGCCTGGGTAGGATGGCGGAGCTGTGGCTACTGCGCCCTGACGCACAGACACCTGTGGCTTCCTCCGGTTTGGGCCAGGAGCGCCGATCCGCGTGGGCCTGGCGACTTCTGGGCCAGAGGGCTGTCTCCGGGGCTCCCCAAGCTTCCTCGGGGTCTGACTTTGATGCAAACGTTGAACCCAGCCCCTGGGTGGAGGTGCGATCTCCGTGCCAAGCTCCGGGCATCCACTGTCTTTCAAATCCTCCTGAATCCCCAGGACCCAGGTTCTAATATACCCACTTTACGGAGGAGGAAACTGAGGCTTGGGGAGGGAAAGTTGTGCCGCCGAGAAGCGCCTTCAGCCTAAATTGGATGAATCCAAGCTACTTAGGTAGGTGGAACCCAAACCAGGTGTCTGGGTATGAGAAGCATCTGAACCAGCGCTCGCTTCTTTCCCAGCTGTCTGTACCATGTTCTTCTGGCTGCTGTACTAGAAGGGATCCTTTGGGTGGGTGGGGTGGTGGTGGATGCTGTGACCAGGATGTGGATTCTGGTGGCAGAGGTCCGTGGGAACTGCCCTTTCGGGACGAGGCTTGGGAGATACTAAATTCTGGGATTTACGCTGGGTTGCTCTGGAACCAGAGCACAGAGGCTGTCTACAGAAGCCACCTTTGAGGCCCTTGCTAGCCTGGGAGATGGAGGTGCAGGGATGCTCCAGGCAGGGTCGCTGTCCTCCGGCAGGGGGCTCCCACCTCAGACCGACTGGAACTGTGGAAACCGGCAGTATCCCGCTAGAAGATCCCCAGGTTGGGGCGCTTGGAGAGTACATTCCGATGTTGGGGGGGGCGGGGAGAGGGAGGGCAGGAACCTGAGCACAAGTGAAGTGTGTCACTGGAACATGAAGGAGAGAGGAGGTGGGGATCTGACTGAGGGGACTTAATGCCCCACCCTTGGTTTTATTCCTGGGGGTCACCAGCAACCCTTGGAGACAGCAAGAGCCCACCGGAGATGATTGTGGATTAACATAGTTTATACAGCAGCCGTGCAAGGCACCATTATTGAGCAATAGGTGGAGACGCGGAGAGGTTAACTAGATTGCCTAGAGTTGGCCAGCTGGTCCGTGGTGGAGTGGGGATTGAGTACCAGTCTTGCCTGTATCTTGGACTATCCGTGAAGCTCAGGTGGCAGACAGAACCTCAGGTCCTTCTGTGCTGTGGCTGGCAGCAGTGGAGATAAACAGCAGAGGGATGCTAGGCAACGGGGGTCACAGCACCCCTGCTTCTGCCTCCAACAGGTCTCTTTGGGTGTGTTGCTGCCACTGAGTAACTTCTTACAGGAATTGCTGCTCACCCCATGTTGATGTCCTGCTGTGACTTGGGGCTTGCTGGACCTTCAGTCCGTGGCCACCTAGCTGCCCCCAGAACATTGCCCCTGGGGGAGTACAGGGTTTGCCTGAAGCTGTTTTCAAATATGACAGGGACCCGAAGATCCAGCAGGTAGCTGGGTACCACCCACCTATAATCTCAGAGCTGTGCAGAGGCCAGAGCTGCCTGCCAGGGTCTCTAACACCCTCCACTCCCAGAACAGTCCTGGGCAGTCTTGGCTTGGAAGGGGTCCCCAGCACTGGTTTGAGTGTGGTGAGGAGGTGTTTGGTATGTGAATTTCTCGCCTGCACACTTTCCTTTCTATAGCCAAGAAGTGCCTGGCAGAAACACAGTGGTTTTTCCTCAGTACCAAGGCATGGCAGAGAGGTCGTAGGTGCATTTTAGGGTCCGGTCACCATGCTGTCTCTCATGCGCTGTCACAAGCTGTTTCACCTCTTTCCATTTCCCACGTTTTGAATGGAGGTGTTCATGGTTCCTTCCTCCCTGGGCTGGTGAGAGAATTAACTGTGTTCGCGTTGACAAGGCACTGCAAAGGTGCCTTGTAACTTAGCAGAGTACCATGTAAGTGCGGCTGCTGTCACTGTGATACCTCTGACAGCCTCAGCATGGCAAGCCTGTGAGCTCCTGGCCACTGGGACGCTTTGATTTGATTAACATTAACAAGATCCTTATTGGTGCTAGGCAAACACTCGACCACTGAGCTACATCTCTAGATCCAAGGATCTCTCCCCCACCCCCATCCCCGCTTTCTCACCTGCAAAATGCGGCCGATCTAGTTAGAGGCTGCCTACCTCGAAAGTCCTCCTCAACCTCTAATTTTAACAGGCAGAAGACTCCTCACCCAGTCAGCCCTGCGCCAGGTCCTAGGGAAGTCCCAGGTATTGCTGCCATTGTCACTACAACCACAGGCCTGTCTTCTTTCACCTTGCTGCTTGAACTTTATGCTCTTGCGTGGTTTGGATCTAGGGTGATTTTCAAGCAGATGCTTTCTAAAAGGAAGTGGCCAGGCTAGGAGGGACTTGAGAACTCTCCAGTTGGAGGGCAGAAGAAGGTGTTTCCTGTCTCTCAGCCTGGATTTGAACACTGTGGTCGTTGCTTGGGTTTCCCATGGAGAGGCAAGAGTCTCTTGACAATTACAGGGTTAAAGGGGATACATGAGGTCTGTTTCACAAGATCTGCCCACAGCTCTCCCAACAGAGGACACCAGCCATTGCCTCTGAGAGTGTGCAGCTGGCTGTGGTGATGCTGCATGCCTTCTGATCAAGGAGAGTGCCTTCAGAGGTCGGCAGGCCCTCTCCCAGGCAAGGACACACATGGTTGAAACCCATTTCTGTCCCTGAGAACCAAATGACCATGGACTCCAGTATCCTCATCTGCGAAATGGCCATGAATCTTCCTTACTACCAGTAATCCTGTTTCTCAGGATTAACTCAGAGAAAGACGGGCAAAGAAAAGAAAAGAAAAACCAGCTGAGTGTATAAATGGCAAAGAATTACATGCAATTGTAAATAATTCTCATTAGCATTCAGACTGGGCATTAGCTATAATTGCTCCTGATCCAAGATGCTTTGTCTGAAAGCCGTACCTGGCAGAGGATCCTTCAAGCCCCAGTCACCCGCTGCCCTCTCTTTCACAGTGACTCGGAGCATTGCTGAATCTCAGGAGGTAATTATAACAAAGCTGTGTCTTATAAGTGACTCACTTCTGCCATTAACGGTGGCAGAAGACTCAATGGCGCTCTCTCAGGAAACAATGCTGCTGATGCTGTCCAGGGAGGGGTAGGAGGATGCCTCACCTCTTTTACGCACTGTCAACCCCCGTGGTAATTCTCTGATGATCCTGCAGGAGGATCACAGACAGGGACAGAAGCTGACAGCTCTCACTCGGCCTCAGTGGCTTGCTTGCCTCAGTGGCTTGCTTGCGTGGTGAGGGGCTCTTGCACCTTGTTGCTGCTAGAAGAATGTGTGTTAGCAACCACTGTACCGTTAAAGACGAGGCGTGGAAGGGGGAAGGTGATAGCAGTTCCGGGGATGAGTTGAAAGTGTAGCCGCTGGTGTCCAGTGGAGCTGAGTTTGGATGTGGGCTCTTCTTCCAGTTTGTTAGTGAGGTTTGGATGAGTTCCCAAATAGAGGATGACTCTAGTAGAGCAGGGACTGTGTCTGTCTTGGTAAGTACCCCCATTCCACGAAAGGCACCTACGATGCCTGGTGGAGAATTGAACCTTGACTTTCCCATCTGTAGAATGGAGCCAGATAGAACACCACCTTCCCTAGGGGTTGATATGAGAACTGATTGAAGAAATGTTATGACCAGAGTAAGGACTCTGTGATGCCTTTGATGACACAGATAGGTAGATGGACAGAAGGGAGGACACTGTTGTCCAGGCTAGGAAACAGAATATTAATCTCTGACCCCCAGACTATAAAGAAGCAATAGTAGTAGCCAGAAGAAGGTCCTGTTTTAGCCAGCACTACAAGAGTGTTTTCATGTCCGTTTCCTTCTGACGCTGAAGCAGAAATCCCTGTCCTTGCTTTACAGGTGAGGAAACCGAGGTTGATGCAACAGTGCAAATGCTCTTAGCGATTTATACAAACACGGTTAATACACACCAAAGCCAGAGTCTCAAAGCAATGTGAATTGGAACCTCAGATCCTTCTGGGCTGTGGCTGGCAGCAGTGGAGATAAACAGTAGAGGGATGCTAAGCGATGGGCCACAGCACCCCTGCTTCTGCCTCCAATAGGTCTCCTTGGGTGGGTCGCTGCCACTGAATAACTTCTTACAGGAATCCCTGCTCACCCCATGTTGATATCCTGCTGTGACTCAGCGCTGGCTGGACCTTCCATCCAAAGCTCCCCAGCTCCCCCCAGAGCATTGCCCCTGGTGGAAGAGGACACAGGTTACTCCAGTTTCCAAGTCCCAGTTGTTACTGCCAAGCTCTCTGTTGCCCTGTAGAGGGCAGAGGGTGTAGTGTTTAGTCTTCCATGAACATTGTACCTCTTTTCAATGGAGGGTTTCGGTAACCATTTTTAACAGCTCATAGTGTGAGTTCTTCATTTTCTCCTGATGACTCAATACCTCTTTTGTTAGCTATATTCCCAGGTACTTGATAGTTTGAGGCTGTTGAATTTGTTGGACATTTATATATTTTAAATTAACGTTCTGTTAGTTTCTTGTTAGGGAACTACATTTGCATTTTGCAAATTAATTTTGCATCCAGAAATATTTGCCAAACCTCTTACTAATTAAAAACTGCCCTAGTAGATTCTTTAGAAAGCACGGCCTAGACAATGATAGAAGATACAATGAACAATTTCATCTCTTTCTTTCTAATTCTCTTGTTCCTCCTAAGACTTCAGTGTGGTGAATTAAAGTGTCTCTGGGCATTGTGCCTCTTGCTGGGGCAGTGCGGGAGCTGTTCTCATTTGAAGATTAAATATAGTTTGACTCCAGGTTTGTGGTAAATCACTCTGTTAGGTTGAAGAAATCCCTCACATTCCCAGTGTCTAGTTTTCTGTCCTTCTTAGTAAATGGAAGTAGACATTTTAAGGATGCTTTTCCTACATCAGCCTGGGTGATCATATGATCTTTTCCCCGCTCTTTTGGCCTGATAAACCTTCTTTGGCATAAACGCACCTTGTGTCATCCTGCAGCATCTCCGCAGATGATCTTTTAGCATAGGATTGTAATGTGAGTGCACGAGTGAAATTCCTGGTGATTTACATATTGAAGCGAATTTATCAGACTTTGGCTGGTTCAACTTTCTTCTGTGCTGGGAGCAGTTGCTGAAGCAGGGTGTTGTTCTTCCTGGGGTGTTTACTAGAGGTGTCACCAGTGAGGCCACAGTTGGAGGGTGGGGAAGAAAGCCAAGCTGGAGGTCACCAGTGAGACACAAGTGGAGGGTGGGGAAGCCAGCCACTCAGCCAAGTCTGAGAGGAACTTTTCAGCACTGAGAGGCTCCAACTGCCTAGGGCAGAAATGCCCAGAGGCCGCCTGAGTGGCATGGGGACAGCCCAGCCGTGCACACTGAATGAGGGGGGTCTGCCAACCCAGGGCCCCAGAGGGAGGTGTCTCAGCCCCAGGTGAAACCCGATGCTTGTGGGCTGCAGTTGAGTCTCCTCCTGAGCCTGCTGCTGCTGCAGGCCATGTGCTGGTGATTCATCCTTCTCCCGTGGCCAGAGACTGAGGGACTTGACTTCCTCCCGCATTCATCCTCTTCCAGCTGGTGGCAGGGACTCTCTTCCTAGCGTGTTAGTTTTTGCAGGGTCAGCCCCCCGAACCTAATGACCCACTACTGTGTCTGCTCCTGACTTTACTTCCACCCACTCCTCTGGGTAGCAAATAGGGCCAAGTTTCTCAGCTGGAACTTCTCTTGGTGGTCTTAGCTAGATGTGCCAGGCCCTGTACTAATTCGGATCATCTTTCTTAGACACTGTGACAACACTGGGAGTGGGGGGTGGGGTGGGGGGTTACTACCTACTTCTCCCAGGTGAGGAAAAGCAAGGGTTCTAGTTGATTATCTTCAGTGGCTTCATGTTTCACAGTGAGATGATTTGCTTCTTACCTATTTAAAGCAGGTTTCCTTTAGGCTCCCCGTTCTGTTTACGGAATCTTCCTTCCTCTCTTGCTTCCTTTTCTTCCCTTTCTTGCTCCACGTGTCAGAACCGGATCACTCTGGGGAGGCAGAGCTACAAACGGAATGCTACGCCGCTCCAGAGAACACTACTGGCATGGGCCGCACCGGACATTTGCTGCAGGCTTCTGTCTGGGCTGGGGTGTTGTATATTGTCCCACTGGCTTGAGAAGTCAGCAGAGGCGGGAAAGGGGGTGGCTGCAAAGAGCCTGACCAAGGGGAGCTTGACCAAGGGACTGTTGCCTCAAGTATCAGGGAGAGGCTAGCAGGGTGTTTTTGTTTGTTTGTTTGTTTTTGTCCTACCTGTAAGCATGGGTGACAGAAGAGTGTTGTTTTTTGAGGAACAAGCACACACAGCTCAGAACCTGAACATGCAGCCACCCTCAGCCACCCTCAGCCACCCTTAGGAGCAAGACAGGGAAGGAGTTAGGCAAGGAACACCTATTATATTTTCTCCTGCAAGTGGCCACTGCTGGCTGGGAACAGCAGACTGGTGGATGAGCAGACAGACGGCAGGTTAGCCTTCCGAGGTCCATGCAGGCACAGAGGAGGTACGGAGGAGTGGGGACTGAGCCGCACATTTGAGGGCTATTTGTATAGTGTGTATTTTATAGCTACCAAATGTATTTTATAGCTACCAAATGCCTACCCAGATGTATTTTATAGCTACCAAATGTATTTTAAGCTAGCAGCTGCCCGCCTTTCTAGGCAGTTTCCATGTGGTTTCTTCATTCAGCTGGGCATCTTTCATTTGCTCACTGGCGTTTCTCTGTTCTTGAAGAGGCTCGCTGATCCTCATTAAGTAAATGCACACTGCTGTTCCTTGACCTGAGCTCATGTGAAGCACAGAGCCATGGCTGGGCCACACTCAAAGCCCTAAGGCTTTGAATGGGACCTCTCCCCAGAGGTCTCACTCTGGGGAACTTGGCTCCAGCCTCCCTGGAGGGCTGCAGGAGGCCCTGCTCTTTCTAGCGTTTCCCAAGGCTCCCTGTATGAATCTGGGGGAAGGATGATCCTGCATTTAAATCAGGCCATTCCCATCTCTCCCTGAGAGCAAGAACATTTGAGGCAGAAAAGGCCAGAGAGACTGTCGCATACACAGATTCAGCTGTACAGTGCCACTTGCCAGTCCAGCCAAGGGTCAGGGCTGGGGACATAGAGCTCTGTGTTGGTCCCGTCACCTTCCAGATGGTATCTTGGTCAAATGCCTTGGCTTGTCTGTATCTTGATTCCCTCCCTGTACAATGGGCTGTGTGACGGTAGTCTCATGCCATATGATATTTTGGGCAAAGATGAACTGAAGGCAAAGATGGTCGGCGTCTCATAGATGACATGGAGGCAGAGTAGACATTGTCATCACAGGAGGTGACAGTTACAGGTGTGTCACTACCGTCAGACTTTCCAGTGGGGCAGATATGATGAGAGAATGCAAGGCCTCAGCTAGCGGAGGTGCTTATGCCTTAAGTTCTAGCAAAGTGTTTAAAAAGTAAAATGATAATGATGATGATGATGATGATGATGATGATGATGATGATCAAGAGGCCCAGGTATGATAGCACATGCCTGTGACACCAGCACTAGCAGCTGGAGGTAGGAGAATCAGGAGTTCATGGTCATCACTGGCTAGTGATGTAATAAGTATGAGGCTAGCCTGGGAGACACGAGACCCTGCCTCAAAAGTGAACAAGCAAACAAAAAACCCAGCAACCTCCACCGACACACACACACACACACACACACACACACACACACACACACACACACAAACACAAACACGGCTAGAGAAATGGTTCAGTGGCTAAGAGTATTGGCTGCTTTTGCAGAAGACCTGGCTTCAGTCCCCAGCACTCACGTGGTGGCTCCCCACAACCCTAACTCCAATTCCAAAGGGATCTGATGCCCTCTTCTGGCCTCTGTGGTCACGAGGTAAGTACATAGTACACAGGCTACATGTAAGCGCATACATACACTTAAAATAAATACTTTTTAAACGTGATAACCAGTTTTACAGAGGCTACATGTACAATATTCCTGATGTCTGTGGAAATGAATAGATCTTTCCATAGGCTTTACAGTGGATGATACAGAGTAGCCTCTGCCCTGTAGGATCCACTCACTGTAAGAGCAGGAGCAGGTGACCCATGTTTTTATCCTGTTTCACATATTTTGACTGCACCTTTTTATATCTGGATTTTTCAATTATTTATTTATTTATGATTAATTTTTTTCCTTAAAAAAAGTGCTTATGTGTTTTGAAATTTCACCTGTATGTATATCCATGTGTGCAGTACTAGAGGAGGCCAGAAGAGGGCATCAGATCCCCTGGGACTGCAGTTGCTGAAGGTTGTGAGCTGCCATGTGGGTGTTGGGAATTGAACCCAGGCTCCCTGCAAGAGCCGCCAATGCTCTTAACTGCTGATCAAACTTTCCAGCTCCTATTTATGATCTTTTTTTTTTTTTTTTTTTTTTTTTTTAAAGATAGAGTCTCACTCTGTAGCCCAGGATGGTCTGGAACTTGCTGTGTTGCCCTGCCCCAAGTGCTAGGATTCTGGGGACATGTCCAGATGCTTGAATACTTACAGCTGTATCACTGTTACCTGTGGTATTCAGAACCCTCCAGGCTGTGCTGACTTGTAGCCAGGGGCAACGGTTCATGCCATACAGCCTGGGTGTGCTGCTGCCTCTGACACTCTGGTGTGTTCATGCAGCAGTGGGACAGCCTTACAACGTGTGTCTGATAATGAATGCTGCCACATCCCTGTTGCTCAGTGACACCCAGCGATTTACCACCAGGATCGTTTATGAGTATTAAATGAGTCATGCAGCTTGAGAGAGTATGTGAAAAGCATCTACAGTGAGGGCGTACGTGTATTAAATAAGCTGATTAATGAACAGCTGCATGGAACACCCCCCGCCCCCGCCAGGAAGTCAGCCATCATGTTGTTGGGTTTTTCATTTGTAGTGGTATGGCCCTGTCCCTGAATGTCAGGGAAATGGCATCAGAGACCGTGGGCTGCTACTGGCTGTGTTACTGAGGATCCCTAGGGGAAAGCTCCAGTAAGGCATGCTAGAACCTAGGGGTAGAAGGGTTTGATGGTCATCACTGGGGTTTCCGAGTCTTATCCTGGACATGTTTTGACTGCATGTATGTATGTGTGTGCTGGTGCTCACAGAGACCAGACGGAGAGCATCAAATCCCCTGGAAGTGGATGGTTGTGAGCTTACATATGGGTGCTGGGAATCCTTTGGTTGAGTGCTCTTAACCACTGAGCCATCTCTCCAGCTCCTGAACTCCATCCAGTCTTTAGCTGGCAAGGAAGCATTTAAATCTCCCTGGCCCCAGTTTCCTCATCTGGAAAAGGAATATAACAGTGATACTCATCCGACAGCATTATTGAAAGTCTAGTGTCCCAGATCCTTCCTCTAAAGGCCTGCACCTTCCCATCTCTACGTCCCCAGCTCTCTTCTCCCCAGGGAGGCCTGCTCTGCTTCACTTCCCCACCCCCTCCCCATGATCTGATCATTCTCTCTTTGTCTGCACAACTCCCAGCAACCTATAGGATGGGAACATATCTGCTGGCCTCCCTTCAGTCTGCAATGACTTCATTAGCAGCTGGCACCTAGTAGATGCACAATAAAAACCTACTCAGTGCAAGCTAAAAGCAACAGGAGGCTGCGCAGCCCACCACAGTGTCTCTGTTTAATGCAGGGCTAGCCCTGGGCCTCTTAGGCTGAGGAGCTGAATGGCGAAGAGTAGGAAACCCTGGACAGAGACAAGCTGTTTCACTATTGCTGCGGGAGCTCAATAAATATTTGTCGGTAATTTATCGATTGATTCTCACAGCACCTGGCACCGGGCTCGACTGAGGCCCTCCATTAGCAAGTTAGGAACACAAGAAAGAGAAAGATGGTGTTTCCTCCTGTGGTCCCTCCTACAGGGGGGCTTTGCCCAGCCCCGGCTCTGTCCACCTGAATGAAGATTAAAGGCAAGGCAGCTGGAGAACAAAATGTCACTGTGATTGTCAGTCAGCATGGCTCGAGAGCGAGGGTGGCTGGAAGGCAGAGCTGGCCGGGTTCCTGTCCAGGTGTGGTGCTGGACGCTGGCCAAGCAGCCCCTCCTTCCTTGGGGAGAGTCTGGCAGCCTGTAGGCTGCCTACCTAGCTACCTCTGACTGGGTCTGTTTGCACATTTCCTTTTAGATCTGTGTGAATGTGTGTGTGCACGTGTGTGTGCACGTGTGTGTATGTGTGTGTGTATGTGTGTGTCCAGTTGTGTGGAAAGAGGTAGAAAAGATAGTCAGGCTTAGCTAGGGCAGGGTGGCGTGGCAGTCCAGGGTGTTAGGTACTGGCTTATTACCTGTGTTAGCAGAGGATGGAAGAAACAGGTCACTGACTGGCTTTTGGGGGCTCCCATCCTACTGACAGACAAGTAACTGAGCTCTGGGCACTGCACAGTAGGGCCTTTCCTTCCTGAGGCTGTCCTGTTGCTCAGCCACCCAGGGAAGTGAGCATTGAGGCTGAAGGTTCTGACACACCACAGCGACTGACAGACTTTGGAAAGCTGCTGTGGAGGTCCGAGCAAGAGGAGACTGCTGTGGAGAGAAGGAAGCAGGGTGGATCTTAGGAGCCAGTGAGTGGGCACTGGGCAGGTGGCATGGGCCTGCAGCCATTGTTGGAGGTAGTGCTGAAGCTGTGTTCTTGGATAGCTCGCTGTGCTGATCTCGGTCTTCATTGTGGGGACTCAGTTGTGGGGTTTTGATTTTGCACTTAGAGTAGGATAGACATTCTCTTTGTGGGTGGAGCCTCTGCAGGGAGTTCAGAGGTCTGCGGGCACAGTGCCATTTGCCCACTTGGGGGGGCTAGGAGTGGCTTTCTCTCACTCTGCTGGAACGTATTCTGGAGCGTGCTTAGTGAGTGGAGTCTGGAGAGCTGGCGTGAGCTTGGTACCCTAAGAGGTATGGTAGACATCCCGAGACATCCTTTCTGCACTTCAGTCCCCATAGGTGACAGGTGGCAGCATCCCACTGATTGCCAAGCCCATTCCCTACACACTTCCTGTCCCAACTTTAGCACAGACCTCATCTTCCCTTTACAAGACCCCTCATACCTGTCCTACCACCTCCCAAAGCCCATTGTTATCACCTGAGATCATTCTCTGGTAGAATCTGACTATGTCACCTCCTGTTCCAAACCCAGGGATGACGTCTAGGGCTATTATAAGGAATGAGCCCTAGGTAGAACCAAGAATGACATCTCTGATGAATGATCTGGCAGGAGAGCAACTGTCAGAATCACATGGATTCATTCAGTGTCCCAGTTAGCTCCGTCAGTTTGACACAGGCTAGGGTCATCTGGGAAGAGGGACTGTCAATTGAGAAAATGCTTACACCAGTTTGCCTGTGAGCAAGTCTGTGGGGGCATTTTCTTGATTGATTGATATGGGAGAGCCCAGTGCAATGTGGGTGGTGCTACTCTGGCCAGGTGGTCCTGCATGTTTGAGAAAGCAGGCAAAGCAAGCTGTGGGAAGCAAGACAGTAAACAGTGATCCTTCACGACTTCTGTTTCAGTTCCTACCTTTAAGTTCCCACCTTGAGCTCCTGCCCTGGTTCCCTCAGTGATGGATTACAAGCTATAAGCTGAAATAAAGTCTTTCTTCCCTGGGAACAGTGTTATGGTAACAGTGTTTTATCACTACAATAGAAACTTATCTAGGACCGAAATGATAGACAGCAGAGTGCCCTGGGCACAGCATGGGCCCACTCTGACCAGGCTGCTTGATAACTGTGCACAGGAGAAAGTACTTAACCCGTCTCTACTCAGCACCCTCACCTGTGGAACAAGGAGTCTACACCTCTTGGAGCTGGATGGGTGGCTGGCGTTCTGCCATCTACACTGCCAGCTCATGCTGGGGACAAGTAGCACTCATGTTAGCTCTTATCCAGCCACATGACACATACATACACACTTTCTTCCACTTTCCAGCTCTAGGATTCAGGGTACATGTGTCTTCTTCCAGGAAGCCCACCCTGACCACTCACAGCCTGGGTTAGGGTCTTCTCTGGCCTCACAGCACTCCAGAACCTACGTCTGCCACACACGTTATTTCTTATTGTCACCATCTGTCTCCCTAGGGTCTGAGCTGTCAGAGGATACAGGGCTGCGACTGACCCCTTGTCTTATGTCTGTCTTCTGGCACAGTGCAGGAGATACAGTAATAGTTAGGAGGTTGTTTAATGAAAAAGTGAGTGACAAGTGAAGGTGAGCAGGGCTTTGGAACATAAGACATCCGTGAGTAGAGCTGAGGAGATGGGACATTCTAGGCAGATAGGCAGTGCTATCTAAGCTTGAGAGGTAGGAAGGGTCCACTCCAGCAAGGGTGTCTGTCTGACCAGGTGTCCCCTCAGAGGGTGACCCGGGAACTTAGCAGGAAGTAACGAAAGGGAACAAGATGGGACTGACTGGGATGCTTTGTGTAGCGAAAGAAGTGTGGCTGTGAGGGGGTGGGCATAATGGAGGGTGGGGGGCTGAGGAGGAGTCCTTCACTTCTGCCGGACCCTGTGGATCCTGCTGAATGCCTCTGTCACACCATGAATTGTTTCTGAGGTGAGGGAGCAACCGTCTTGACTCTTTCCAGGGCCAGACTATAGTGTTTCAGAAGTGGAAACTGGACATACTGTTGAGTGGTTGGTTTTCTCCAGAACATCTTCGTATGCGCTGAAATGTGCTGTTCGCTCTTCCCCTTGCACTTCCTCACCGTAGAGGGCTGCAAGCAGGCACAGGGTGTGCAGTGCATGTTGATGAGGAGGCTCTGCAGCTGTCACTCGGTTCATGCAGGAGTAAAAATCATCTAGCTTCCCTTCAGATGGACTCTTTCCCCCAACTTGCTTCCTCCGTGGAGATCTTCGATGGAGTAGTTAGATGCCAACACAGGCCTTCTGATGGGCGCGTGCACAGGAGACTTCCCTGTGAAGTTCTTGGGACCAAACAGAATCCTGCTTGTCTAAAAGCAGTAGGAAAGACAGTGCCTGGGCCAGCAGCCGAGGCTCACGGGAGTTGAATAGGAGTTGGAGGTTGTTTATGGGCATCATGAAATTCTGTGCACTGAGAACACTGTGCAGTCATGGCCTGCTTTCCTGACAGGTACAAGGTGGACAAGTTACAAGGACATAGGGAGGGGACAGTGTGAAGGGAGACTCAGAGAGACTGAGTGACTCATTCTGCAGCATACAGCTAATGTGTAGCCAGGCTAGAGTTTGAGCTGGGGTCTTCTGGCTCCCTTCCACTGTGCCACAGAGCCACTTGGAGTGTGATGCCACATGCTTGGGACAGCGTGGAAATGGCCACATTTCACCAATCCTTACAGATCTTCACGTGGGAGGTCAGGCTGCTTTAATCCACCTAACTCTCTCCTAACAATGAAAAGTGGATGTTTGCAGGAGCTATGTGTGTGTCCTCTGTCTCCTGAGCTCCAGGCTGGATACATGATTCTGGGGGCACCTGGTGTTGATCACTCCCTGAGACTTTTGTTAGAAGCAGGTAGGGGGAGGGGAGGAAAGCCTGCACAGACCAAGTAAAACCAAATACTGAGCACTGGGTGGAAGTGCCGCCTTGGGTGAGTGACAGACACAGACAACAGGCTCTGGACTGACCCTGGGCTGGCTTGTTCTATTGATGTCAAGAGCTAAGGGCGACCTCAGTGGCCCATCCCATGCTTCTCTGTGATTGGTCTGGGGAGAAAGCCCTGCAGAAGTGAGCCTTTCTGCTGAATGTGCCCAGTCCTTTTATATCTCAGATGTAGAGCTGTGTGTCAGGCTCTGAATGCCATTTTGAGAACACTTGTTTTCAAGTTGAGCATCTCCACATCCGTGCTTCCTGGGGAAATTGCCCTCATCAGCCTCGCCAGCATCACCTGACCCAAGGCGGGTTGGTAATGGTGTGTGCTGAGCATCTGCTGGGAGGCGGGCATGATGCTGAGCATTTGAGTGTCACCTTGGTCCATCCTCTGAGCAACTCTGTGAGGTTGGGATTGCTGTTATCTGCATCTTTGACATGAGCTGAGAGCTGATAGCGTTGCGTCATCAGTATGTGCCACCTCAAAGGTTTGTGTAAAGACTTAGCCTCAGCATGTGATGCTCTTGGGAGCCATAGAACCTTTGGGTGTTGGTGCCTGATAAGAGGAAGTTAGGCTCTCAGGGGACATGTTCTTGAAGAGACAGTAGGACCCCAAGCCCCTTCCTCTCCCTCCCCACCTCTGCTTCCTGGCTGCTATGAGGTGAATAGACAGTGACTCTGAAGTGATGGTATATGTTCCTGTCATGATGTACAGTGTCAACACAGGTCCAAGGCAGCAGGGTCAAATGACCACAGACTAACACCTCTGTGAGCCAGAATACCCCTTGTCCACTTTAAGCTGGCTGTCTCTGCTCTTTTGTCACAGTAATGGGAAACTAACTACCACAAAGAGTAAGTTCTCTGGGGCATGTCATCTCTTGGTGGCAGGACGTCTCCCCGGCTATGGCTGGACTCCATCCTTAGCTCCGCATCTATGTTGCTTGCGTGGCTTCCCACCTTCTCTACCCACTCACCTCTCATGTTCCCGTATCACTGCATACTTCAAACACTGATCTTAAAAATATTTTTATTGTGATGAAATTTATATGAAGTGGGTGACTGTTGTCAAATGGCCCACAGCTGCACTTGCAATGCCCTGGAGGCAGAGGCAGGAGGATCATGAGTTTGAGGCTAGACTATGGTAGAGTAACAAGACAACCATCCCCAGCTAAAAAATGGTAAATGTTATAGGGGTATGATTTATATCTCATCAAAACTGCTTAAAACCAATGAAAAGCCCAGATGAAGACTCTGGTCAGGTATCCCCTGCTGTGGCCTTGCAAGGCAGGCGGATTCTACTTGCTGTGACTGGGAATAGCCACAAGCATGCCTTAGGCTTGGGTAAGAGCTGGTTGCCCAGATGTGGGGACATGAGTAAGACTGAACACAGTGTTATCACACATGGCAGACCCTGTGGGGAGCTAAGGGAAGCCCCCTAAGACCTGTTGTCCTGACGCCCCTCTGCAGTAAGGCATAGCTTCCCTCTCCAGTGCCAGGGAAGGGACGAGAAGAGCATTGGCTGCCCGCCCTCTGCTCCTGCCACACCTTCCACCACTCCACACCTGTGTGCTGAGTTCCCGCCCTGCCTGTCTGCTCCTACTCCAGCTCCTGGGCTCCCTGCATGAGATGGAAAGGCTCTCCCCAAACCAGATTCTAACCAGCTGCCATTGCTGCTCTGGGACTTTTCTTGTCCCGTGGTTCCTGTTGTCCCCTGGCTTCTACAGGCCTGCAACATCTTTAGTCCTTTCCCTTCTTGGCCCTTGATATCTCTGTCCTCTCTTCTGCTGGCCCATGAGATGTTTCATCGTGGACATCTGCTGGCTGTGATGTCTCTTGACCATGGTCCATGGCCCTGTGGCTCTGCAGCCCCATAGCTCTGTATCTCTGCTTTGGTTTTCCCTCCTGCTTGGTTTTGTTAGCCAGGGATCACTTGGACACACAGTTTGCCCCAGCCATACCATATAGAACCAATGGATGACTGTGACTAGCACTGCCCCCAATAAGGAGGGTGACAGAGTCGTGCTCAGCTGTCCTCCAGAGGAGCCTTGTGACCAACAGGCCTCATTTACTCATTCTACAGATTTCAGCAGTAGAGACTATTTCACCCTCCTTGGTGTTGGAGACCATTCTGGATGATGAGATACAAGAGTGGATTAGACCAGAGATCCTGCCTGCCTAGGGCTTTGTTCCTGGATGTGTGTGCACACGCAGGGCTGGGGGTGAGCAGCAGGCGTGAGGCCCGAGGGTCCCTGCACCAAAATAGATGAGTGGAATGTCCTGTGAAGTACAAAATACCAAGGTCTTGGGTCCCTGTCCTTAGAAATGAGCATCTCACGGAGTATTAAAGGAGTATCTCCCCAGCTCCTGTATTGTTCTCCAAACAGCATTTCTCTAGAGACTGTTCGAGAAGAAACAGGGATGAGTATCCTCTAGGGAGTCATTTAGAAAGAGAAGTTTCTATGTCCCACTTAACCTTACAAGAGGTGAGCAAATGTCACCAAGGACCCTGGGAGATAATAAAGGGTCAGAGGTCTTCTAAACACAGTCAGAGCAGGCCTGGGAAGTCCCCTCTTCATCCTCCAAGTTCAGTCCATTCGGCCTATCTCAGGTCCCATGCTGCTTGAAGAGCAGAGAGTCATTTCCATGGGGCCAGAAATATGGAGATTGTTGTCAAAAGGCAGATGTGAGGACAACATCTCACTTCTCTTTACCCAGGGAGTAAGAAGTGGGCATTTGGATAGAGTAAAGCCTGGAGGTACACTCCTGAAGAAGAATATTCTGGAAAGAGGTATAGAAAGACCTTGGGATGGGAGTAGTTTGGAATGTTCTAGAGAGAGCAAGAAGACCTGAGTGAATAAGCATAGTGAGTGACGGTGACTAGAGAGAGCAAGCCTGGTGTGGAGGACATTCCTGGCCATTGTGATGCCTTCACTTTTGTTCAGATGACCCTGAGAGCCACTGGGGGACTCTGGACCACCAGCAACAGGACCAGAGGTGGTGTGATAAGCGTCACTCTGGCTCCACTCATCTGCAATAATGAAGAAAGGAAGCAAAGAGTGGCAGAGTGACTCTGGGGGACACTTGTGCTGTTCCCCCAAGCCAGGTAGTCAGGGCAAAGACCAGCGTGTGACCAGAGGCAGTGAGAAGGGGCGGGCTTCTGACATGTTCTGAGGCAGAGCGGAGTGGCATGGATGCCTCTCTTGAGACGCCTGTCCTCTCCTGGCTGGAGAAGGAGTTGGGATGATGGCTGTAGAGTCTCAGGGGGCACCCACACAGTGGGTGTCCAGCAGGTTAGACTGCCCTCCAGTCCTGCGTGCCATCCCTGCCAACATTCTGAAGTAGATATCTCGTTGCCAGATGCTGTCATGGAAACGAAGAGATGGGGAAACAGGAGAAGCCCAGAGGAGGGACGGGGGTGGGAGAGACGTCATTCCTTGCTCACCCTGTGGCCCAGTCTCACCAGCTCATTATACCAGGTGACAGCTCTGAGGAACCAAGTTGGGGCAGGCAGATGGAGATATGGAGAAGACAAAGGATGCTGAATGAACTGGGGAGGAGAGGGGCCCGGGCAACCTCCCATCGGGACAGGCATGGCTTTGTCGTAGGCTTCCCGGGACTCAGGCAGACTGGTGCCAGGATGTGACTCATCTGGTGACCCTTGCCCATCTGCCTATGCAGTCACTTCTCTAGGACACCTTCAACATGTCATCGAGTCAAAGTTTCGGCTCCTCCAGTCCCTTGCCACAGTGTGCAGACGGGAGCTGTTCTATGCTGTCCCATGCTGTCCCCTGGGTCCCCTCAGCTGAGCATTCTACTGTACCAGCTTCAAGCTTTGTAGCCCCTAGAACCCAGCAGAAGGACACCTGGGCTTTGAGTCTCCCAAGGCCGTGTTGGAACCTTGAGCTGTGGGGCAGAATGGCTCCTCTGAGCTTCAGTTTTCTGATCTGTTCAAGGAAGGGATTGGGGGTTCTTGGACCGTCCTGGTAGGATTCAGTGGGTTCACTCAGATGCAGCCCTGTGTTACTGTTACTCTCTGTATGTTGTTATTTTCCCCACTAATGAGACAAAAATTCCTGACAAAAGTCATTTAAGGAAGGCAGGTTTATTTTGGCTGCCATTGTGGTGGGAAGGCGTGGCAGCAGGCCACATCCTGCCGAGGCCAGTGTGGTGGTAATTCCAGCTGTCTGCTTTACAGGATCTGAAACACATGAGAGGAAGTCTCAGGAAGTCTACATTAAGTTGGCCTATGGGTACGTTTGAATGATTTTCTTTTTTACAAAACATATCTATTTGTTTATTTAGCGTGTGTATGTTTGTGTGTCTGTCTGTCTTAGTTAGCTTTAATTGTCAACTTTACACATCCTAGAGTGATCTGAGATTAAGGACTTGCCTACATCACATAGGACTGTGGCTGGGTCTGTAGGGGAATGTCTTGGTTATTAAGTGATGCATGAGGACCTGGCCCACTGTGGGTAGAAACATCCCTAGGCAGGTAGTCCTGTGTATGGAAGGTTAACTCAGCATGAGCCTGAGTGAGCCAGCAAGCATCCTCCTCCATGGCTTCTGCTTCCAGCTCCTTCCTTGGGCTTCTGCCCTGACTTCCTTCCTGATTGACTGTGACCTGGAAGTGTAAGCCAAGTAAACCCTTTCCTCCTCTAAAGTGCTTGGGTCAGAGTCTAATCACATCAACACAAAGGAAACTACCTGTCTGTCCATGTCGTCAACACCCCCCACCCCCAAACCCCACCCCTGTGCCCTGTGCTGGTTAACTGACTCACCTGGGAGGGGAGTGGCACTATTACTATTCCAGGGCTAGGTCCTGGACTGAATGAAGAGGTGAGCGGGGCCTGAGCACCAGCATTTGATGCTCTCTGCTTCTGACCGTGATCTGATACGGCCCTGCTGCCTGACTCCCTGCCATGGTGGTCGGCACCAGGGACAGGGAAAAACAGTCCAAGACAATCAGGAAGCAGAGAGACAAGAGCGAGTCACCCCTAGAAAAGTTCCTCCTTTTTTCCCCTTTCATTCAGACGTGATCTTAGTCCCTGGGATGATGCCACACACACTACACCTCAGCCAGACCTATCTGGAAACGTCCACAGACACCCTCAGAGGAATGTCTCCTAGGCAACTCTAAATCCACCCAGTTTGACAGTCAAAATCACCATCTCACTCACCTTTCAAAACTCCACAACAGTGATGGAGGTAGAGGACCTGGCTCCTCCACAGTCTTTGTGAATCGGTCATTTCTCAGTGAGATGGAATGAATCTTCCAAATCGAATCTCCCCTTCCTTTGGGAAGACGATGCCAGCCTTACACCAGGTTCTTTGTGGGCACTGGGGGGACAAAGGGAACACGTGCAGTTCATGCTTTGGGGTTTGCTGCTTGATGGGACAGGCAAATCTGATGCGCACCATCTCCTTAGCCTCCTCGGGACAAGCTTTGTGATATGGTCCAGAGGAATGCCGGGCTGCGGGTGCTGAGTCTGGGGCTTGTAGCCCAGCTGAGGGAACCTGAGCACACTTCTTGGAGGATGTGGGGTGTCACAGGAGGTGAGAGAGCCGCAGTGGCTGGCAGGAGTGTGGTGTGTCCAAGACAACAGAAGAAATGAGGTTGTGCTGGAGTCAAGGCTGAGGGCAGAGGGCGCAGGAGGGCAAACCTAGAGAGACAACCTGGACTGCTGCTGCCGGACTCAGAATTAAGGCTGCGCTGTCCCCTCCCCTCATCTAACCTACAACCTCTCCATTGCCGTGAGTTTGGGAGCTACCCAGTGCTATGTGTTGGGTAAGGATCCCTTCTCAAGGCCTGTGTCTTGTAGGCTTGTCTGTAAACTATAATGCTGTTGGGAAAACTGTGATGTCCTTTAAGAGGTAGAGCCTAGTGGGAGATCTGTAGGCCATTTGGAAACTATCCCTGGAAGGGGATTGAGGGACCATGGCAACTTTCCTGTCTTTCTGTTTTGCTTCCTGGGCAAGGGTGAATGTGTTTATGCTGCCAATTGCTCAAGCCTTCAGCACCACCTTAGACCCAAAAAAACAGTGCCAACTGGTTCTGATTGGAATTTCAAAGCTGTGAGCTCAAATCCACCTTCCTCTGTGTTGGTGGGTGATTGATTACAGGAACAGGTGGGGAAGAAGAAAGAAAAGCAGGGTCCTGGGATGCCTTTTGTGGCTTTTAGAGAGCCTTCTAGAAGTGACCTGGAGCAGTGTTTCCCACAGATGTTCTGGGGAGCATGAGCGGAAAGGGGTTCCCTCCTGAATAAATAGCCTGGAAATACTCCTTGCAGGGTCCCCTCACCCCATCAAGAGTGGGACCTGGTTGGACAGAGCTTCGTTTTGAATCTCAACTCTGCCATGTATCATTGGATTGACACATGGTAGTGAAACTTTCCTTGGGCTGACTCACTCTTCTTGTCTGTAAAATAAGAACAATGACAGTACTATTGACATGAAGTTGTGAGAATTTATGAGACCGAACACAACAGGAAATGCTCAGGGACAGCTGTCAAGTCACTGTATATTAAATATTTGCTATGACATTTTTACTTAAAAATGCACTTAGAATACATAAATTACGTTTTATTTCATCCAAAGGCTCTGAGAAGTGCTGTCATAAAACTACTTTGCTTTACTTGACCATGCATTTCTGAAATCTACTTTGATTTTGGATTGTTTTCTGTTGTATAACATCCAGGGGGTGCCTGGGAAATTCGCACTGTGTGATGCTCATTTGGGGAGATGATAAAGCTTTGGAAGCAGTCTGGGGAAGCCATTGTCTTTGGGTCCAGATTCAGTCCAAGTGGGAGTCATGTTTCATCCTTGATCCTTCCTCTTTCCTAGAGACTGTCACTCAGGAAGAAAGGCACGGGGTCACTGTAACTGGAATTATTAGCTGAGGGGTTAAAGGGGAGAATCCCGGTTCTAGCCCAGTCAATACCTAACCACACTGTTAACTCTTATTTGCAGGTAAACATCTTGCCTAGGCAGAATTGGTGGGCCTTCCTTGCCCAAGGGGTCAAGGCCTCTGGCACAGTCTCAACATACACTACACTGAACCAGTCACATGATGTTACCCTGGCTAGACCATGAACTCCTCAGGGCAGAAGTATGGTGTTATCCTAAGGATCTCAGCCAGCTCTTGATGGAAAACAGATTTTGTCACCATCCAGGGCTGCTCATGTCTTAGCTGGAGGTTAGAGGATGAGGAGGAAGTTCAGGGTACCCTGAGCCTTGAGTAGCCATCCCCTGCTTCTGTGGCTCTGAGGAAAGGAGTAAGTATGACCTTGGAGTATATCACCTGTGGCAGGAGGTAAATCCCACTGGGGCTGCTTTCAGCCTGGGCTTGTTTAGGAAGAACAGTGTGTGACAATGGGTAGAGACACCAAATGTGAAGACAAGCCATTCCCATCTGCTCCAAAGCCTGTGTGCCATGAGCTCTAAGTCTGGAGGCTTGTCTGAGCCAGATGGAGTTTCAGTCCCAGGGATGACATGGCCTCCTGTGTTGAGGGTTGGACTGGGCCTTGTGGGCAGGAACCTGACCATCCAAAGGGCTCCCAGATCAGTGCAGAATCCTGAGAGGCAACCCCACAAGCTGAAGCCCAAGGATTAGCCCTGGACTTTCTAAGGCCTGATAGTTGTGGGTGATTCAGGAAACAATATGGAGTCTAGGGAGCTCCTGGGTGGTAGATACCCTTCTGCCTACACCCTCCATCTCAGCATGCAGCTAGGAGCTGTGCCTGGTTCTGCTAGAGCCAAGAAGCCCCCAGTACAGATGTTCTAGCTCCCTGGCCCATCTGGGCTAACCCCTTCACATCCAGTGAGCAAGAACCAAGGGGATACTATGGCCTGGTCAGGTCAGGGTAGGATTACTGGAAAAACAAAGACATTGCAACTTAATCTTGGTTCCTATAGCAACATGGGGTCAACTCATGCATCCCATCTACAAGCCTCCAAGGGCCCATGGTAGCCCATGTTGTACATGAGACAGCTCAGGGTCATCATGGTCAACCAAAGTCCCCAGAGTGTTTAGCTAGTAAGGTCTTTCCAGATTGCAGTCATGGCTCCTGACCTTGAGGCTATAGGCAGAGGTATCTGTCCTGCCAGCAACTCCCAAATACCCAGCAGCCACTTACCAAATAATTGACTTGAAAGCTTAATATTAATTACAAACTGTTTGGCCGGTAGCTCAGGCTTATTACTAACTAGCTCTTACACTTAAATTAACCCACAATTCTTATCTATGTTTAGCCACACGGCTTGGTACCTTTGCTCAGTGCAACGTTCTCATCTTGCTTCCTCTGTGTCTGGCTGGCGACTCCTGAATCCACCCTTCCTCGTCCCAGCATTCTGAGTTTGGCTTTCCTGCCTAACTTCCTGCCTAGCTACCGGCCAGTCAGTGTTTTATTAAACCAATTCGAATGACAAATCTTTACAGCATACAAGAGCATTATCCCACAGCATGAGGCTCCATGTTTGTCACCACGGGAAGGAGGTAGACTCCCAACACAGTGCCAGCTCTTCTGCTTCAGGCCATGCCCCTTTCCATGACGTGATTTGTGCCGTCCTATCAAGATTCAACCAGTGTCTCTCCCAGCTATCTGCAGACCACACCCTGCAGAAGTGGCAGTGATATGGTGTCCAATGGTTAAGGAGGGCAGAAGGAAACTATCCATCATGAAGTAACCTGTTTCACACCTCATACTCTACAGCCGTTTGAGGCCTATAACCTCACAGAGTCCCTACTTACAAGTGTGTCATGGAGAGCCAGTAACAGCCCAACCCCCACTCAGGCTTTCCACCAATCAACACGAGCTATCTCAGATGTTCTGTGTGGCATGTTTGTGGCCACATGTAAATAGAATTGGGGTTCTGGACTCAGAAAACTACAGGTTTGTAGTTCTACCTATATATGGCCAGGTAACACTGGTGGGCATACAGTTCTTTGTTATGTGGAAATTCACTAGGGGCCATCTGTAGCCCCCAATCATTTGTGGCAATTCAAAATAGCAGTTCTGGCCATTTACAGACCCACAGAGAAGGCATGGAACCCCACACCATTGAGACCCATTCTGTGAGGCTGTCAGAGGGAAGAGCAAGCAGTGTTGGCCAGCCTGTGACTTCACTTTCTTCTCTGAGCTGAAGGCACTGGTGTCTCAGGTTCCCTCTGGGAAGGGAGAGGAGGCCTGAGTATCTGCCCTCCTCTGGACACAAAGTTATGTGGCCTCAAATGATTCCTCAATTCCTACAGGGTCAGCTGGCTTGAAAGGGATTTAGCTGGATGTGGTGGCTCATGTTGGTCAGGCATCAGCGTGAGGAATTGTGAGTCTCAACTTCATTGTAAATGTACCCACTGTCCTTAGATAAGTCTGTACTCCATAGAGCTCTTGCTACTCAGCAGTTGTTTTAAGGTGTAGATCACATAACCAACTGTTCTTCCATTTAAAGTGTGTGATGTGGTGGTTTTCAGTTTGTTCACAGTGACATGTGACCTCAAACACAGTCTAATTTAGAACATTTCATCACCCCCAAAAGCGCTCCCATCCACTCCAGCTACCCTTAACTCCTGCACCACCCCACCCTGTCCATGGCAGCTGCCGATCTATGGCAGTCATTGAGATAGATATGCCTGCTCTGAACGGTTCACGTGAAGAGAGTCACACAGCATGAGGTACTTCATGGCTCAGGGCTTCAGTCACTTGGCCCAGCGTTATGTTTTATTACTTATTTTTAACTTGTGTCCATTTATTTGATCATTTCCCCCGTTACCCTCATTTACACACACACCCTTGCCAAACCCCTTCTTCCTCCTGAGACCCCCTTACTCCACATCTGTTTTTTGTTTCCAATGCATTTAATTAGAGTTGTCTGCGTAAAGCCTTGGCAGCGTCGGGGGTGGGGTGGAGGGGATCATTAACTTAAGCAAGGGTAACCTGCCTGTGGCTATACCACCAGTAATATAACCCCCCCTCCCCAAGCAACTGGTCAGTTCTGAGGTGTTGTGAGGCCTTATGAACCCAAACCCAGCCATGATGAACTGCTGATGTATTTAGTTTTATACAGGTCTTAGCATCATTTTCTTGAGGCCCATCCATTATAGCATTTATCAGAACTACATTCCTTTATATGATGGAATAATAGTCCATCACATGGCTACATCTCTTTTGGACCATTCATTCATCCACTGATGGACATTTGGATCATCCCTACTTGGTCATCAAGGACACTGCTGCTATGAGCGAGTTTTGGTACAAGCCTGTGCTTTTCTCTGGAATTTCTGGGCCATTTATGCTTAGCGTAGTTCCTGTTTTTGTGGGATGGCAAGCATTCTAAAGTGGTGGTGCCATTTTACAGTTCTATTTGCACTCTCTAAAGGTTCCATATCTCCACATGCTCCCCACTTGCTGATGTTGGCCACTCTATGTGTACAGTGCTGATTTGCAATGGTGGCTAGTGATACAGGGTATCGTTTCATGGGATTAGGGCCATGTACCCATCTTCACTGGAGATGTGTCCATTCGGATCATCTGTTCAGTGCTTATCTGGGTAGTGTGTCCTTTAATGGTTGACATGTAAGTGTGCCTTCCAGTTTCTGTGTTGTGACACCTCAGTTCCCTTGCCTGTACCTTTCTGTCCCTTAGAGTGAAGACAGAGTATGTGAGGGTCCTGGCAGCTGTCATCATGGATAGAATGTTCCTTAATTCTCAGAACTCCCAGGTTGGATCAGCTGTCACATGTCACCCAGTTTGTCCCTCTGCTACCTTCCCATTTCATAAATGAAGCAGTTTAGGCTAGGAAGGGGAAGTTAGTGATTCCCAGTGTTCAGAAATGGTTTGAAGAGATCTGGAATAAACGGGCTGTTTAGAAGGCTCCCTCTTTGTACCTCATCTGCATGACATCACATTGGGAGTTCATCACATGACCAACCTGATGGGGTCACTCTGCTGCAGGTGTAGGTGGAAGTGCCATTTTCCACATCCTGTTCAGCCCTCCCCACCCTTAGCCAGGTGATCCTGCCTGCCCTTTGCTCAGGTATGGACCCTGGCATGCAAGCTGAAATTCTTTCCCAAGCCTGAGTCTTAGATTCCAGCCTCACTGCCTGCTCTCTCCTCTGCTGCCACTCCCTGTGTCCCAGGACACACTCAGTCTCAGGAACATCCCAGCAAAGTCCTTTCTCCTCTCACTCCCTTCCAGTGTTCATCATTGCTCTTCAGTTCAGAATTCTAATAACTGCAGAGGAGCCCTGGGGAAGATGGAAGGTCTGCCCCCACCCTGCATCCCTGATGTTCCCATCCTGAGACACTGTGTCCACCCATCCGAAAGCTCCGGTGCCATCACACCCAGCCCAGCCCACCTTTGCAAAGTGACAGGAGCAGGGGAGGCTGATCGAGCTGAGCCTTGGGTCTGTGGTAGAAGTTATGGAGGTCAGTGCATCTACACTTTCATGATGGGGCTGAGGAGGGCTGGCCTGATCCAAAGCAATCTTCAGGCAGAAGGAGGATATTGGGTAGTGTCTGGAGGTATCAGGGTGGGGAGCTGCCTTGGCTTGAAGGAGAGGGTGCTCCTGACCCCTAGTGAACTCAGGCTGACAGCTTCTGATAAAATCCAATAGTCCTGGCCGTAGCCAGCCTCCCATCAGAATCCACTGTAACTCACATGCTAATATAACAATGGCAGTCCCACTGAGCAGGCTTTCTGACCAGCATTGCTGATAGTACTGTATTGCATGTATGAATCCCACAATTTTCATATAACCTGTAAGACAGATACTGTTATTGTCCCCATTGTACAGATGAAGAAATTGAGGCACCGAGAGATTGAATAACTTCTTCCAAGTCATGCAGCTCAGAAGTAGCACCGGTTCACCCTGAACACAAACTGCTTTATTCTGCCGAACATCACCCCCTTTTCTTAAACAGGCAGGTGAAGTGCTTCTTGCCTTGCCTGTGTCTGAGGCCAGCTTTCTGTGGATGGGCACGTATGGTTCCTAGAACAACAGCCCTTCTCCATGGAGTCAGTCATGAGCAGTAAGAGGTGGAACTTCCCTGTGAGCTCAAGTCAGTCTCCAGCTGGATTCGATGGGACAAACCAACCGGCATGGGACTTCTCCTGGGTCTTCTGGTGTTGCTTTTCTGTTGCATTGAGTTTTTACCCAAGAAAACAGTGCTCACTAAAGAATCAAACAAGACAACCCTGGCTACAGCTGGCCATTGGCCGGTAAGCCCTGAATATCCACCTCTGATAGGTATCCTGGAGGTCACGAAAACAGTTTAGTGCCTGAGCTCACAGCTGTTCTAGACGTCCCAAATCTCAGCAGAGAAGTGCAGGAGCCTGGACACAGTGCTGGGATGTGCACTTGGGAGTCTCTGGCAGTACCATTCAGGTTCATTCTTCAAAGGAGCTAATGGCTTCTTCTCTGACTCCCATCACATTGGGCACTGCAGACAATTTGTGTATTGGGACCTTTGGAGCAATAACTGTCTCATCTGCTTCTCTGTCCCTAGCACCTGCCGTGAGCTTGCTGGATGTGAAGCTGTACCCCAGGAGTGTTCACTGAACACTTAGACAAACCATTGGACACCTAGCTCTGTAGCCCCCACCCCACGCAGTGTACCTGCTGGTCTAGGGTCTGATGTGTTCAGTACCTTGTAGCAGGTTGGACCTCTGCCCACATCCTGCCACCCTTAAGGGTTTCCTTCTCTACCCAGCTTCCCTGCCACTTCCAGGACCACAGAGCCTGGGTCCTGGCCCCTCTCAAGCAAGACCTAGCTCTATTTTAGGGCCTTTTCTACCCCAGGGATCTGAGGTCTGGCAGGGCTTGGGAGAATCTCACCCTTTCCTTCTCTTGCCACAGGAGATATATGTGCTTGGGGTTTGGCCACTAGAACTTTAG
This sequence comes from Onychomys torridus, assembly GCF_903995425.1. Taxonomy (NCBI): domain Eukaryota; kingdom Metazoa; phylum Chordata; class Mammalia; order Rodentia; family Cricetidae; genus Onychomys; species Onychomys torridus. The sequence goes on from NC_050445.1 coordinate 104,265,054, forward strand.
ATTTATTAGGGCTGTCAAGGAGCTGAATAGTCTATTTCCTGCCAAGTGTATGTAGATAGACACATGTGCCTCAGCCTGAGGGAGGCTGGCGGGGCCCTCGCGCCGGCTCCCTTAGACATTGTAACTGTCATTTCTCATTACTCCTGCCCAGCATCTGGTGACTAAATGTTTGGAATGTGGCAATATTGCTGCAATTACTATTTCATTGTTGGAGAAACTGAGGCATGGAGAGGTGAGCTGAATTAGCTAAGCATAAAACTTTCCTGTCTGGAGAAGGCTGGGTCCAATTCAGAGTGGGCTGGACCATTCCCTGACTCAGAGAAGGAGGAAGGACCTGGGTTTTACTGCTGGCAAGTGGTGGTTCTTCCTGGCCTGAGGAATTAGGAGCCCAGAATTAGGAGCCCATGGCCACATTTACAATGAAAGTGTTCTGGTCTCTTCTGTGTCACAGGCTTGTTGCATGTTAATATGGTCATCGTGAAGGTGCCTGGCTCTGAGCTAGAGAGGCAGGCAGGTAGACAGGTGGATCATAGATACACATGTAGGAGAGATGCTCAGCAAATGGATGGGAGCTACTTCTGGTGAACAGAGGGAAGAAATAGAAGAAATCTAGGCTCTGGAGAAGAAGAGGAGAAACAAGAGAAGAAGGAGGAGGAGAGAAAAAGAGAGAGACATGCGCAAGGCCAGAAGCCAGCCAGACACAGAGACAACAGGAAAGTAAGATATGCAGAAAGAAAGAAGGTGGGGATGGGGATTTAGCTCAGTGGTAGAGTGCTTGCCTAGCAAGCAAAAGGCCCTGGGTTCGGTCCTCAGCACCGGCAAAAAAAATAAAAAAATAAAAAAATAAAAAAAAGAGAAAGAAGGTAAAAAGTAGCCCAGTGGTGGTGGTGCACGCCTTTAATCCCAGCACTTGGGGGGCAGAGCCAGGCAGATCTCTGTGAGTTTGAGGCCAGTCTAGTCTGTAGAGTGAGTTCCAGGACAGGCTGCAAAGCTACAGAAAACCCTGTCTTGAAAAAAAGCAAACCGAACCAAACCAAACCAAACTAAAACAAAACAAAAGCTCCGAGGCAAAATGTAGATAAAGAGAGACAGATTAAGTTAAAAGCTAGCCAGGCCAGGCCGAGCATTCATAACTAATAATAACTTTCTGTGTTGTGATTTTGGACTTAGTTGGTCACCTAAAAGAAAAAGCCTCATTCATCTAAGCGCATTGCTTGGAGAGGGGTGTGTAAGCACAGTACCTGTAGGGATAAGCTTCCAAATGCACTATTGCAAGGGAAGAGCAGTTGCAGAATCTGGAACTAAACTGTCCCCTGTGTTTGCCTGCCTCAAGTATGACATACAATCCAAAACCCAAACTTTTTTTTATAAACTTGAAAACTTAACATTTAAGTGTCTTCATCACATACTATCAGCAAAGTCAAAAGGCAGATGAGTCACCCGGAGAAAATAATCATAAATGCAGATGAGACATGAGTTAAGTTTCTTAATGTGTAAGAAGAGTCCCTGTCAATCAATAAAGAAAGGATCTTCCCCATTCCCATAGAGAAAATGACCAAAGAACTGGGACAGAAAAGAAAGTGAAGGATGTCTCTCATGGATGTCTCACCTCTCTTGTTATGAGGAGCAGAAACTAGAGGACAGTGAGACATGGTTCTAGTCTCCAGGGATTGTGAAACATTGAAAAGTTAAATGAGACGTTCCGATTCTGAGGTTGGGCAGCAGTAAACACTGTTGCAAATGTCAGCGCTACAAAAATAGTACAGGCTTGTTCACAGAGGGCCCCGGGACCTGCACAGCCTGAAGATACAGGATCTGTGACCACAAGTTCCCACTCCTGAAGGTCTGTCCTCCAGATAGCCCTGTGAGTGTGGGAAGCGGTGTCGGTGTGCGGGAGAACCCTGCAGGTTCTTCTTAAGCAAAGGCTCATGTATCCTGGGATCGTCACCGTGCATCTGTGGAATAGGATGAAGCCAATGAGTATGAACAGATGCCTAAGGAAAGTGCCTTCCTTAGAAGGAGAAAGAGAGAAGGGGGAAGGGGAGAAAAATCACAAAACAGTAGTAAAGAAAGAGGAAACAGGGTGGAGGGAAGGGGTTAGAATCCATGGTTCACGCACATGGGTGTGGGTAGTAATTTAGAAGCAAGAGCTTATCAGTGTTCATGTACTTGGGTGTGGATAGTAATGCTCCGAGGAGACACTGGTCTGTGGTCACAGAGCATCCAGGAATCAGACCCCTCACTCCCACCTCAGCTGGGGAATCTTTTTCTCTAACCCTGTGCCTTGAGTGAGTGGATAAAAAGCAAGGCAGACACATGGGATGCGCTTCTTGTATCAATTCCTCCTGCCTTTGCTAGTCTTAGGTTCTCCTTTTGCATGCTGAATCTTGAGCCTGCCCTCCTTTCCAGGTCACAGTGAGGATCAAAGGCAAACAGGGTCTGATCTCTCCTGGTGGCAAGGATCCCTCTCCCCAAATGTTGAGAGAAGTGTTTCAGATTTTAGAATTCTCTAGCTTTGGCAATATTTGCTTATCCAGTATGAGATAGCTCCGTAATGCCAGAAGAACCAGCTTCTTGCCCTAATGACAAGGTTTCTCCCTGTCTGGGCTACCTGTAAAGTAAGACATCTGGATCTAGTGCTGGGTGGCTCCTGGCTGCTTGTTCTCTCAGGGGCTTCCCAGCCCTCCCCAGTTTCTGCGAACCCCTCAAGACTACAATTTTGTCAGATTTGTCTAACTCCAGGCCTGTTTGCTTCTCAAAATTTGGGATTAGGCAGAGGGCCTGAAAATAATCCAATCTTGGGTCTCCACTTCCCACTTACAACCTAGACACCTTTTCCTCTGCTAGACAGAATTGATTGAAAAAAAAAAAAAAACAGTCTTTCATTTTCCTGGAGGTTTTCGTAAAGGATGAGGGGGCTCCTGAGAAACTGGGATGGCTCACTTGGAAAATCAATGGAAAAACATGCCCTTTGAGTATCCTTTAGCAACAAAGGCTGTAAAATAGAATTGGAAAACCTTCCAGGGGTTGGGAGGGAAAAGAGGAAATAGAAAAGGCATCTCCCATATTTACAGCCTTTACCCACCGCTGCTGCTTTTGATTTCAGAAACATAGGGGGCATTTAGTTTCCTGGCCACTGTTTCCCTGTCCTGCCCTGAGTGTGTTCCCAGCACTTGGGAGGCTGAGGTAGGAAACCCTTGAGTCAGGCTAATGTGGGCTACAAGGAAACCCTGTTTCAATAATGGTGATGATGATGATACCTTTAATGCTCAATAGTGAGGTGATGTTTCTATAAATTATGGTAAATCTACACAATGACATTTTGATATAACTATGAAAATAGATTTTGTAGAATAAGCCCTGAGGTGGGGAAAAGCTCACAGTGCCTTTGAATGGAAAGCAGAGGATATAAAACCAAGACTATGAAAGCCACGCTGACAGGTGTGGTTTAGATAGCTACACACAGAGATACTGATATTTCTATAATGATCATAGAGGAAATACACCAAAGTGTATTCAAATGTTTGCTTCTGAAAATAGGGTTATACTAATTCAAATCTATTTTAATTTTCTTATTTATGTCTTTTTTCATCTTTCCCATAACCATACTTCTATTTGAGTAAAATAATATATGTTTTTAAAAGCCTGATCACATTTTTTTCAAACCAGATTTTCAGACCAAATATTATTGTAGAATTTTATCATCTGGTGATGTCTTAACCATGAACTCTCACCAGGAGCTGCAGATGGACACTCCTTGGCCTAAAGGAATTGGATAGATGAATTTGGCTTGGCTGCTCCAGTTTCACAGGAGATTTTGTTTCTTAATTTCTTGAAAACGCGCACACACACAGCAGTGATTGCCAGCAGCGAGTGCGGTCCCTTTGGCACACTTGGCAGTGCCGGGAGGCAGCTGTCCCACCGGTTGCCATGGTCTCGCAGTTGACTGTTCCTACTGTCCCCATTGTCTGCATGCAGCCAGCTGGCATGAGAGTGCAGAGCAAGAATCTGAAGATGCCAGGCCTCCAAGTCCAGAACATCACGATCCTCATGATGCCACCGCTGCAAAGCTCCATGCCTGACCTTGTATCACGGGTCCCAGTCCCATTGTGAATGCACCAGGAATGAGGCACAAATGAATTACCTTTGGCCTGTGTGTAAACACTGCATAGGAATCATAACTGAGCTTTGTGTTTAGACTTGGGTTCCATTCACAAGGATGCTTCTCAATATACAAAATTCCCTAATCTAGAGAACTTGGAAACTGAAAGAAACACCTCTGAGGATCAAATCCCTCAAGCTGGATCTGTGATCCTTGCCCTACCCAATGCCTCAAAGCCAAGCTCACGGCTGTTCTCCTGCACAGTTTAGCCCAATGCTAGATTCTTGTTGAGCAACTGAATGGTGAGTAAAGTCCATGGGAGGTGCTGAAATGTGACACAGTGCCAAAAGCCAGGGCAGAACAGTCTGTAAGCTCTTGGGAGCACGTGGCCACAGATGATGCCTCTTCCTGAACCCTTGCTTTCTGCACCCAGGGCTAGAAGGATCATCAACAGTTCTCTGGGGCGGATGTACCAGATATGTGGTGCCTCCCAGGGAATTTTCTTTAAATGGGCAAAGAGGAAAGAGTGTGGGTAGAATGCCAGGATCTGGGCAGGAGGAAGTATATAAAAGGTGCTGATCTGCTCTTGACTGGTTTGGGATCCTCAAGCTTCTACACTGATCTCCTCCATTGATATCCACAGCCGTGAGCCACTCAGCTACTCCCAGGGACTGTGGCTCATAGCCCGAGGGGCGGGAACAAAGTGTCCAAAGATGCAAACATCGTGTCATCTTGTGCTTGGCAGACTTTTGTGTTGCTCTATGTCCCCTTCCCAAGTGTGGCCTAGACATGACCTGGGATGGCCCAGAGCGTGTTGCACACTTCCTTGACACAAAGATGGACTCACAAAGGTCTGAAACACTTATTGTGGTTATAAACTTCAGGATGATACAGCACACAGCAATTGGCTGGAACATCTGAACATCACCAGAGGAGCTTTCTTCATGTCTTTATTTCTCTAATACACATAGGATGGTGCTATGGAGAATGCATGTGGGGGCTCCACAGCAGCCAAACTGTGGGCCAACAGTACATGAAGAGCAGTGTTCTCAAACAGTCTCCATGCTCCGCCCCAGGCCTAGTAGCTAATGAGGACAGTGGAGTTCAAACTCCATAGGACTTCAAAAAATTGGTGAATGTGGTATATGCATGTTTATGTGCTCATGTGTGCATGTGTATGGGAAAGGGGGCACATAAACATGTGTATGTGCATATATATATATACATATACATATACATATACATATACATATACATATACATATACATATACATTTACATATACATATACATATACATATACATATATATATATATATATATATATATATATATATGCCAGAAATCAATGTTAGGTACTGTCATAGTTTGTTTTCTGTGGCTGAGATAAAAACGCCATGACCAAAGAAAGGGTTTATTTGGCTTACCCTTGCACATTGCTGTCCACCGCTGAGGAAAGTCAACACAGAAACTTAGGGCAGGAACCTGGAGGCACAACTGACTGTGAGTTGGAGCAGAAGTCTGGAAAGGGACTGGTGTGGGAAACTTGCCTCAGAGGAGCGCCAGAGGCCTGGGTATTGGTGGTATTGGTGGTATTGGTAGTATTGGTGGTATTGATGGTATTGCTGGTATTGCTGGTATTGCTGGTATTGGTGGTATTGGTAGTATTGGTGGTATTGCTGGTATTGCTGGTATTGCTGGTATTGCTGGTATTGGTGGTATTGATGGTATTGCTGGTATTGCTGGTATTGCTGGTATTGGTGGTATTGGTGGCTTCTTTCAGCGCCTTCTGTCTTTGTGCCGTTCGCCTGTGGAACTGGTGATGCTGTCTCTAATGGCATGTACTGAACTGTGCTTCTCCGGTTCTCAGGTGAGAAGTGGAGCTACAGAAACACTCTGGGTCTTCGGGTGAAGGCACATACACTTCTTTGTTGGGTGGTAGACACTTGGTTTTGTGTAGTTTTTGGAGAGAAATCACAGTGGTCCAGTCAGGTCTCCAAACTGAGCAGTGAGAGGTTCTCTCAGGCGATGGCCTGCTCTGCAGGGAGCACACCCTTCTGGTCCTCTGTCCCCCTCCTGCATCCCATCTGGGCCTTGCTGGCTGTGTTCTTCTCTCCAAGGGCTGTCAGAGGTAGGAGCTAGTTTTCATTGGCTTGGTTCTCTCTTAAACCAGCCAGAGAAGCCATGGCTCTGTTACTATTGGCTGCAGCATTAGCAAGGGTTTTTCATAAGCCTGCCATAAAGAGGAGGTAGAGCAAACCTATTTCTTGATTGGTCTGACTACTACAGGTTTCCCTAACTTACATATTAAAGGGTGAGAAGATCAACATATAAATATTAATGTTTGTGTGGCCCACAACCTACTCTTCCTGAGGGCAAGCTAATCATAGCAAAATCATTTTAGGAGCATCCTGTATAGTATTAACTGATGAGTGCTTTTCCTCTTTCTTAAGTGAAAATGGTTGCAAAGTGTTTGTTCTATTCATTTATTTATTAGACAGAGTTTTCCTATTCCTGAAGCTTGCTATATAGACCAGGCTGCCCTGAACTAACAGAGATCTGTCCGCTTCTGTTTCCAGAGTGCTGGGATTAAAGGCGTGTGCCACTATGCCCAGCACGCAAAGAGAATTTTAAACTCTATGATTTGTATGTCACTGATGCTCATAGCAAGTTGCAAGCTACTGATGTTCTACTCTGAGATTCCTGTGTTATGTCTGGAGTTCTGTACTTTTTAAGTAGGTTTCTTCATCTGTGCAGGCTGCTGTAACAAAACACTGTAAACTCGAAGGCTTTTAAAAATGAGAGATATTTTTGCCACACTTCTAGAGGCCGAGAAGTCTGAGTTCAAGGTGGCGGCATGTTTGGTGTTCACAGAGGGCTCTTTCTTCCTGTGTCCCCACATAACAGAAAGGATAAGATGGCTTCCCTTGGACCTCTTTACAGGTCCTTTATTAGTTACCCTTCTATTGCTGGCTGAAGCACCAAGGCCGAGATGACTTATCGAAGGAAGTGTTCACTTGAGCTTATGGTTTCAGAAGGATGAGTCCGTGTGAGGGGAAGTGTGGCAGCAAGCTAAATCAGTGAGCTCTGAGCGCACATTAAACCCTAAGTGTGAAGGAGAGGGAATGAGAGGGAGAGGAAGGAAATACGCGAGTGCCACAGTGTACTCACACACAGGGAATGCCCCGTGAAATCTCAAAGCCCACCCTCAGGGACATACTTCCTCCAACAGAGTGACACCTCCTAGCCCACCCCAAGTAGTACCACCAACTGGGGACCAAAGTTCAAAGAGGCTGCGGAGGACATTCTCCTTCATACCACTGCAGCCACTAATCCTATGCTGAGGGTTTCATCCTTTTTCGCCCAAGGTCCCACCTCCAAATACTGCTGCAGGGGGATTTCAACCAGGAACGTAGGAGATGCAAATATTCAGGCCATAGGAGCAGGGTTGGAGCCAGGAGAGGCTCAGGGAAGTCTCATCAGGTCTCACCTCGGATGGCTACAGTGGCGAGTTTTCTGCTTAGCAGAGACATGCTCTTTTCTCAGCACTTTGTGAGGTAGTGCGAACCCTTCTGCTCTTGAACTTTCTCAGTTTGGTGATTGGCTGTCCCTGTACAATGCAAATAAATGTACATACACAGTACACATACAGGGATAAAATGGCCATGCCCAAACTGGGGAAATAGGAGGTGTCCTCATGAGGTGTCCAGGTGAAGGACATTTTTCTAGGGGAGAAAGGATGTGGTGCAGCATGGTGCAGTTGGAGACTGAGAAGGCCAAAGGGAAACAAGCTGATTCCGTGCACTTGGGCAAGTTGTTTCCACTCCTTCCCCTCACCTCCCCTCTCCACCCCCATGTGCGTTTAGTATGTGCATTTATGTAGACATGTGTGTACGGCTGTGTGTCCTCCTCTGTCAGTCTCGGCCTTACTGCTTTGAGACGGGGTCTCTCACTGACGCTTGCTGTTTTGACTAGGCTGGCTCTTAGCAAGCCCCAGGATCCACCTAACTCCACTCCCCAACATTCTGCTTACAGGCACACACTGCCATGCCTGGCTCATGTGGGTGCTGAGGATTCTAACACAGGGCTTCATGCTTACCCAGAAGTCCTCGTACCCAGAGCCATCTCCCCAGGTCCATGCCTGTTTTTTTGTTTTGTTTTAGCTTTAATACAACAAGGTATCTCCTTCCCAGCTTATTGGAATAATTAAAAATAATGAGGCATGTATTAAATGATGGCCACCGCATTGGGCTCTGACTGTCCCATGCTGTGCCAGATGCCTACCATATGAGTCAGCTTTCCATCATGTGCTGAACACCTGTGCTAACCACCTCACAAGAGGAAAGGAATTATTTGGGCTCTCAGCTTCGGAGCTTTCTGTTCACGGCCCATCAGTTTATTGCTTTATAGCTGTGGTGGGCCAGAGCACCATGGTGGGAGCATCTGAGAGCAAAGCTGCTCCCCTTGTGGTAATGAGGCAAATGAGTGGGAAAAAAGACCAGGGTCCCATATCCCCTTCAATGCTCATGGCCTACAGACCTCCCATGAGGCCTGCAGACCTCCCCGTGGCCTGAAGGCCTCCCATGAGGCCCCACCTCTTAAAGATTCCGCTGTTCTCCCCACCCCCTGACAGTGCCAAGCAGGGGACTCAGCCGAGCACAGGAGGCTTCACAGGACACCCCAGGTCCAAATTTTAGGACTTAATCACAGGTTTTGTTTAACTCTCGCCACACTGTGACTTATTTAATAACCTTCTGAGCCAACTCTCCCTCTATTTAGGTGTCTCGTGCTGAGCACTAAGAGCTGCTGAATTACTAGTTAGACACGGGTTCACAGTGATATGTGTTCTCTCTCTCTAATAACTCCTGAATTACCGTATTACTCCTAAAATAACAACTTCTGAGTTAGAGAAACTGCTGTGATTTGTGGTGTCACCTCCACACTCGCCCCTGTGCAGGGAGACCCTGCCCTCCCCACCACCAAAGCACCGGCAGTGGGTTTTCCTGCCAATACTGCGCGTCTAGCCGGAACCTCAGTGAGGTCACTTTGACATTCTCCAAGACAATTTCCTTTGAAGAGAAGTCTTTTGTTTCCTGAATCTTTGTCAGGCCTGTAGCCAAAAAATGAGGAAAACATCTTCACAAGTGCTTCCCGGGAACAAGAGGCTGGGGGTGAGGGGGCGGTGTGCTTCTTCTTGAAATGATGTTTTATGTGCTTAGTGTGTGTTTGAATGTGTGCCACAGCATGGGTGTGGAGGTCAGAGGCCAGCTTTTGGCAGTCAGTTCTCTCCTTCCACCGTATGGTTGGGCTTGAAGGCACGTGACTTCACCTCTGCCGGTGCCATCTTTCTGGTCTGGGTTTTCTTTCTGGAAAGAGTCTCATTTGCCTTAGCTGCTCATAGATCAGATCCGAGCCCCGCCCTCGCACGTGAGACTTGTGTATCCACAGCCATGTGAAGGGAGGGTTAGACAATTAAGGCGGGCTGTGGGTGGGCCTCTCCCCACCACCCATGCCTACTCCCCTACCCTGCTTCGGCTAGCATTTCTACCCCGTCCCACCTCAGGTGAGAACAGCCACCTCACATGCTCCTGTTGAGGCTGAGCCGCTTCTGACCTTGTTCTTGCAGCCTGTCTTTCTAGAACTTTTGAACTGTGATTACAGCAGTTTGGGCTACTGAGGAGTTCTCCAGGGCTCTCTGAGCTGCCTCATCCAAAGCACTCTTCATGGATGGAGATGCATCACGAGCAAGTCAATGCAGCAGCGAAAAGCCTCCTGCAGAGCTGAAACCAGAGGCAGCTCTCTGATGCCAATCAACCCAGGACCTCGTGTACACTAGGCAAGCCCTCTGGGCTATAACTGGCTGCAGTCCCAGCCCCCAGGGACTTCCTGAGTGTCTAATTTCCCCTCTGCTCTCAGACCTTATGCCCCAGTCTCCAGTGACCTGGTGTCACAAAGTAGTCAGTGGCTTTCAAGTCTTCCGCCCCCAGGAGACCGAAATGCTCTTTAGCAAGCTCACACCCACAAGTCTGGGGAAGGAGCTGCACACCCTAGTCTTCCCTCACCTTCTTTGCCTTGCAGCCTGGCCATCTCTGTACGGTGCAGAGTTATGGGGGGTGGGGAGGGCGCGGCTTGCTCCCCAGCACTCTGCAGTGCACAGGCTCTCTCTGAATGAACACAGGTAGCCCCAGGCCCTGCCTGACCTGCATGCTGCCTGGCTTTGCCGCCTGAGTCGCCAGGGGCCCTGCCTAAGACCAGCGTGGCCTCCTTCCTCAGCCACACTTGGGCCCTGCCATGGCCTCTTCCCGGAGTCTTCCTTTCCTCACACGCTGCCATTCACAGTCACACACATCAGTTGTCACAGGTGTGCTTTGCCAGTGTCCCTAGGAGTCTTTGGATTTTACTGTCTACCCCCTTCAGCTGTTCTCTCCACAGGGACTGTTCTGCTTAGTAACCTGATACATAGTAGGTACTCCTCAGTTGGTGGTAGAGCTAATGCTGGGGCCCTCCTGGGTCATCTCTGCTATAAAATGGCAGGCCACCACCCTTGTTAAAACCACACTGTTCCCCCCATGAACTGGACCCTAAGTAGTAAGGTACTGTTTAGCCAGGTGTGGTGGCATTTGCCTGTAATCCCAGCATTCAGGAAGCAGGAGCAGATGACCTCTGTGACTTCAAGGCCAGCCTGGTCTACATAGAGAGTTCTGTAGTTCACCCCAACCTGATCTTCCCCCAGTCCCTGGCTCACTATGTGCTATGGCTGTCTCTCAGCTAAATGGCTCACACCTGCATCCTTGCTCAAGCCTGACTTTGGCAGAACCCAGGCCAGGTCCCTATCTCTCCCTAAGCTGCACTGCCTCTTCCCAGGAACAAAGAGCTGATCTTTCAGAGCACTGTCTTCTCCATCTCACCTGTGCTTCCAGATCTTTCTGCCACAGTTTCTGTTCATCTGTTCTGTTGCCGTCATCTCTTAGCCGGGCAGTGAACCCAGATCTATGTCCCTGCTTTGATCATGCAGCAACTTTCTCCTCAGCCCATGTCTGCCGGTGTTTATCACCTCCTGACAGCTCTCCACATGGTGACCGTTAGCTTGGCCTCCTCCTGGCCACCAGTGCCTGTAGTGGGTAGCCATTCCAGCCTTGGCCTGGAAGTTCCAACCCCCATTGAGTCTTTGGTAATGGTCACGCCTACAAGGCCGGGCTGAGAGAGGATGCTGAAGACCCAGGATCCAAAGAAGAGGCTTCTCTTGGTTCCAGGACCCTGGACTCGGGAGGTAGACTGAGCAGAGTTCTCCAGAGAACACCGCTGGACTGCGCCATACCTTTCCCAGACCCTGCAACCTACCTATCCCTTCATTTGTAAGTTACACCACTAAATAAACCTCCCATTTAACTACATGGAGTGGCCTTAATAATTTCACCAATACGTGCTAGCAGTGGGTCCCCCACCTTAGCCACACACCTCTAACACAGGGATAGTTCACGTGTTCTCTGTAGCCGCCGTCCCACCCTTTGTCTTGGGAACTTCTCCCACATCCATCCCATAATGGCTATTCTTGGTTGTCAGCTTGACTGTGTCTGGAATAAACTACAATTCAGAAATGGAGGACACACTTGTGAGAGATTCTCTGCGTTGTTTGAAGTGGGTGAATCCACTTCTAGCCCAGACCTTTGAGGTAGGAAGACATGCCTTTGGTCTGGATCCCGAGGTGGGAAGATATGCCTTTAATCTGGGCCACACCTTCTGCTGGAAGCTTCTCTAAGGACGCGGAAGAAGGAAGATTCTGTTCTCTGCCTGCTCGCCCTCACCTTCTTAGCACCTCTCTTCCTTCCCTGGCACTGGAGCCTACTTCTTCAGGATCCCAGCATACAGGAGAGACTCTTGGACTTTACGTTCACAGCTAGCCGTTGTTGGACGGCAGCCTGTAAGTCACTCCAATCAAGTCCCTTTTTATAAATGTATAGAGAGATTCATTCCGTAAGTTCTGTGACTCTAGGGGACCCTAATACTCGTCCTGACTTCCTGTTCTCATCTTCGGCTTTACTTGTGGCCTTCGTGTCCCCAAGGGAACACTAGGATTTCTTCCCAATGCATCTGCCTCACCTGTCTCTGGTCTCAGCCCACCAATCAATGCTTTATGTTTGGTTGAAGGGATTTGCCCAGGACGCCAGTCTGATTATCTAGCCCTCTCCCTGAACCCTTCACCAGCTGCTGTGTTCCACAGACTCAATCCCCAAACCCACAACTCAAGCCACACTCTGTTCATGCTCTGTGGGCCCCCAGATGTTAGAGTGGGTTCAGGGCTGCGGCATCTCCTGCAAACATCCTGCTCACTCTTTACTTTTATACAGTGCTAAAGATGGAACCCAGGACCTCATGCATGCTAGGCAGGTACTCATTCACTGAACCACAGCTCCTGTCCCTAGGTCGGCAGTTTGTGCCTTAAAGCCCTCAATGTCCTATTCTGTCTCAGAGAACAGCCCCGCCACCCATATCCAAGTCCAATCCAAGCCCCAAACAGTGGCTCATAAATAGCAGCAATTATTTGAACAATGAGAGATGGGTCTCTTGGCCATCCCTATGCCCCTTTCCTTTTATTCCTTCAGTAAAGAAAATCCTGGCAGCGGGGCCTTGGAGAGATGGCAGTTGGAGAGTGAAAGGGAAGAAGTGTGTGGAGCATGGGTCAGCAGGCTGGAACCGGAAGCTGGTGGGGCTGTAGGTGGGAGAGGGAAAGCACGCGAGATCAGTGGGCAAGCCTGTGGGCCTGAGTGGATGGTGTGTGAGCACGGGCAGTATGGAGGCTGAGAGTGGCCTGGCTGTAGGTGTCTGCCATTGTCTTGAGGCTCTGCAGAAGCCCTGATTGAGGATTCTAGGTCTCTATACTACAAGGGTTAAAAGGCACGTGGGGTGTGTGTGTGGGGGGGGGGTGTTAAGAATGGCTGAAGGCACAGGAGTCAGGCAGGGCCACAGGTCACTGGACACCTCAGTTAGGTGGTGGGATAAGTTATATTGGGGCCAACAGAGTCAGAGGGCTGAGTCCTCATTGCCAGGTGAGAAATGAGCTGAGAGGCACATGGCAAATCGTGAGCTGGTATAAGACTCAGGATGTCCCACAGCCTCCACTGTGGGAGGCTGTCCCAACCGTACCTGCATTTGCCCAAATGTTTGGCCTAATACCATGAATGGACTAGGTGTTAGTTATTTATTGGTACTCATAACCCGCGAGGAACACATCCCAAACACGACAAATCCACAGAAGAGCTGTTTATTAATACAGGATAGAGGATAGAGGTGACAGGCCTGTGTGAAGCACACACGTGAGTGAGGAGAGTAGAGAAGAGAAGAAGAGGAGAGAGAGACCTGTGCAAAATGGCGCCGGCTTTTTAAAGGGTGGGCCGCGCGTGCGTACAGGACTGCATTTGGCTACTCCACGCATGTGCATAGATTACATGGCCGTGTGCGCTTTATGCAACCAAGTAAAGCCAAGGAGTCCTAGTCACGCGAGATGTTCTGACCTGGAAATGGCTATTTTGAACCAGAAATAACTAGGCAGTCCGCCGGGAAAGCCCAACCGTGTGGACATGTTGTGATTTCCTATCACTAGGGACTTCCCATTCACGGACCTCCACCCGTGGGCTTCCCAGCAAGCTCTGAGGTGACTGCTGTGGTAACAGGGAGGCACAGAGGCAGGGGAGCCTGTGATGAGCTGCCTCCCTTCTTTGTAAATGGATTCTGTGATGTGTTTCGTAAACCCCAGGACAGGCATGTACAATAATGCTCTCACAGGTGGTCTTCAGAGCATGTTTGCAGTGACCTCTAGCCAAGAGCTGTTAAGTCGCATTTCCAGACATGCTTCTAAATTGGACTGCATCTATTTACTTATTTTTATTGTGTCAATTATGTGACCACAGTATATATCCATATCAGCACTGAGGTCATTACCAAATTTCTGTGTTTATTTCTTCCAGAGCTCAGAATTGAGCCAGGGCCTCACACATGCTGGACAAACACTCTGCTAAACATCCCTGACCCCAGCTTTTAAAATTTAATTCAACTAATTAATGGATGTGTTTGTGGTAACTTAGCTCGTGCCTTAGTTGAAATTTGGGTTTCTGTGGGTACAGAGTCCCGGGCATGGCTTCCAGAGAAGGGGCTGTTCCTTAGCTGCTCAAAGGATCCCAGGGTCAAGGTAGTGGCTAGGACCAGGCTTCCCTGAGCAAGGAAGGGCTTGATTCTAAGAGCACAGCTGATAAGGTTGTCAGCAGGATGTTGTTTCTGGTAGATTATGAAACGAGGCCTCAGGTCTTCTGTGGAGATTATCAGGGATGGCCCAGAGGTCCTTCCTGGTCATGTGGAGCTCTCTGCCACAGCTACCATCATCAAAGCCAGCAAGGGAGGAGATGCACACGTGACAGAAGAGTACAAGTGACACCCTGCCACCTTGTCATGTCTTGATTGTCAGAAGACCACCATGTGTCTGGCTCACACTAGCAGAAGGGCTTCCATGGGGCAGGGGCCATGCAGGCCGTGTGCCAGTGCCACACAGAAATCAATCTCCTGGTCTCGGCTTCACCCTCTTACCACTCCCATGATGAGGACATCTAAAGAGGCCTCCAGAGGATTTACCCCTCGCCATGTCTTCAGCCTATTTCCAACTTTTGTCAAGCTGTAGGACTAGGCCTTTTCATGCTGTCCCCTTCCATGTAGCTAATGTCCCTTTCAGTAATATAACTCGCTGTTTTGTGGGCTTTATGTATTATAGAAGACAAGGTTGACCCTTTCCCTGAGGATAATTTTAGAGAAAAATAAATCTTTGCCTTTATATGACAGATGGTGGAGGTTTGGGGGTTGGGGAACACATCCTAGTCTCCCAGCCTTCTGGAAGCTTGCAGCCTTGAAGAAAGGAGAGGCACCCCACACTGAAGAGACAGGCACAAATGGAAAGAAGCACCGGGGTGGTACAGAAGCTTCCGGAAGGTGGTCCTTGTCTGCAGTTTGACAAAGGCTGTTGTCTACACAACTCCTGGGCAGAGTCCAGAAGAGGTGGATTGTGGTCAGATCTTAGGTTCTCCATTCCTAACAAGCCAAGGTGATGCTCAGACCATCCATGAGTGCATATTAGCCATTGTTTCCAGGAAGCTGGATGCTGAATATATATGGAGCCAGCGTATATCACCACAAGGGCAGCAGTCCTGATATCTTACATGGATTTGAAAGGCTCTGAGAGGCCACTCCGCCTAAGGCTACAGCACTGGCTCCTCTACCATTGAAGGACATCTACACTGTATCAGATGTCTAAACAACCGTGCCACTGTCCCCATGGAGGGGGCGACTGAAGGGGGTGGATAGTAAAACCCAAAGACTTCTGCTCCTGCCAGGGCACCACAGAGCTCTGGGAAAGAGGGACCCCCTGTACCTTTGCACTGTGTAGAAATGACCAGGCTGCGGGGCAAAGAAGGGCAAGGATTACAGCCTCTTCCCTGGGCTTATGGGTATGAGTTTGCTAGAGAGCCTTCTAGTCTCTTTTAGAACTTGAAAACTGTTGACCGCTTTGACTCAAGGTCACTGGAAACTGGGGCATACAGTCTGAGAGCAGAGGGAATTAGACACTCAGGAAGTTGCTGGGTCCCCGGGGGGGGGGGGGGGCTGATGTCATTGGCTGAGTAGCTGGGCCATGGTATGCTGCTGACCACTGAGGAAAGCATGGGCTGTGCCTGAAAACTGACCCGCCAAAGCTGAGGGAGTGTTCTTCCTCGGGCATTCATTTCCCTGAGCTCTAGGCCTATGGCCCACGCACGTCCCCAGATAGAAGAGGCCCTGTAATGTGCTACCATCTCCCTGCAGGCAAGGGTGGCTGCTTTGTGCCAGTGGCTGTCACTGTAGGGAGAGTGGCATCTTGGATTGGTGGAGGCCCGGGTGCTGAGACCTCCATCTCAGATGTCCCAAGAGGATGGATGATGGCTGCTTCTCTGTTAAGGAGTGCTTAGCTCTGTGCTCTGCGGGGCGGGAGGGGGCATGTCTTCATGTTCGTTTCTCTTCACCTGGTCTCATGACCTGTTCTTCCACTGAGCTGGCTGCTGGGCCATTTCTACAGGACTCAGGTCACAGCCACAGCCATCATCAAACGTGTCCGCACTTCTCTCTTCCCTCACTTCTGTTAATGGTGCTACTTGACAGGAGTGTTGTGGAGTGGGGCTCACTGAGCAGAGAGAAGCCTGGGGCCAGGAGCAAGAGGGTCCATCTGAGGACAAGCTGCAGACCGGAAGCAAGGCAGTCAAGGGTCAGGGAGCCCCAGGCCTGAATGGGGAGGGGGAGGGACTGAAGCATGGCAGGTAGTCAGTTCCTCAGGGTACCCTCTGCATTGCTGTGCCTAACGGTGATCAAATACTTGACGCAGAACAACTGAAGAGGGAGAGATCTTTTCTTCCCCACAGTCTGAGGACATTGTGGTCTGTCATAGTCAGAAAGTATGGCAGAGTGGTTCCATTGAGTGGGGCAGGCCAGAGGCAGAGTTCATGGCGGTAGAAGCATTTGGCTGTTTCCTCACATCATGGCAGGCCAGGAAGCACAGAGGTCTGAGGAACCAGGGGCTCAGCTGTAACCTTCAAAGATCCATCCCCTCTGGCCCATTTCTTCCATCTAAGCCCTTCCCCCTCAGTCTCCCCCAACAGTAGCACTCCCAAAATAATGGGAAGAAAGCATTCCAGCCCTGAGCCTATGGTGACATTTCAGATTCAGACTGTCACATTCCACTCTGGCCAGCATATCCTGAAGAATGCATTTCGTTCAGCTTTGAGTCCCCCCAATCTCAACACTGTTCAAAATTTCCAACTTCAGGAGCCTGGAGTGGTTGCCCATTGGTGTCCTTGCTTCTCTTGCAGAGGACCCAGGTTTGATTCCCAGCACCCACATGGCAGCTTACAACTGTCTGTAACTCCATTTCCAGGGGATCCAGTGACTTCTTTTGGTCTCTGTGGGTGTGAATGCACATGGTTCCCATACATCCCTGTAGGCAAAACACCTGTGTACATGAAATAAAAGTAAACAAATCTTTAAAAAATTCAAAATCTGTTCTGAAACATGAGGGCAGCTCTTAGCTGTGAGACCCTATAAGACGAAAACGGCGTAAAGAACCATTCTACTCCAAAAGAGAACTGGAGAATGGCAAGGAAAGAGTGGACCCACGCAGAACTGAAGTCAGCAAACATGAAGTCTTGTGGGGTGCATGGCATTGTGACGGGCAGTCCACCCCTCCATCCCTGCCCTTTGCAGTACGCGTGCCCCATAGTCCAGTTCCCGGTAGACTCCTCATTCCCATCTGGAACCTCTTGAGCATACTTTCTACCATCCAGCTTTTCTGTCTGCACACTGAAACCCCACAGATACCACCCAGAGCTGACAGCATTCTGGGGCCTCTCTAGCCCACACCAAACTCCTCCACATTTCTCCTGCAAGCCAGCCAGCTAATGAAGTCTAGTTGTAGCGACAACCCCACTCCTGATAACAGTTTTCTGCACTGGTCATTTGTGTGTTGTTGTAACAAAAACACCCACAGATGCTACTGAAGGGAGGCGGGATTTGCTTTGACTCTCAGTGGGAGCAGGTTTTAGTCTCCAGTAGACAGAAATTCCTGGAAGAGCGACTCCACGGGCAGAAGCTCTGCCCTTCAATGCCATGTTGACTCTTCTGGGGATTTCCCTCCTCATAGAAGACTTGGGGTCTGTCTGTATAAATTCACACAGCAGCTTGCTATAATTTCGACCGGGGTTTTGTTACATCTATAGATGTGTTGGGAACAACTGGAATTCTTAGAAGCTGTGACTTCTCTTCTGTGAATGTGGAGCTACATCGGTTAGGATCAGAGTTGCCTTTCAAAGTGGCTATACTCCTGTATACAGCTCTCCTTATGCAAAAAGAAAGGGAGAGTGGGGAGATTGTCTATCAAGAGCCTCTGTGTGCCCCAAATTGGGCGATCCTCCTGAACTCCCTGGGGACAGGTGTTTGCAGGGTCCTGAGGTGAATTTCCTCTCTGCTAAGCCCAAAGCCAGGAGCTAGAGCTACACCAGTGACATAGCACTGTTCCTCACGCTCCTGGAGCTTACTGTGTAGGAGGCAGAGAGCCACTAAGAACATTGCCCACAGGTGGAGGACCTGGGGTGTTTGGGTGGGGGCCTGGGAAATCTGCCTGTAGGTGGCACTGTTGAGCTGAGATGGCTTGATGTGGACCAGGTGGAGAAGGGCCAGGGGCTCCAAGCAGATCCCTTGGGACTGGGAGGAGCTCAGAGCTTTCTGGAGATTCAGGGGTGTATGCGGCCAGAGCATGGGTAGGAGGATGAACAAGATAAGGTCATTGCATCCCTGAGGGAGGATGTGGACTTGGCCCTGCATGGCCTTGTGGGATTGAAGACATAAGGGACGAGGGCATGGAGAAAGAGAACAAAGTGCATGCTAGAGGCTTCACGGGATTCTGGTGCACATGATCTCAGCAGTCCCCATTGCCACCAATCTGCCATCCCAGTCGCCATCCAACACACAAGAAGATGGAGGCTCGGAGGCGCTGGTGGCAGCAGAGCCAGACTTCCCTCCTGCACTTGGTCAAAACCCCAGCTCAGCACTCCACAGCACCCCTACTGCTGCCCTCACCCCTCCCTTCCCAAGTGTGAGGCGGCCTGCAGGGCCAGCCCAGCCCACTCCTTCCTGGCCATTCTTTTGGCCTCTGGCCCGTCTTGGTGGCATCCTTGCTTAGGACCCCAGAGGGAAGTATGGGGCCTGGTAATTGGATTCATTCAGCCTAATTAAGATGCAGATGTGTACAGTGAATGAAGGAAGCAATTTGGAGGCAATTTGGCCAGGCCAGGTCTCTCATCAGCTTCTCTTCTCTGTGGGGAGGTTGGGAGATGAACGCATCGCCACCACAAACCACATCTGGCCTGTCCCTAGGGAGGAACTCTTCCCATCAGAGGACACTGTGCAGAAACAGCCTGTTCACATCATCCCTGGGGTGAGGCTCACCAAGCTCTGGCCTCTTTATACCCGAAGGGTCTGTCTGCTCTGGACCCTAATGTGGGGTAAGATGATTGGCAGCTCTGGAATCAGACGTTCCGGACTCAAGTCCCAGACCTACCACATTCTATCTGTGCTTCCTCGGGAAAGTTTATGAACCTCTCTGGACCTTGGTTTCCTTCTCTGTGAAATGGGATATTTAGTAGGGCAGACAGCAGTAGCGATGAAATGTGATTATGCGTGTAAAACACTTAGCAGCAATCTGGTGTATGCTGAGGAATCATTGTCATTAGAGATCACTGTGCTTAGTGATCATTGCCTGGCTCTGCCAGGCCCCTGCATTCCCGGAGGCTGGTACTGTCTTCCAGCCCCAGGCTTACCCCTGAGGTCTGGCATTTGGAGTTTGTCTTGGTAGCCCTGTCCCTGCAGTGTGCCTGGCTATGGTGTTAAGCTTGTCCAGGCGCTGACTTCCAAATTGCCACCTTTGGATAGTGTTTTCTCACATTTTTGACTACCAAAGTTGAGCCCCTAGCCAGAGCCACTTCCAGAGCCTGACTTATCTCTTTTCCTGCCACAGCAGCCATTTTTGTTTCTAAGTAAATCACCTAATTGGCATTGTTATCATAGCCAGTACTTGTGACATATTCATTGTGCCCAGTACTTTCCCTATGATGGCACTTCATCCTCATGGTTTGGAGTCACTAAAGCTCAGAGGGGCAGAGTGACTTGCCCAGAGTCACACAGCTGGGGAGATGCCAAGTTGAAACTTACACCAAGCTTGTTTGGTTCCCAGACACATTTTCGAGCCTCCTAGTCAGCATGTGTTCTGGTTCCCAGGACCCCCGTCTCTGGAACTTGTCTCTGAAGGTCCTGTGCCTAGGAGCATGGCAAAGGAGAAGCCTGCAGGCATGTGGGAGAGGGAAGAAGGGGTGAAGAGCTGCAGAAGAGAGCCTAGGGGCAGAGGGTCTGTGGGATCACTGAGAGACCTTTGTCCTCCCAGGGAAGAGGCAAAAGAGGAAAGAGCCAACAAAGCTACCCTTGGCCTTAGTGTTTCGGGAAGGAGGGACTATGGAAGGTTTGCAAAGGGAAGAATGTTCCTGGGGCAGGTAGGGCTGAGATGTTCAGTTGTGTGGCAGTTTAGTGACTGGGACCTCAGTATAGTTGGGGGTGACAGTGAAGGGATACAGGAGAAGTAGACCGGGGCCAGATTGGGCTGGGCAGAAGGCAGCCTCAGGCAGAACTTGTTGGAGGGTTAGGGTGCTGGGTTCTAGAATCACAAAGGCCTGGATCCAACTCTGTGCTCCTCCACTTCCTTGCTACATGACCTTGGACAAAACCCTTTACCTCCCCGAACCTTGTTTCTTCATCAACAGGTTATTCGGGGCTGATTGAGAGGCCCTCTCTCCTGCAATGTTGGGAAGATGTGTGGGGAAACATTAGCCAATCTCTGTACAAAGAGATTGTATAGCCGGGCAGTGGTGGCACACACCTTTAATCCCAGCACTCAGGAGGCAGAGGCAGGCAGATCTCTGTGAGTTCGAGGCCAGCCTGGGCTACAGAGTCAACTCCAGGAAAGGTGCCAAAGCTACACAGAGAAACCCTATCTCGGAAAAAAAAAAAAAAAAAGAGAGAGAGAGAGAGAAATTGTACAGAGTCACATAATTTGTCCCTCCCCTAACTTTGAAGACATAAAAAAGCAACTGTAAGATTCACAGAAGAGGCATTCTGCACTAAAACAGAAAAACAGCTTTCAAATCTATAGAGAGCCATCCAAAATAGAACAAAACGAAGCAGACAAAACACTAGTAACAAAACAACACTCAGACAAAACAGGCCTCTCTAATTTAAAAGACATCACAAAGTGATAGCAATCAAAACAGCATGGCAAGCTGGGTGGTGGTGATCACGCCTCTAATCCCAGCACTCTCAAGGCAGAGGCAAGGAGATCTCTGTGAATTCGAGGCCAACCTGGTCTACATAATGAGTTATGGGACAACCAGGGCTACAAAGAAAACCCCTGTCTCAATAAAACAAAACAAAAACAAACATAAACCAAAGCAAAAGAAAACCAAACAAACAAACAAACAAACAAAAACAGTATGGCATATACATAAGAACAGAAATGTAGATCAATGGAATGGACTAGAGAGTAGAAGTCTACATACACATACACATTCAACTGATTTTTGACTATGTCATTATGAAGAGTGGGTAGTCTTGTTCATAAGGGGCTCTGAGAGACTTGATTTCCACATGTGAGTGAATGGATTTGGCCCTTAGCTCCCTCACACAGGGAAACCACCTCAACTCCCCAAAGAGAGAGTAGGGGAAGTCCCTTAATGTGGGTCTTGGCCATGGCTCAGGCTACATTAGCCTATAGTAAGTCAATCAGACAGTTCCCGGGATCACATCCAACTAAGCTATGTGTGTTAGTTATTTGGCGCTCTTACCCTGAGAGGAAATGTCCCGAAACACGACAAATCCACAGAAAAGTTTTTATTAAGATAGGAAAAAAGAGGCAGACATGAACAGGCCTGTGGGGAACACATGTGGTCAAGAGAAAGGAGAGACTGGTGCAAAATGGCGCGGGCTTTATAAAGGGTGGGCCGCGCATGCCCATGTGTACAGGAACTCATGTGGTGTGTAGATCACATGGCTGCATGCGCTTTACACAACCATGCAAAGCCACTAGTCATGCCAGATGTTTTGACCCAGAAATGGCTATTTTGAACTGGAAATAACTAGGCGGGAGTGTCTAGGTCCGCTGGGCATGTTGTGACCTCATATCAATGTGTACATGGGAAGTGTTAGGCTCTGCAGATGGCTCCACAAAGACCACCACTCACACATACAATCTGCAAGAAGGTTTATTTCTCAAGAGCAAGTTCTAGTATACAGGAGTCAGCCACATGACAAAATGGCAGCAGCCCCAAGAGAAGCTGGCAGGCTTCTTTTAAGCACTTGCTGGGAATTCCAGAGACAGGTTGTCTCCAGCAAACACGATTGGCTAAGTAAGCCAACAGTTACACTAGTTTAAATTTGATTGGCTGTAGCATCTTTGGAAATGTCAGGGCAAGCCCAGACATGTATCAGAGAAGGAGGGGGGAGGGTTTGCAGGATCTGCCCTTTCCTGATTGGCTGGCTCTAGTCTGCCAGGACTGGGCAGGCTGCTGGGCTTAGGAGCTGGGGGAGCAGTCCGGGCCTCATTGGAGAAGGGCAAAGTAGCAAACCAGAAGCAGAGCTGAGGTCTGTGCAAACCTGGGGTCAAGGCAAGTGGGATTGGTGGCTGGGGGTCAGGCTCCCAGCTTCAAAGCACCTGCGCCCACAGTTCACTGGGGTACCCTGCTTCACCAGGGTGCCAAGCTGTGGCCAGGTCAGTTGGTGCTGTGCCTGCTGACCTCAGATGTCCCTAGCAACCACTCTCGGCCACTTGACCCATGCTACGCTGACCCCACCGGCCATCTTAGGAAGCGGTTGGCAAGGTGAAAGCGGAGCTTGGAAGATGCAGAATAGTAATGGCAACTCACATTGGATGAAGGTTAATACCCAAATTGTATAAAGTCAGGAAACAGCAATTGCACAAATGTTGGGAACAATGAAGAGGAAGGTTCGAGAAGTAAACAGGCACAACCATTAAGGGAAAACATGTGCAATTTAAAATAAAGCACTCATCTGAAGTCCCAGCTACTAGAGGCTTTAGGACAGGAGGCTCACTTGAGCCCATGAGTTCAAGGCCATCCTGGGCAACAGAGGGATACCCCACCTCTTTTTTTAAAAAGATTTTTATTTATTTGTTTGTTTGTTTGTTTGTTTGTCTGTGTATACAGAAGAGGATGCCAGATCTCATTATAGATGGTTATGAGCCACCATGTGGTTGCTGGGAATTGAACTCAGGACCTCTGGAAGAGCAGTCAGTGCTCTTAACCTCTGAGCCATCTCTCCAGCCCTGATACCCCACCTCTTATTAAAAATATGATAAAGCCAGGTAGGATGGAGCACACCTTTAGTCCCAGCACTGGGGAGGCAGAGGCTGGTAGATCTCTGTGAATTCAAAGCCAGTTTGGTCTACAATAAGTGACCTCTAGGACAGCCAGGACATAGGCCCTATCTTAAAACAAGCCAAAATATAATACATTAGAGCTACCCTGTGTCTTTGGTGGACCTCCTTAAGACTGAGAACCACAGGGGGCAAGATGGCCACCCTAGAAAGATGCGTATACTCCATACTCACTGCACTGTCATGGCAGCCAAGTCATGAGAACACCCTAGGACAGATGAACAAATATGAAGTGAGAACTCTTGGTCGGTGGCCATTTGGAGATATCCATGCCTCTCTCACCCTCCTCAGAGGAAGGTACCCCATCATTATGCCGAGTGAAATAAGCCAGGCACAGACAGACAGACACCACATCCTCTCACTTGTACATGACATAAGAAACTGCATCAGAGAAAAAGAGAGATGCACAGAAGTCACAAAGGACAATTTAGTTATCACAGGCAGTGTGTGGGGAGAGCAGAGGATGTGAACAGTAGGTGCATGGATGCATGAGCGGTGCTGGGGCCCTTCTCTCTAGCATGGCACAAAGGTGTGCCGGATTAGGACTTTTGTTCTATAAGCAGACTTTAATTGCTCTTGTTGGAAAAAGATGTAACTATGAAATGATGACTATATTCATCTCTGTCACTATAGTAACTGCGTTACTGTCTACACACATCCTGTAAGGTTATGCTGGCAATCCAAAGGCACACAAGAAAAGCCATTTAAAAGCTAAATGGCCTAAAGCAGTAGGATCGGGGTGGGGGGTTCAAGGCTATCTTGGACTATATGGTGGAGTTTGAGGCTGCCTGAGATTATCTCAGAAATAAAAGGGGGAGCTAGACTGTTGGCTCAGCAATTAAGAGTGCATCCTGCGTTTGCAGAGGATACGAGTTCAGTTCCCAGAACCCATGTCGGGCAGCTCACAACCATTCATTATCCCAGCTGTAGGACATCTAATGCCTTCTTCTGACATCTGCAGACACTCCGATGCATGGCTGCATGTATACACACACACACACACACACACACACACTTAAAAACTAAAATCTTTTGTGAAAAGATACAAAGAAGGGCATGGTCATCCCCATGGTCCTTCAGGTCCTGATAGCTCTGGGGAAAGGTGGTTGTTGTGGCCATCCGGCACTTTCTCATGGAGAAGGTGTGTGCCCCCGCTGTGGGACCTTTGCAAGAGCAGGATGAAGGGTTGAAAGCTGTGTCTGACAATCTCATCTTGGCTCTAACACATCTTTTCCTGTCTGTTCTGTTGCTTCCTGATCCTTTTCCTTTAAAGTGATTTTCAGTTGACTTTCTTTATTTTCTTGCTTCCCCTTTCTCCCTAACATACTATAGAGAGTTTTGGAAGAAAGCACTTGAAATAGTTCCACTGAAACAAAGCCACTGTTATTATTTTAGGGGACATTTCGTAGGCTTTCTGTCAGCGGGCACTCCCGTGCAAGTGCACGGAAATATGTGTGTTGTCTTCCTGCCATGACAGAATGTCTGGCGAGCCATGTAAGAGTGGTTCGTTTGGCGTATTGTTGCAGCTGTTCGTCAATGGGACGCGATGGCAGCAGAAGCCTGCTTGGTCACGTTACATTCACAGCTAGGAAGCACAGAGAGATGAATGCTGGCGCTCAGCTCACTTTCACTACTTTATTCAGACTGGGACCTTGGTACATAGGCTGGTGCCACCCACATTCGGGGTGAGTCAACCTAATCTTAATAATTGCTCACAGACTTGTCTCCTAGGTGACTCCTGTCAAGTTGACAGGCACACTGTCATGAACACCTTCCTGTGTCACTAGAGAAGCCACACAGATACTTACAGTAGTGTGCTGTTCCCATTCTGCTCTCCACCCAGCCCCATGATGGCTGCTGTTTATATTATTTCTAGTAGTCTGTAAATCTGAAGTACCCCTAAACATGAAGCTTCTCTCAAAAGCTAGGTCCCTGTTCTCAGGTTGCAGTAACAATGTTGGTCCATTTGAACATTGAATAAAAACTATCTTCTGCCCTTAGGCATAGTGCATGGGAGATATATGACAGTCTGTGCATACAGGCATAGTACATGGGAGACATATGACAGTCTGTGCATACAGGCATAGTGCATGGGAGACACATGTTAATCTCAGATTTAGACCTGGGTCCCATCCTTAAGATATCTCATTATGCAAATAGTCCAAATCCAAAAATGTCTAAAATCCAGAGTGTTCCTGGTCTCAGAACTTCAGGTCAGATCCTGACACTCTGGAGACTATGTTTCCGGACTGTGTGGCATGAGAGGCCACAGGCCAGGCACATTTTACATTTTGAAATAGAAGTCGCTCACTGCCATCCTGCAGGGAGTAGTGGAAGCTTGCCCCCCCCCCCCCCCCGCCTTGTGTTGCTCATCCAAATGCTAAA
Organism: Onychomys torridus; assembly: GCF_903995425.1. Classification (NCBI taxonomy): domain Eukaryota; kingdom Metazoa; phylum Chordata; class Mammalia; order Rodentia; family Cricetidae; genus Onychomys; species Onychomys torridus. The sequence continues at coordinate 104,290,598 of NC_050445.1, forward strand.
AATTAAAACACCCAGTTCAGAAATACTTAGGAGAGGGGTTTGGAAGTAATTGGTTATGATGGTATTTTTAATTGCCTAGAGAATCTTCCCTCTTTTCTTTGTGTACTTGACAATGAAACCGCTTTGTAGGTTAGAATTGAGTGTGTCTGCACTTCCTGGCACCTGGTGGCTGCCCCACAGCTCCCAGACATTCTTCCTCCTTGGTCTTTGGTTCACTGTAACAAGGTGTCATCATGGGGGTGGCTTAGCGGACACTTGGCACACTTCTGGAGGCTGGAAGTTCATGATCAGGTACCATTGTAGTTGAGATCTGGAAAGGGTCTTCAGTGGTCTCCTTCCTGCTGCATCTTAACAGGGCTGTGGAAGAAACCCATGAACGCTTCCTTTTCTTGCAAGAACCCTAATCTTGAGAGGGGACCACCTAATGAGCTCCTCTAAGCCTGATGATCCCTTAAGATCTCACCGTCTGCTGTCCCATAGAGGATCAGGGCACAACATGTGTGTTTGACAAGGAGGAGTCATGGCATCCAGTCCACAGGGCAGGTCTGAGAGCTAGTGGGTTGGTTCACCGCTTTGATGGGCATCTTGGCTCTCTAGTGGTCACCAGTGAGCCCGGTTATTTATTGAGCATTTACTATGTGTCAGGTTCTGTGGAAGGTAAACAGGCTTCAGTATGGGTCCACCGAGGCTTACAGGCCCGCTTCTCACCATGCGCAAGCCTTGTTAGCTCCATTTTACAGAAGAGAACGTGGGCTCAGCTGGAGGGGAAGGAACACAGCCTTAGAGGTTCATTCTTGTTCCTCGCTCAGTTCTCCTGTCCAGGAAGACTGAATTTCTAACTGGAACCTTGGCTCAATCTCCCGAATCCCATGCCAGTGTCTGCACCAGGTGTCATACCAAACCTGTCATCCGATAGAGTGATGACCTTCATACAAGGGAGCTAGCTTGAATCCTAGCTCTGCCTCTTTCTGGCTGTCTTCATCTTTGCTCTCTCTCTCTCTCTCTCGCTCTCTCTCTCTCTCTCTGATTTATCTTTATTATTTTTAATTATATGGGTGTAGGTGTGTTTTTGCAGGTAGACATATGCATGTGAATGATGGTGCCTGTGGGAGCCAGACTTTTGATCCCGTGGAGCTGGATTTACAGATGAGTGTGAGCATCCTGACATGGGCTGTGGGAACCAAATCCAGGTCCTCTGGAAGAGCATCAAGTGTTCTTTACCACTGAACAGTCTCTCCTTCTTAAAGATTTATTTTATTTTAAGTGTATGTGTTTTACCTGCATGTTTGTGTATGCCTGGTACCCACAGAGACCAGAAGAGGGCAGTGGATCCCCTGGTATTAGAGTTACAGGTAGTTGTGGGCTGTGATGTGGGTGCTGAGAAATGGACACAGATCCTCTGCAAAGGCAGCAAGTGTTCTTAGCTGCTGAGGCATCTTGCCAGCCCCCTTCTCCTTGCCTCTTAAATGGGGCTAACCTCTACCTTGTCAAGCTGCCTTCAGGACTAACTGAGGTAACATTGATTGTATAGATTAAGCAATAAATTAAAGCACCTGCCATTATCTTGTCCCATCCATTTAGAGGGCGAAGACCCCTAGATCCAGTGATCAGGGTACCATGGAGACAGGTGTGGCTCTGCGCTCTCAGAGCACATGGCTTCCTCTCTCAATCAGTCAGTAAATATTAGCTAAGTGCTTGTGCAGTGTGACACATCTGACCAGTCCATCAGAAGCTAGGAAACATAAACCAAAAACACGTGGAACACTGACTGTGCCTACTCTCCTGCTCCAAGGGCTGTTGGGATTTGGGGAGTGTCACTTAGACAGCCTGAGGCTACTTACGTAACAAGCGCCGCTGAACTGAGTTTGCTCAGTTGGTAGGAGCTTGTCTAACATGTGTGAGCCCTGGGTTCCATCCTCAACACTGGAGGAAAAAAAAAAAAAAAAAAAAAAAAAAAAAAAAAAGGTAAAAAGCAGCAGACTGTGGGGATAGGCTGATGGCAAAGTGTTTGCTGTGCAAGCATGAGGACCTGAGTTCTATCCCCAGTACCCATGTAAGAGCTGAGTGTGAGGTAGAGACTGGAGGAGCTCAGGCTTGCTCGCCAGCCAGTCTAGTCTTCAGGCTGGCAACCTCCAGGTTTTGTGAGAGACCCTCTCTGAAAAAGTGAGGTGGAGAGGGATTGAGATGACCCCTCTGGTTAGCACAGGTGCCCACCCACACAGCTTCTGAGCTTTCACAGGCCTCCTCAGTGGGTTCTCATGCCCTACAAATTTTGAGAAGGGCTGGGTCAAGCGGACAGCCAGCCAATTAGAACATTTGCAGTAGAATTTGCCCCGGGGGTGCCAGGGTGTGTGCCTGCCTCTTGCTGTCAAATGGCACTTCATTGTGAGCCTGGTGGCAGCCACAGGGCCACAGTTATATTTTTTTGCCTCAGAGAGATTTGCAACAGGAATCTCAGAAGCCAGTTTCCACCTGCTGTGAGGCGATTGTCTGCAGGACTCTGCCTGCCTTCAAATGGGGAGGGAGAAAGAAAAGGCTTTCTGTCTGTTCTGAGGCAAACGTGTCACTTTGAAATGGATTCTTTCCCTGCTTGGACACACTTCTCATCCCTTTCTGGTGAGTCACCGCAGATGTTAGCACAGCGCAGATTTCACAGAACGCTTCCCAGGGACAGTCCTGAGAAATTGATTCTCTGCTACCACAGAACCCCTCCTAGCCCTGCAAGGAAGGCCATGGAGACTCCTGCAGCTCCTTGCTTACTCAGATCTGGCTTCTCTGGAGTTGTTTTCAGACTGTTAGGATGCCAGCCTGCTGGTTTTGATGAGAAGAGGCCCCAGGCTCCTTCTGATCTTCATGCTTATAGTCGGTCAGTAGCAGAATATAGCAATCAAGAACGTGGATCCAGAGAATCGTCTTCCGGGGCTCCTTACCTCACTCAGGTCAAAACCAAAGTTCTTACTATGTCTCCAGTCCACTCACTCTCAGATCTAGCCACACCTAATTCTTTGCTGTTCCTCTTACATGCCAGGGCATGTCCACCCCATGGCCTTTGCACCTGCTGTGTCTTCTTTCTGGGATGTTTTTCACCCCAAAGTTGTTGGCATCATTAATTTCCTCATTTCTCAGGTCCCTGTTTGAATGGCACCATTTCACCTTGACCACTTAAATCTATCAGTAATACCTCATAGCATTTCTCACTACCTGGCATTAATTTACTTGTTTTTCTCTGTGGCCTGTGTCTCCCCCACTAGAATGAGAGCACTTATAGGTAGGGCCTCTCCTGTTTTCCCATATGTCTAATGCACTGTAGGACCATAATCAAGGTTGCTTGGCTGACTGACTGACTGACTGACTGAATGCTTGGCACTGCTCTTGACTAGCTGTGTGACTATGGCTCATTAGCATCTCTGATCCTCAGCCTATACATTCATAAAATGGGTATGGTTAGAGAGGTTCCATACCAGGCAAGATAATGTATCTCTCTTTTTTATAGCTGTCCCAAAATGCCTGAGTCTGGGTTATTTATAAGAACAGAAATTTATTTCTCACAATGTAGAGCTGGTAAGGCCAGGATTAAGGTGTTGGCAAGTTCCTATCTGGACCCCTTCCTCAGAGGTCACCCTGGCTGCCCTCAGGTGGCACAGGGTGAGAGGGTCAAGTAGCTTTCTGGAGCCTTGTTTATAAAGTTGCTGATCCTGTTCTCGAGGGAGGAGTCAGCATGGTCTCATTGCTTCCAAAAGGTGCCATGTCATCTTGCCATTGTCAAGGTTATTGTCGTTGGTGCTGGGACTCAAACCCCAGGCCTCAAACATACCAAGCATGTGCTCTGCCACTGAGTCACACCCGAGCCTGGATCCACTTCATAATGCCATTGGGTCTAAGTTCCTGCTGGGCTGCCTGGAAGGACACACACATTCAAATGATGGCTGTGCACACGTCCTAGCAAGCTACACAGTGCTCAGCATGTTCCCAGAAAATGCTGTCATTAGATCATTACTAAGACCAGTGAAATAGGACAGAACATGCTAAGGAAAATGAAAGAGGCTCTCGGGGGACTGTTGTGTTGAGAGATGGCAGAGGTCTGGTCATGTGCTCAAGTGGAAAGGCAGATGTGGCATTTGAGCTGACCCCTCCCCCAGCATGTGGGATGGTGGTACAGGAGGTTTAGAAGGGGGAGTGCTGTGGGGCTGGGCAGAAATACTTCCCAGAACCTGAGGAGCAGGGAGCAGAGAGAGAAGGGAGGCATGCTTTTCTTTGTGGGACAATAGCCCTGGTGCCTTCCTGGAAGCAGAGTCAACAGAACTCAAAGAGGCAGAGCGGCTCTGAGCCTCAGAGCAGAGGGCTCTGCAGCAGGGAAGCCGGGGCTGGAGCATCTCATTGCTTGCTGTCACAGCCCGTCTGGAGGGGAGCAGAAAACACCACAGACTTGTTATTCTAATACCGGGGTCACCTGCAAGTAGCCCTGGATGAGGTCTCATATCCAGAAGAAACCAGTTGCTGGCGGTGGTGGTGTTTCTGGGCACCGGGCATGCCAAGCATGCCGCTGCTCTATAGACTGGGAGGCCAGTACACAAGGGAATTGAGAGAAACGAAGAGCGTCTCTGTGTTTGCCGTTCATTCATTCATTCATTTATCCACTCAGCCAACACGGAGCATCTTACTATGTCCAAAACAGTGTGTTCAGGTGGGCATCCCAGGCTCAGCACTCTTGCCCCAGGGGCTGTGTTTCATTTCCTACTTGGAGGGAAAAATTCTCTAACTGAAGAGACCCAGAAGAGGCCATTTCTGTTAGGTTCCAGTTTTGTGTCCTTTCTGGTTGGTTTGCCACCCAGAGGAGATTTCTGAGCCCCCAGTGTAGACCGGGAAGGAAGGAATCTAGGAATCTGATGGTGGGTGGCTCACCCCCCTGCAGCAGTGAGCTGGCCTCTGCCTGCGCTAGGCTGCCCCCCTGCCGGGGAACACAGAAGAGCAGAATTTCCTAACTCAATACAGTTGGCATGTGTGATGAGGCTAATAACTAGCTGTAAAGAGCTGTGAACATTCAGAACAACCAAAGAGAGGAGAATGAGAATGGATGCCATGGAGGGAGAACTCTGGGAGCTAGGTCCCTTCCAAGAAGAGCTGTCCCCAGGGTTTGCAGGTGGCTCCCTGTCCCCCTCCACTTATTTACTGCCTGTCCCCAGCATTCAGCCTGTCTCTCAAGACCTCTGGACTCACATTGCAGTTTCTCTTTGTTTGTTTGTAATTATTGGTTTTGTTGTTGTGTTGGGCTCTTTTTGAGTCAGGGTCTTTGCTAGGTAGCCCAGGTTGGCCTTGACCGATAGTTTCCTGCTTCAGCCTCCTGAGGCTTCTTGTATTGGATGTAGGAAAATCTTTCTCCTTAGGCTGTCAGTGGCAGGAAACCCTGAGTCTGTAAAATCAGCCTGTCACAGCCAATGAGATGGATCAGCAGGTAAAGGTGCTGTCTGCCAAGGCTCACAACCCAAGTTCAGTCCCTGGGACTCACATGGTGGAAAGTAGAACTGAACTATGTCCTATGTCCTGTCATCTCTTGTATATACTATAGCATGGGGTACCACACACACAAATAAATACATGTAAAAAAAATAATAAAACCAGTGAGTCAAAAGAGAACAAGGATTGTGCGACTCCACATGAGGTAGTCAGGTTCACAGAGATGGAAAGTCGAATGATGTTGCTAGGACATGGGGGGTGGAGGGGGGTTGTTTAATAAATATGGAATGTCAGTTCTTCCGGGTGGAGGGTTCCGGAAACTGGCTGCACAGTGCGAATACGTAACATCGATGAACCGAGCAATTGCAGGGTGAGGAGGGCACATTTGATGCCGAGCATTTGATAATTTTTTTTTTAAGTTTTTAAAGAAAAAGACAACTCTGTGAGGTGCTAACTGCTTCTAAGAGCATGGAAATATAATATAATCAGCCATCCCATGTCTCCTAGAGAGGGCAGGCTCCTACCCAAGGTGACAGACCTGAGTCTGAGCTGACCTGCAGAGCACACAGGGGACAGGGCAGTGTGTGGCAATGAGTCAGGTACACAGCCTGTATGCCCAACCTCATCATTCCCATCTCATCAAACCCCATCATTTTCTATCCAGAAAGAAGAAGGAAGTAAAATGTATGGAAGAGAACCTCACAAGTTAAAACAGACGGAAAGGGGGCTAGAGAGAAAGCCCCATGGGTAAGGACACTGGCTGCTCTTCCAAAGACCCTAAGTTCAGTTCCCAGCAACCATATGGCAGCTCAGCTCCAGGGTTATGACGCCCTCTTCTGGTGTCCAAGGGCACTGCACACACACACACACACACACACACACACACACACACACACACAGGAAAACACTCATACACATTATTAAGGTTTTTTTTTTTTTTAATCTGACTTAAATGTCAGAGGCTGAGATGTAGTTCAGCAGGAGAAGACTTGCCTCCCCAGCATGAGCACTGCCCTGGGTTCTATCTTGGCACCTCAAACATTAAAAAGCCATATTAAGTCTTTTAAATAGGCAAGAATGTAAAGTCTTGGGGTCCCCTGCTTCCCTCCTGTGTGTGTGTGGGGGGGGGGGGAGCCTGGTCATGTGTGTACATAGGCATGTGTGGAGGCCAGAGGTTGAGGTGGGTCTTCTTCTGTCCTTTCCACCTTATTTTTCTTGCAGGGTCTCTTGTTGAACCTGGAGCCCACCAATCACTAACCAGACAGCCCCAGACATGCACCTGCCTCCACCCTCTCGGCACCGGCCTCACAGGCACACACTGCCACAGCTGGCTTTTCTGGGAGACTGTTGTCCCAGACTTTGCACAAGGAGCTCTTCACACACTGCGCCCTCTCTCCAGCCCCTTGGGGTGCATTTTTGCAGACATCAGGGGTCCTTAAAGTCAGAATAACTGCCACTTGTGGGAGCCATAGGTGGGAGGGAGTGGAGGCCAAATATTTCTTCCCAGGTCGTCTTCTTACAACAATCTACGAACTCATGTCATATTTGTGCAGTATTTCTGTATTTTCTTTTAAAGAAAACAAAAGAGCAACCTTTGGAGTAAGGAAGGAAGTGTTGAACACAAGCAGTCACCACAAGGACTTGGATCCAAATCCACGTTTGGCCCTCTTGTCGGCTCGGTGACCTTCAGCAAGCTGCATCACCTCTCTGCACCTTGTTTCCTGTCTGGAAGAGTAATTTGTGGCAGTAATTAACTCTTGGCATTGTGGCGGGAACTTAATAAGAATGCAGAGAAACCGTAGGCTCCGCGTCTGACCCCGAGCAAGCACCACTAATTAGGTGGCAGGAAGAGGACTTGGCTACGAGGTCACCAACACCACTTTAGCTCCAGTCTTGACCTGTGACATGCTGTGCACTCCTGGTGGAGTGGCCTCTGTCTGAAGTCCACGTGCCTCTGTGTTGATGACCCCGGTCCCCAGCGTGAACAGAGGTTCGGAGTTTGAGTGACCTGCTCACTGCAACAGGAGCACGTAGGAGTAAACCGTGGCCTGCTGATCTCCCCGGGGAAGCGGTGACAAGGAAGGTGCCATGTGGCGCAGCCTGCTGGGGGCACCTGCTGGTGAAAATATGTGCTCAACACACAGCTGAGACAGTAAATTGGTTTCTGTCACCCTGTGTGTCAAAGTCAACTCTGTGTGTCAAAGTCAAGCTGGCTTCTCCCTCCTAATCTTAAACTGCAAATCCTGTTTCCACCCTCCCACAGCCTGAGCCAAACTCCAAAGAATAGATGAGTTCAAGGTCACTATAGCAGCTAAGAACAGACGGTTCAAGGTTACTATAGCAACTTGGGAATGGCTACCTGCTGCTCCCATCCCATTTCACCGGTTTCTATTTTCTGTCTGTGTGCATCATTTGCTGTTTGTTCTCTTTAGGCATGGAATCTGGGACCTCATGTGTGCAAGGCAAGTCCTTTGCCATGGAGCCGTATGCCAGCCCTGTGTGCCATATTTTCCAATAGGGCTCCACGTCAGTTGTTAAACAAAATGTAACAAAAACTTTCATGTTTTACACTGGCATTTTTTTCAGAATGCTCCTTCTCCCAAGGAGACTGTTTTCCAGGCCTTAGGTCCTAGGTGCAGAGGAGAGATGGGGTGTGTGTGGGAGGGTTGGGATGGGTACAGTGTCTGTGGCATACAGGGAGAGTGACTTCATGCATTGTGAATGCCTCCAGGGTGTATTCATGCATACTGAGTGCCTCCGGGGTATACTGGACCCACTGAGTTCTTGGCAGTCTGCTTCCCCGGTTTCTAGGAATTTTCTTCACCTTGATAGTGTGAGGAGCGAGTGAGGAGTGAGGCCCCATTCCAATGCTGCTGGGCCTCTCCTGACTCTGCAGTTGTGGTTCAACGTGAGCAACACCACACTTGTCCTAAGGACTTCAGCAGTGTGATTCAGTGACATGTTGTGTGTTCACATGCAGCTGCCTGCCCAGGTCATCTCTAGATGCTCTTCCTTCTCACATTTGAACTCTCTCCCCTTCGACACTAGCTCCCCATTCTCCGCATCCCCTTTCTAATGGGGACACTAAACCTGAGGCCTTCTGCATCTGTCCTTCTTTCTCTCCAAGAATTCATTAGTCCACAAAGGTGGACTCTTGGGTCTGGGGAGATGGCTCAGTGGTCAAGAGCACTTGCTGCTCTTACAGAGTAACCTAAGTTCTGTTCCCAGCACCCACAGAATGACTTATAACCATCTGTAACTCCAGGTTCAGGGGATCTGGCACCCTCTGGCCTCTGCAGGTACCTGCACACAGGTGGTATACTTTTACATGGACACACACATAAAATTTAAATAAAAGAAAATTTAAGGTGGACTCATCTAATCCTTACGGTGTGTCCAGACAGTGAGATGCAGTGGCAGGGGTGTGAAGCAGCTGGTTACATTGCATCTGCAGTTGGGAAGTGGAGAGAGGTGGATGTCAATGTTCAGCTGGCTTTCTCCTTTTTATCCACTTTGGGGCTCCAGCCCACAAGATGGTGACACATACTGTTAGGATGGGCCTTCTTGTATCTTTTAACCTAATCTAGAAACTCCCTGACAGATGTGCCCAGATGTGTGCTTCCTGGGTGTCTCTGGGTCCTGTGAGGTGGCAGTCAATGTTGGCCATCATATCCTGTATGTTGGAACCACACGGGGACCACTCTTGTCTGTTGTGGACTTGTGGGTTGTTTCTCTGTCAGGCTGCTGTGAGTGGGGCTGCTGTGTACAATGGGTTTTTCTCAGAGAGAGTTCAAAGCTGTGGCTGTGTCGAAGAGTCCTTCCCTATCTGCAAAGCCCTGGGTTCCATGCACAGCCCAGAAAACCATCCTGTCATCCTTATGTAACTTGATAGTCCAGGGAAGTGTCTCAAGTAGGTGCCGCAATCAGCTGGCAACTTCCCTAAGCCCTGCCCATGGCTTAGAGACTAGAAGGTTCCAAGATAGCTGGAGGCGGGGCCTGTGTGAGGGCAGCTGGGCTGGGCTGGGCCAAGGGGTTTTAACAGGCAAGATATTTGAAGTAGTAACCTCTTTGCACTGAGAGATTCTCCCGGGAGCCATTTGTGAAAAGGATGATTACTTTTCCCTTCCCAGCATCTGCAGCTACTTTCCTAAGAGGGAGAATGGTCACTGTGTGGTTGGACAGCACACTGTCTTGTTAGGTTTTAAAATATCCAAATATGGCCTGTTTGCCTATCGCAAATCTATCCACTTATGAACCTCTCCCAGGGAGTTCACTGGGTGGTTTAAACTGTTTTTACCCACTGGAGATTTGCATTAGTTTTGGAAAGCAGCAGAAAAATGGAGAGAAGTTGAGTTGCCTGTTTCAAAAGCCGCAGGCAGGAAGGTGTAGTGGCCCAAACCGCTGACTGCAATGTGCTCTGTAGTCAAATGCCACTCAAGGAGAAGACGAGTGGTCCCCTGCTCATCATGATCTGAAGGCACTGGGAAAATCCTCTCTCCTTCCTGAGTCAGCCCAGCCTGTTCTTTCTCAGCAAGCTGCCTTGCCTGCCTCCCTTCAAGCACTTCAAGGCTTGGTCTGGAAGAACAGCCATTTCCAGGGCTGCCCTCTGAAGTGCTGGCATCCCGGGGGAGCCGCCCTCTGTGCTGAGGACCCTTACAGCCCCTCTCAGTGTTCCTAAGCTGCTCCGAGGGGTCTCTGGGGAGCAGAGGACAAGGAAGGTGGGGACGAGCCAGAACACGGGGCTCCGAACCCTGCCCTCTGAGCATGGCAGTCCGTGTTCATCTGTTTTAGGTAAACATTGACATGAAACACCAGTAGCACTACCAAGACAAAGGAGAGGAACAGGGGAAAAGTCTCTCGCCATGTTCGATGAAGAGGTTGGAAGAAGGGGATAAAATTATGAGCTGGTGCCTCTGCAGCCATGGGGGGACACGGGGGCTCTGTGAGCCAAGACTGAGAAGCCCCGCCCCCATTCACCCTCACCCTAACAATAAGCAGAGACAGAAGAAAGTAGCCACGCCCCTCTGCCATCTCTCTGAGACCCCGCAGTGTGTGAGACTGTTTAGTACTACACTCTTCTAGCTGAGCAAGGCCAGTGCAGCCATGTACATGGACTGGCGTGAACTGGTGCTGCTCCTAGCCAGGGGCCTGATCACTTGCTGTCCTGCAGTTTAGGTCAGGGAGAGAGGAGGTATCGCTCCCTGGTAGGAGTATAGGCTCAGCACCTCTCTGGTACAGTTTTCAGGTTAAGGATGTGTCCGAGGCACAGAGGTCTGCAGCTCTGCTTCAGTTCATAGAGGCAAGGGGTGGGGGCCCCCTGAAAATATGGCTGAGGGTTAATTAAGGAAGAAATAGTGTAGGGGCTGGGGATAAAGCTGAGCAGGAGATGTGGCTTGGAGGCAGGGTGCTCACCCATCAGACAGGAGGTCCTGTGTTCCATCCTCAGCACCAAAGGAAGCAAGAGGGGACAGCTGTCTGGCTCTTTGCCTTCTTAGAGGTGACTGACCTTGGAGATAAGGGGAGGATGGAGTGGAAGAGCTCTGTGCCTGCTGGTGCCCAGCTATAGGGAAGATGCAGCACTTGAAAATGTTAATGAACCATGCCGGAGTCAGAGCAGTGCCTCTGAGGCCTTTGGGGGTCACCCCAAACCAGAACCCCAGAGCTCACTTGGTTAGGGCCAGCAAGGGTTCTCCTTGGAGTCATGGACAGGATCAGGCATGGTGAGAGGATGTCCTGACTTCCACCTTTCTAACCTGGAAACTACCTTTTCTCCCTGGGGAGGCCAACTACTGAGAACCACTTGAGAAGCAGGCCTGTGGGCGCCAGGGTCAGGACAGGCCTCTCCAGAGAGCGAGCAGGAAAGAGAAGACAGAGACACTCTTGCAGGATACAGGCTGCACATGAAGCCATCACCAGGGAGCACAGGAGTCCCCAGGGAGAGCCTCCTGGGATCCTGGCATTGGGGACCCAGACATGACTCAGCCTTCCAGTCAACACCCACACTCTATGAGCAAGTCTGCTTAGCAATTAAGCAATTACAGCCCAGCTTGACAAGGCTTAGAACCGAAAGCATACAGAACCGAGAAAACTCCAGAGAAGGAAGTAGGTGAACCTATCCTGGGAGGTCAAGGCATGCCCAATGGGAAGTGATGTCAGAGCTGGGAGTTAGGAACTCAGGAAGACCTTGATGTTCCTGGCAGAGAGGACAGCATAGACACAGGTAGGTGAGGTCCACTTGAGGGGACGGGAAGTGGAAGCTTAGGTGACCTCAAGTGTTTGTGGGGGAGCAGTCCCTCTCTGTGCCCTTGACCCTTCCTCAGAGTGGAGTCCATATGCTTGTCTTGGGGGCTTGAAGTCACGGATAGGAGTAGAGAACGGAAAAAGAGACTACTCTCGGGGAGAGCCAAGTTGATTCATTTTACACATCAAGACTTGGTGCCCTTCCAAGGATCAGAATGACTGAAGTGAGGAGGGGAAGAGAAAGGGACACACCGAGGCAGGCTGAAGGTTTGAAGAGATTGGAGGGAGGTTTGAGGGCGAGCAGATGGCAGAGTGAGTAGAGGAGGACCCACTGTGGGGAGTTCCCCTGTAGGACATCAGGGTCCCACCTCTTTAAGAGTCTCCAGCAGGGTTTTTAAAATAGGTTTTAAAATTATGTTTTTATTTTAATTGTATGACACGTGTGAGTCTGTGGGCGGGTATGTGCACATGTGATGGGAGGTGCTTGCCAAGGGCAGAAGGTGGTATTGGAGCCCCTGGAGCTGGAGTTACAAACAGTGATGAGCCAACAGTCTTAGGTGCTGGGAACTGAACTTGGGTCGTCTGCAGGAGCAGTAAATTAACTGTTGAGCGTCTCTCCAGCCCCTCCAGTAGAGATTTTAGGGACTTCAAATATATGTGTATATATCTGGACATATAAGTACAAATATGTGTCTGTCTCTCTGCATATTTATAACTTGATGTTGGACTCCGGTGTCTCTTGACACCCGGGTGGGAAGTGGCTGCAGCCCTGACAACCTTTCCGTGCATGCTCACCTTCGTTTATATCTAGCTGGGTTTCCATTATAACCTGACAGTGAAAAGCCAGAAGACTCGGCTCAGGGGACAGAGGTGACTATAGCCACAGCAGTAAGGACATTGTCCGGTTTCTGTGTGGAGGATGGATGGGGTGGGCAGTCCAGTGAGGAAGCAGCTGAGGATTTGAGGGAAGGCCTTGCTTCACCCTCTGCTGGCGGGGAGGGCCAGGCGCCTGCCTCTCTGTCCTCCAGGCACCCGGGCTTGCTGCATATGGTTTGGTTTGGTTTTTTGAGGCAAGGTTTCCCTATGGAGCTCAGAATGGTTTGGAACTTGAAATGCTCCTGGCTCTGGGATCGTGGTGGGTTCTGGGATCACAGTGCACTCAACTTAATGTGTAGAGTTTTCAAGTAAGGCTGAGCACCAAGGCAGTTGCTGCCAGGAATGTCCTTCAACCTGTGGGATAATGAAGATCCGGGTCTTTAGCTGGTACCTTTACATTTCTTTGTGTAAGCCCACTCCCAGAGAGAAGTATTTGTTGGGTGCACAGGGGTATAGCATGGTACCTGACTCACCTGTCTTACTGTAGCCTGTGGGTCCATGTAGGCTAAGCTGCTCTATATTTGGTCCAGCATCCAGGAACTCCTGTCTCCTGAAGTGAATATGGTCTGTCCTCACATAACCCTTGCTAGAGCTAACAAAGTGAGCGAGGTTGGCTGCCTGCAGCCAGAGAAGTGATGGCTGGTGCGCCTGGCCAATTAGCCAGCAGGACAGAAAGTTCTTGGAAGAGCTGGGTGGCACAAGGCCCCCGTGCTCCCTAAGGCTCAAGGGAGCAGGAAGAGAAGTGGGCGTCGTGTTTATGGCCCCATCTCCAGCAGCTCAGCCAAGCATAGCACCTGCTACCATGTTACTGCTTAATTAATAGTTCCTGAATATATTAATGAATTAACATAACATGAAACCCTGTAATGGATGTCATTGGATGAGTCAAATGTGGGAATCACTGTTGGGCTTCTCTGCCTGCTACGTGGTGGGTTAGGTTGGCAGATCTTGAGCTACATTGGAGTCATCTAGAGGGCTTTTAAGGACCCCAAGTACTAGATTATACCCTGGGCCAATTAAGTTGGAATTGTGTTCCAAGTAGGACTCATGCCACAGTACCTCTTAAAGCTCACCCATGTGTCTTAGTTTGGGTTTTATTGCTATGAAGAGACACCATGACCATTAAACAGGAAAACATTTCATTGGGGCTGGCTTATTGTTCAGAAGTTCAGTCCATTATCATCGTAGCAGGAAGCATGGCGGGATGCAGGCAGACACGGTGCTGGAGAAGGAGCTGAGAACTCTACATCTTGATTGGCAGGTAGCAGAAGCCAGTGGCACTCTAGACCTGGCTTGAAAGTATTTAGACCTCAAATCCTACCCCCTAGTGATACACTTTTTCCAACAAAGCCACATCTACTCCTTCAAGGCCACATCTCCTAACAGTACCACTCCCTGTGAGCCTAGGGGGGCATTTTTATTCAAACCATCACATTGTATAACATCAATAGTGGACAAGGCTGAGAGCCTCTGAGCCAGGTGCTGGAGATGCAGGTAAATGTCTCACGTCCCCTGCTCATGTAAGGACAAAAGTCCATGAGACTCCATTCATTCATTCATTCAGCAGAGCAGAGTGTAGAAGCCTGACTAGAGAATTCCATTGCAGAATGGCTAGCACTCAGGACTCTGACTTGAGTATGAAAATAGTACCATGAGAACCCCCAGAAAGGAATGCTGCTCTTCCATAGCTTACTTCTCTCATCTTTTGAGTCTACTTCGGAGCCTGCTGAAGGACACAGGGAAGCTTTGAAGAGAAAGGAACTTTGAAGATGGGCTCTGTGGGTGCGCCGTTAAAGTGTCTCAGCAGGTAAAGGCATTTGGTGCCAGGCCTGACGACTTGAGTTCAATCCCTGGGAGCCCATGGACAAGTTGTTCTCTGACCACACATGTGCTATGTAACACACACACACACATACACATACACACACACACACACACACACACACACACACTCACCAAATAAATGAATGGAGGAATATTTTAAGATGGGCTTTATAGGATAAGTAGAAACCCACTGATATCTTCTTCCCTGTTTCTCTCTCTTCCTTTATTTTTCCCTCCAGCGTTGGAGAATCGGGTTTTGCACATGCTTGGCAAGCATTCTCATATGGAGCTATTCTTGAACCTTTTATTATTAGTAATATTTTTATTATTATTGCTCTTGAGTGATGAATGAGTGTGTGCACCTGTGTGTACATGCACATGTGTGTAGGTGCGTACACACATGTGCACCTGTGCTGAGGCCTAAAGAGAATGCCAGGTGTCTTGCTCATAACTCTCCACCTGGTCCCCTTGAGATAGTCTCTCATTGAACTTGGAGTTCACTCATGCCCCCACATCCCTAGGCTAGCTGGCCAGTAAGCTCTGGCGATCCTTCTGTCTCACCTTGCCCACACTCTCAGGACTGGGCTTGCACAGCCACACCTGGCTTTTCAACTTGGGTGTTTGGGATCTGAACTCAGGTCCTTATGCTTCAGCAGTAAGCACTCACCCACCGAGCATCTCTCCAGTCTGGTAAAGGATTGTCATGTCTTAATTTTATTTTCCTCTCCTCTCTTCCCTTCCCCTCCCCTCCCCTCCAGTCCCCTCCCTTCCCTTTTTTCTTCTCTCCCCTTTCCTGTTATCTCCTTCATTCCTCCTTCCCCCTCCCTCCCTCCCTCCGTCCCTCCCTCCCTCCCTCCCTCTCCCCCTCTCTCTCTTTCATTCATTCATTAATTTGCTTTCAGTACTGAGGTTCGAACCTAGGGCTTTGTGCATACTGGCAAAAGTGCTCTTTTTAAAATTTGTTATTTTGAAAGCTGGAGAGATGGTTCAGTGGTTCAGAGCAGTCTGCTCTTTCAGAGGACCCAGGTTCAATCCCTAGTACCCATGTGGCTGCTCACCCCTCCTAGAACTCTGATTCTAATCTGACACCCTCTTCTGGCTTCTATGGGTATTGCATGCACACAGTGCCCAAACACCCATGCAGGCACAACACTCACACGCGTAAAATAAAATAAATGAATCTTTAAAAACAACGAGATTCTGCCTTACCACATTGTCTAGGTGGTGCCTCAGACTTAAGGAGACATTTTAAGTTGAGTCTCAGAAAATGTTTGTGTGTACTAAGATACATGAATCACTTACTTAAGCCAGGCTGCTAGTGCACACCTGTCCTTCCAGCACTTAGGAGGTGGAGACAGGAGGATCAGAAATTCAAGTTATCCTCAGAAGGAATTTGAGGCCAACATGAGCCCCAGTACCCATTAAATAAGTAAATTCATGAATACAGAGCAAAGAAAGCATGCGGAATGATCTCACATCTCTTTCCTCAATTTCCTTCCATGGGAGCTGCCTGCAAAGCTCTTGCCCAGCATCACAGCCAGCATCCTGACATCACTGCATCCAAGTGCATCATGCCAGGATCCTGCAGCTGCTCTTCTGCTTTTCAACACCCTTCATCCATCCCTTGCCTCTGGAGGACACTCATCCGTTGTCTGCATCTTCATTACTTTCAAAGGTGCTGCATAAACAGAATGATGCAGTAAGGCAACCTTTTGTGATTGGCCTCTCTCATCGGGATACTCTGGGGCATCATTCACATTGCGTGTCTATTGGCAGCCTGTCTTCTTTTGCTGAGGGGATGGGACCCAGGGCATCTGGGAAGCTAAGAATACAACCCACCACTGGGCTACCCCCAAAGCCCCGAGCTCCTGTCTTGTTGCTGAGTGGTGTTCTATGCTGTGCTGCATTTGGGGGTTATTAGCAACACAGCCACTGGATGAACGGCGAGTGGGTTTTTGTGGGAACACCACTTTCTTTTCTCTGGGATAGATGCGTTGCTGAGCTATAGGGAGCCACATGTTTAGGACTCTTAGGTCACAGCTGTACTCTCTTCTGTGTGCCTGCACAGTTTCCTGTTCCCACTGGGAGATGAGATGGGCATGGTGCTGTCTCTCTGCACCCCCGCAGCATTTGTACCACTCTTCTTTATTTCATCCATTCGATAGGTGTACAGTGGGGTCTCCTTGTGGCTTCCCCATTTGTATTTCCCTTGTGGCCAGTGGTGTTGCATGTGTTTTTCATGAATGTGTGCGTGTGCGTGTGCGTGTGCGTGTGCGTGTGTGTGTGTGTGTTAGGTCCTCTGTTTATCTCTTGGTTAAACATCTTCTCACAGTGTTTCCCTGTCTCCTGATCAGATTTCTTTGCTGTGGAGTTTTGAGAGTCTGTTTGGCTTGTGGTTTGATTTGGTTTGGTTTGTGAGGCAGGATCTTATGTAACCTAGACTGATCTCAAACTCACAGTGCCCTGAACTTCTGATACTCCTGTCTTTACTCCCCCAGTGTTGAGCCAGCAGGCATGAGCCATTGTGCCTTGGAAGAGCTCTTTATGTATACTAAGTGTAGTCCTTGGCAGCTATGTGGTTGGCACATTGTGTTCCTGACTTTTCATCCTCTTAGCATGGTCTTTTCCAAAGTTTAACATTTTGATGAGATCCACTGTGTCATTTTTTTTCTCCTCCTGTGCCCTGCTTTTGGCATCAAGTCTGAGATGCCCTAGCCTAGCCTAAAAATTTTATAGCTTCATATTTTACAGTTTAGTATGTAAACCAACATGAGGCTTAGGTCAAGGTTCATGCTCTCTTGCCTGAGGTCTCAGGAATGCTTCAGTACCATTAGCTTAAAGTCCCTCTGCTCTTCCTGCAGTGCCTCAGCTCCTCTGCTATGTCTGGGGTCTGCTTGCTAGTCTCTGATCTACTCCGTTGTTCATGGCTCCCCCACCTGTGTTAGAGTTGTAAGTGTTCTGCCCTGTGACATCTCAAAACTGGGTGAGCTGGTTTCTTTTGTTTTATTTTTTTTTCAGAATGTTTCATTCAAGCCAGGTGTGCTAGCACAAATCCCAGGACTTGGCAGCTGGTGAGTGCAGAATTCAAGGTCAGCCTCGGCTACATAGTGAGTTCAAGGCTAGCTTGAGCTACATGAGACCCTGGCCAGTGAGATGGCTCAATGGGCAAAGACAAGTGATGTGAAACCTGACCATCTGAATTCACATACATGCTGTGGCATGCCCATACCCCTCATACACAATCAATCAATCAATAAATAAATAGTGTAATCTTTTAAATGTTTTCATTTATTCTAGTTCTTTTGCATTTCCACATACATGTTAGAATGATCCTTTTACTTAATTTTTATTTGTAGTTATGTGTACTTGTGTGTGTGTGTGCACACATGCAGTTATGCTTGCATGAGTGCAGTGCCTGCTGAGGCCAGAAGAGGGTGTCAGATCCCTTGGAGTTGGAATCACAGATGGTTGTGAACAGCCTGACCTAGGTGCTGGGAACCAAATTCCTATCCTCTGGAAGAGCAGAGTGCTCTCTTAGCCACCAAGCCATTTATTTCTCCAGCCCCACAGCAATCTTATCCACATGAGTAAGGTTTCTTCTTGTGAACAGAGGGTAACTATATTAAACCTACACCTCATTGGGGGAACTGCTCACTGTACCGAGCCTCCTCATCTGTGGGCTCTGGGTGTCTCCATTCCTTTACAGCTTTATTTGTTTGTTTGTTTGTTTTCATTATGATATGGCTGTTTCCAGCATGAAAGTCTTGTTTAAGTTCTTTACCTGAGGACATGTTGGTTTCCTTCACTCTCCAAGATTCTGGGCTCCCTGCTTCCACATGTCACCCTCTGAGCATCACTATCCACCACTCTCTTCTCTGATGAGAAGTAATGCTCTCATTATGGCGAGACTCTATTTCCTTGGGCTCCATCCAGATTTTCCCTTTGTCCTTAGTTGTCAGTGATTTTACTGTCCTGAGGCTTTGTTGGGGTTGTGTCCTGGCTAAAATCTGTTCAGGTCTGGATTTGCTTGGTCTACCTGTGTTGATGTGAATTTGAAGAGCCCCTCACAGGCTCATATAGCAAACATGTCCTCTGTGAACTCATGGAGTGAGTGCTTGTCACCCCATTGAAGCACTAGAGAACCCTTAGGAAATGGAGCCTGCCTGGTGGAAAAAGGCCATCACTGTGTGGATGAACTTGTATGGTTCCCCTCTAGGGAGCTGTCCCATCATGCCTCCCTCCCCTGCTCTGATGGACTGAAATCCCCCCGAAACCGTGAGCAAGAATAAACCTTGTTCCCCTCAGTTGTTTCTGTCAGGTTTAAGGAACGCATTCTACATCTTCTGTCAATTTAGGAAAATCTAGCAGGTTTTTTTCCTGGTACAATTCATTCTTACTGTCTTATATCCTTTCAGTATTATTACATAAGTATGAAATCGATTGTATTAGTTCCATTGGAGCTTGCTTTATTATTTTAAATGTAGACGATTCCTCTCTGGTGTTGAAATGGAGTGGTTTCTATTGATTAATCTCCCAGTTGACTCACTCTCTTTGTTTGGTTTTGGTTTTGGCTCCCTGTGGTAGATTGGACTGGCCCTGAGCTTGAGGCAGTCCTCCTGCCTCTTCTTCTGAAGTGTTCGGTTTATAGACATGGCTACCCAGCCAGTTCCCTGTTTTTACTCTGTTCCCTCCACTGTGCTGTTGAGCTCATCTGTGGAGTTTGCATTTCAAATATTTTTATTCTAAAATCTCCATCCAGATCTTCCTTATACCTTCTATTTTTCTTGAGAATTTTTTTAATTTATGTCAAGTATGTTCACATTTGAACTCTGAAACACTTTATGACAATTCTTAAAAAAAAAATCAGACTTTCGGGAGACTTTCGTATCTTTCTATTGTTGCTTGTTTATTGTCTCTTTAAATTTTTAATATTTTTAGTGTGTGCGTGTGTGTGTGTGTGTGTGTGTGTGTGTGTGTGTGTGTGCAGGTTCCTGGAAGGGACTAGGAGTTAGAAGAGGGTGTCAGACCCCCTGGAACTGGAGTTACAGGTGATTGTGAGCTGCTCCACATGAATGTTAGGAAAGGAACCTCTGAAAGAAAAACAAACAATCTTGACCAGCAAGCCATCTCTCTAGCCCCCATTTTTGTTTGCTTGTTTCCAGAAGAGAGTCTCCTGTATTCCAGGCTGTCCTTGAACCCACATGTAGTCAACGATGACCTTGAAATTCTAATTTATCATCCTGCCTCCACCTCCAAAGTGCCAGGATTAGGATTACAGGCCTGTACCACCATGCATGACTTAGGTAGTGCTAGGGTCAAACCCAGATCTCAAATGCTAGGCAAGCATTGTAATAACTAAGTTACGTCCCCAGCCCATGGCCTGAAAAAAAAAAAAAGAAAATAGAAAGATCTATTTGTTTTTATATTATATGTATGCATTTTGTCTATATGTATACATGTAGTGTGTGTGTGTGTGTGTGTGTGTGTGTGTGTGTGTGTGTGTGTGTACCTGGTACCCACAGAAGCCAACAGAAGGCATCAGATCCCCTGGAACTGGAATTACAGTCATTTGTAATATGTCCAGTGTGGGTGCTGAAAACCAATCTCAGGTCCTCTGCAAGGGGACCTTAACCATCTGAGCCAGCTCTCCAGCCCCAGCTCTTACCTTTTTTTTTTTTTTTTTGGCTTTTGAGACAGGGTTTCTCTGTGTAGCTTTGCACTTTCCCTGGAACTCACTCTGTAGTCCAGGCTGGCCTCGAACTCACAGAGAACCGCCTGCCTCTGCCTCCTGAGTGCTGGGATTAAAGGTATGCACCACCACCACCACCACGATCACCACCATCACCACCACGCCCAGCTTTTATCTTTTAAGCTTTTATTTGCAGTTGCCCTACAAGTGACTGCTGATGGAAATGGGGCCCTGGTCGCATTTCAGGCTTCTGTTGAATCTGGTCTCATATGACCCCGCTAGGGCAGAAGGGGCCATTTCAGGGGTATGTGTTGCATCAGCTCCAGGGGGCAGTGAACTCACCCCACTCAGCTTCTGCTGACACTAGAAGAGGCTGAGGGCTCCTGCTCCCAAATGCCACCACTGTGGGAGTACAGGGTTGTCACCCCCGGATGGAGATGAGAGACCTGCTCTCTAGTGGTTGTCTGTAGGTGTTGTAGTTGGTGTTCTGTTGCTGTGAAGAGACGCCATGACCATGACAACTCTTATAAAGGAAAGCATTCAATTGGGGCTTGCTTACAGTTTCAGAGGTTTAGTCTATTGTCATCATGGTGGGGAGCATGGTGGTATGCAAACAGACATGGTCATTGAGAGTTCTATATCCAGGTCCACAGACAGCAGGAAGAAAGAGACTCTGGGCCTGGCTTGGACTTTTGAAACCTCAAAACCCACTGCCAGCAATACACTTCCTCCAACAAGGCCATGCCTCCCAACCCCTCCCAAGTAGTGCCACACCTTGATGACAAAACATTCAAATATATGAGCCAATAGGGGCCATTCTTATTCAAATCACCACAGTAGAGAACCGTGTGCAAGGACCAAGTTGTGTTGGTGTCTCTTTACTGGCAAGAGTGAGCCTATGTTCCAGGGTCTTCTTCAGGGCTTGGCTGGAGTAGAGTCAGTTATGACGGAAAGGCTTCCATTCTGCCAGGCTGTCCCTTTCTAGGGCCTTGGACTAGACACAGTGGGCTTGGCTTGGAAGTTCTCATGCTGTTGCACCGCTGGTTCCTGACTGTACCTCAGGCTTCTATTTGTGAGGCCAAACAAGAGTCCAGGGAACTCATCCTCAGGTCTCTCTCGGGCTTCCAAGTTTCATGGTTAGTTGGCCTCTGCATCTCCAAGACCTGTCAGCCTTGTGCTTATCTTAAGAATATCTGGATAGGGTGTACTAGTGTACACCTGTAATCTTAGCACTCTGGAAGCAAAGGCAGGCAGATCTTTGTGAGTCCAAGGTCAGTCTGACCTATGTAGCAAGTTTTAGGACAGCCAGGGCAAAATAGTGAGAGCCTGTCTAAAAAACAAAAAACAAAACAAAACAACAAACAAACAAAAATATCCACACACACAAAGATCAGTGTCTTGGAGCTGGAGAGGTGACTCAGTGGCTAAGAATGAGTACTGTTCTTGTAAAGGACCCAGGTTCAGTTCGTAGCACCTATATCAGACAACTCACAACCACATGTAACTCCAGCTCCAGGGAATCTAGTGCCCCCCTTCAGGCCTCCTTGAACAGTTGCACTTAGGTGCACATACCCCACATATTCGTACATATAATTAAGACTAAAAATATAGAGTGATTTCTGGGAATTGGTTTATTTACTCATTTGCTTTTGAAATGGAGTCTCATGATGTTACCCAAACGGGTCTCACACTGCTGGGCTCAAGGGATGCCCCTGCCTCATCCTCCAGGTAGCTGGAACTACGGGAGCATTGCAAATGTGTCCAGAGGGTTCCAGTTGTGCTTGGTAAAGAATGGGAGAAAACGTGTCCACCCCATCAGCAGGAAGTAGAAGGTTCCAAACAGTGAGGTGCAGTCTGGGAAGGTGGGGGTGAGAGCTACTGGTAAGAGCTGCCCACTGAAGGACAGTGGGAGCTGGGTCTGCTTTTCAGATGTTCTTCCATCTATGCACGAGGAAAATTTCCTTCAGTAAAGGTTTTGTGAATGAATGGGTGAAGGCCGAATGAACGTCAGCTGGCAACCACAGCCACACTGGTTCCCACTGCTGCATGCTCTTGGTTCTGAGCCAAACCTGGTGATGCTGAAGACCCCCAAGTGTGGGAGCAGGGTGACAGCCTGTTGGTGCCCAGGTTACTCGGCTGAGGGAGATAGACACGAGAGCGTGCCTAATCCCAGGCACGTCCCTAAGCATCACCCCACCTCTTTTCTCCTACGGCAGTTTTGTAAGTCTGTTTTTTGTTTTATTTTGTTGTTGTTGTTTTCCTTCTGAAGCAGAGAACATTCTGGGTGACTTTGGTTCTTGGAAGTGTCTTTGTCAAAGCTGAATCTTCAGGGATTTGAGAAAAAAGGAAACCTCATTCCTTGCATCCTGAAATGACAGTCACATGCTGGGCTGCGTGTTGCATTCACTGGTTCTGCCTAACCTTAGCACAGATGTTCATATTTTCCATTCTCTGACATTTTTATTTAAAGCATTTACTTCCTTCTCTCTCTTCCAAGGAAAAGGAAGTCCGGGAGTGAGGGGAGCAAAGGTCGCCAAAAGGTCTGAGAAGATGGGCGTGCTGTGGTGTGGCCCTACAAGTGAAGCTTCACTCTCATGGCTGCTGGATTTTTGTATTTATGAAGCTGGAGGCTAGAACCCAGGGCCCCAGATACTCGGCAAGCACCCTGTCGCTGAGTCACACCCAAGTTCATTGTCTCCCCACCTTGGGTCTCTTAGTGTTGGTATCAAGCTCTATCAGCCTTAGTTTCTACGTCTTTGATTTAAGGGAGACCACTAGCAGAATGAGGGTTGAGAGACCGGGACCTTTCCCAGCCTGGTGGGTCCATCTGCCTTCCCATCACTAGTGTCCAAACACAGGGGGAAGAAATAGCTGAATTGAGCTTTCCATGCATTCCTTTTGGGGGCCATGTATCCCTCAGCACCCCTTTCCTGCATTTAGCTGTCACTGTGGGGCCAGACAGCCAAACAATTGCCAACTCCTAAACCCTTACATCATGTGACATGGGAAGACTGGGGAAATTCTGATGAGTAACTCAAAAGTTAGCTGTGACATCCCACCGTGTCCTCTTTACCAGGAAGCTATGAGGTTAAGGAAGTATGTGTGTGTGTGTGTGTGTGTGTGTGTGTGTGTGTGTGTGTGCGCGCGCGCGCGCGCGCACGTGTGTGTGTGTGTTTGTACAGGTGCTTTATTTGTTTGATTTGACCCAGAGCCTCACATGTGCCAGGCATGTGCTCATGTGCCCTACCCACTACCCATGAAGTGGTTAAGTCTTGGTACTGGCTGAAGCTGTTGTCCTGCTAACCAATGAGCTGGCTCTCATTGAAATGGTACTGAGGCTGGAGAGATGGGTCAGCAGGCAAGAGCACTGTCTGCTCTTCTAGAGGGTCCAGATCTTTAGTACCTCATGTCTGTCTCCCTCAGCCGAGTAACCTGGGGCCCGACAGGCTGTCATCCTGCTCCCACACTTGGGGGTCTTCAGCATCACCAGGTTTGGCTCAGAACCAAGAGCATGCAGCAGTGGGAACCAGTGTGGCTGTGGTTGCCAGCTGACGTTCATTCATCCATCTGTCCATTCATTCTGCCTTCACCCATTCATCCTTCACTCAGAGGATCCAGCCACTCATGTGGTGGCTCACAGCCATCTGTAGCTCCAGGGGATCTAGCATCCTCTTCTGATCTTCCCCTGCCAGGCACACATGGTGTCTATACTTGCTGGCACTCACATACATAAAATGCAAATTTAAAATTTTAAGTAGAAGAATAAATTAATGGTCCTAAGAATACTAGAAAATTTCCACACTGATAGAGAGAGGATGATTTTAACAGATGCATAGATCTAAGAGACCCAAGCAGCCTCTGCCTCCTGAGGGCTGGGGTAACAGGTGCATGTCTCTACACCTGGCCCTGCAGCCTCTTTCTTAAGCTCTGACTTGTTAAGATATTTCTCTGGGTTTGGTTTTGATTTTGAGGTCTTACTACATAGCCCAAGCCGTCTTTGAAGATGCAATCCTTCTGTTTCCAAGGAATTTAAGAAATTTTCTTCAACAACGTTATTGAGTTATAATTTATATACTAGAAAATTCACTCATCATAAAGTGAGGCATACAGTTCAAATACTAGGAGAGATCGCTCAGCAGTTAAGAGTGCTGGCTGATCTTGTAGAGGACCCATGTTCAGTTCCCAGCCCCCATATGGTAGCTCAGAACCATCTTTAAATCCATTTCCAGGGGAGCTGGTGTGCTCTTCCGACCCTTCCAGGCACCAGGCATGTACACACTACACATATATACATGTGTATATATACATGTACACACTCATGCACATAAAATTAACATTAATCTAAAAATTAAAATTCAGGCCGGGCGATGGTGGTGCACGCCTGTAATCCCAGCACTCGGGAGGCAGAGGCAGGCGGATCTCTGTGAGTGCGAGGCCAGCCTGGTTTACAGAGCTAGTCCAGGACAGGCTCCAAAGCTACAGAGAAACCCTGTCTCTAAAAACCAAAAAAAAAAAAAAAAAAAAAAAAAAAATTCAGTTACTAACTTTGCAGTTTCTCATTAGCAGAGTCAGTGGCAGCATGCTCCAGGAATTTTGTAAAGTTCCCTCCTGTCCCTGGACCACTCGGAGTGGTTACAAACTTCCTGTCTCTCTCTATTTCTGTTTGTTGTCTGTTTGTCTGTCTCTGATTTGCTGGCTCTGGATAATCACTGCCTTTGTGTTTCACTGTGGGTTTTTTGTTGTTGTTCTTTTGTGGTTTTGTTTGTTTGGTTGTTTGGGTTTTGAGACAAGGTTTCTGAAACTTTGCTGTGTAGATCAGGCCGTCCTCAAACTCATGAACAGATCCACCTGCTTCTGCTATCCAAGTGTTGGGATTAAAGGTGTGTGCCACCATGCTCAGCCTATCTCTCTGACTGATTGGCATACCGTGACCCTTTCATTGACAGACTGTGTCGTCAGGATGCACTCACAAGCTGCTGGCCTTGGGTTTCTCCGGGCCCCTGTGAATAATGCTGTGAGCGCTTGCGTGCTTGTTCCCTGCTGACACGGTCTTGGTTTCTCTGGGCTGTGTATAACATCTAGCTGCCTCCCACAGCACCTGCACCACTTCGTGTTTTCTCTGCAGCCCTCAAGGCTAAGTTGTCTACATGCGGAACTTGCTGCTGTTCTTAATTATTAATCAGCAGAGTAGACACAACACGGTGTGTCACTCTGGTTCTGCTTTGCATTCCCTGGCGACTCGCTATTGCAAACATTCTCATGTGTAAAGGCACTTCCTGTCTCTTTGGTGAAGTGTCTGTTCACCCTTTTCTGGTTTTTAAATGAGATCATTTCTCATCTCATGGTTGTGTGGGAAGACTTCTTTTTGTAATCATGTGCTCCTTCCTGATGTTGATATCTGAGAAGGGATTTGCCAGGCTGTTTCATTCCTGTGAGTATGGTATGTTTGTCCAAAATGGTCAGTTCTACCACTTGTCTGCACACTCCTATGTGACCACAGTCACAGGTGCAGTTAATTGTGGGCATACCCGGATATATCACATACAGATAAAATATAAAGAATCATCTCTCATTCTGCAAACTTACACTTCCTTTTGAAACACAAAGTTTCCCATGATTGTTTGAGGCAGGATCTCCTTATTTTTCCAGGGCTGGCTTAGCACTCACTATGTAGCTCGGGCTGACCTTGAACTCATAGTGATCCTCCTGCCTCAGCCTTATGAGTGCTATATTACACCCCACACCATGCTGGCCTCTTTGTTAGACTCTTAAGTCCAGCATACCAATTTCTCCTTTTAGGCTTGAGCCTTTAGTACAATATCTACAAAACAGTACGTTTCCTTTAAAGATTTATTTATTTTAATTTTATATGTATGGCTGTTTAGCCTTCTTGTGTGAAAATGTGCACCATATGTGTGCCTGGCGTTGTCAGAGGCAGAAGAGGATGTTGGATCCTCTGGAACTGGATGGTTTGAGCTCCCATGTGGGTGCTGGACACTGAACTAAAGTCCTCTTTGAGAGCAGTACACACTTAACCACGGAGCCCTTTCTCCAAGCACCAGACACCAGCATACAGACCTGTACCCTCGAAGATCCCTGAGGGCCTCTGCCTGAGCTCAAGGTCACTTGCCGACTGCTTTCTTCCACTGAGTCTGAGTCCTGCAGCAGAGCTCATTGTCAGCATCTGCTCTGTGGACGCAGGAGGTAGCATTGCCACGCTTGGGGCTTCGTGGAAATGATGCCCTCCCAGACTTGACAAGGCATACCCTCGCCTGCGATGCTTTTTACTGGGAATGGGAGCCAAAACATTAATGTTTTGGCTTACTCAACCAGAAGTGGCGTCTATGCAAATGAAGAGAGCAGGCTGGGATGGGGAGCTGTTCCAAGTGTGCCAGAATGGAATCCTGAATTCTCACTTCTTATACAGAAAATAAACCTGTGAAAACATTGCTTTAGTATTTTTTAGTGAAATTTACTTTATTGTGTTTTTAAAAACAAACGTGGTTGACAAGTTTTTATTTTTCCTGTTATTAAGTTAAGGCAGATCTCATCCATTGACTCCTGTTGTTAAAGGTATTATGAGAGATAATATTTTCCACAGCCTAGAGAAGGTTGTGTGCACACAGAGGTCCGCCCTCTCCCAGAGCCTTCTGCTTAATAGAATTGGCACCAGACTGTACAGATAATATCTTGAAGATTTAATTTTGTGCTGAGATTTTCCCATATTGTCATGAGTGCTCTTAGATTGGGTATCAGTGACTATGTGATGTTCTCTTCTGTGGTGACCACCACTCTCTGTTACTGTAACAAAATGTCCAGGGCAGGTTAACTATAAAGGGGGAAAAATGATGCAGCTCAGAATTCAGGTGACCAAAAGGCCAAGGTTCAGCAATCCCAGTGTGGTGGCCAATGGTGGGGATGGGTTTGGAGCCCATGTGGAAGGTAAAAGCCACACCATGTGAAACAGGAAGCTAGAGAAAGCCGGGGTCAGGTTCAAGTTTCAGTACCAACCTGTTCTTCCAAGATTTGAAGGTCCCAGGAGTTACCTGGATCCCCAGGATAAGCAGTTTCCCCTAGCCCCAATGGGGTGGAGACCCTACTAGGCTCCTCCCCATGTTGGCAATTAGGAGCTCTATAGGATGTCCTGCATCCATATCCAAACCACATAGCCACAAGTCAGTCTTCCCTGGGCCTAACACAGTGGCGATCACTCAGGGCCTTCACTGTTGTTGTTTATTTGTTTTGGTTTGGAGGGTTTTTTTGTTTTGTTTTGTTTTTTGTTTTTTTTTTGTTTTGTTTTGTTTTTTTTTTGAGGTCATGCAATAGCTAAAGATAACCTTTGACTCTTGTCCCATCTCTACCTTGAAGGTGGTGAGATTATCCACCTTGGGTCTACATATTTGTTCATGTGGATTATTACTGAGAAACATATTTCTAACTCTGAGGCTTCCAGGGAAGGCTAGACAAATTGTCTAAAAGGCATGGAACAGTATTCATCAATAAGATAAATCATCTCTAATGTTCATGTTAGTGCTGGCACATGCCCAACACTTGGGAGACAGAGGCAGGCAGATCTCTGAGTTTGAGGCCAGCCTGGTCTACATAGTAAGACTCTGCCTTTAAAATAAATAAATAAATAAATAAATAAATAAATAAATAAATAAATAAAGCCTCAGCAATAACAAGAAGAGAAGGTGGTCCCATTAGCTAGATTGGGGCAGCTTGGCTGTTGGAAAATATAGAGGTTGCAATAATTTAGCACCTTCTGTATACATGGCATAGTGCTGGGTGACTTGAAGGTTACACCTGAAATCACCATCTGCAGGTTTTAGTTAGATCCTTGACCTTGAGAGAGATGGATGGTTTTTAATTTAGAGCAGATGGGAGCTACCACTTGCCATGTGCTCCCCATGACAAGGGAGCTTAGATCACTCAAGGTAACTCTTTGCTCTGCTAGCTAAGATCTGACTTGAGAAAGACCTATGTTGGAGTTGGGGATGGGGCTCAGTTGGCAGCAGTCAGGAAGCCCTGGGTTCTGTCCCCAGCACTGCATAAAGCTGGGCATGGCGGCACATCCCAGCACATAGGTGGTGAGATAAGAGGATTGGAAGTTCGGAATCATCCTCGGCTATATAGGGAGTTTGAGTTGGAGGCTAGCTTGGGTTACATGAGCCCGTCTCAAAAAAACAAAACAAGGACTGGAGATGTGGCTCAGTGGCAAAGAGCACGAACTGCGCTTGCAGAGGATCCCAGCACCCAAGTCCAGCAGTTCACAACTACCCATAATGCCAGCTCCATGGGATCCAGTGTACTCTTCTATCCTCTGAGAGTGCCTGGACATGTGTGGCACACATGCACACACACACACACACACACACACACACACACACACACCCTTTTTAAACCCACAACACAAGCAAGTCCCCCTTACTGTGAGATGCATGTTATGTCCTAGGTTAGACAAATGTTCCATAGCTCTGGTCACAGTTTCTTCTGTCTCTCATCGAACATCTGATATCAGACATGTTGTTGTCACACTGGGAGGTATCTGCTACTGGTGTCCCACGCACAGAAGCTGGAGATATTTGTACAGACCAGGCACAGAGAAGCCCCCACCACAGAGTGGCCCCTCCCCCAAGTGCTAGTGGTACTGAGATGAGAAACCCTGAGGGAGCAGACCTAGACTACAATCTTCAGGAAATGCTCTCTAGCTATGTGGCTTTAAGCGAGTTACTTGGGCTCTCTGAGCTTGGGCTGCTCTGGTTAATATAACTCATGTGTGAGAGATGCCCAGAGCTTGGCTTCTTACTCTCTGTGGTCTGGAGTGTGGAAGGAACTTTGACCCTGGGCTTGTCTCACGTGCTTGACCTGATTGGATCGTAGTGTTTGTAATGACTAAAGAGCCTGTGCCTGCTGACGGCTTTGGTCTGTATCCACCCACTGTAACTCAGAAGAATGTCACCCTGTCCGCTGTGCCCATTGGGGAAGAAGGGTCCACTGCTGCCTTTTCCCAGATCCTCACTGCATAGCCCATGACCAACTGACCAGCTCCATGCCTCCCTACCTCCTAGCAGTAAAGGAAGGGAAAGGGAAAGGAGGGAGAGGGAGGGCATGTTTTCCTGCTTCTAATATAAGGATGCCTTGCCAGAGCTCTAGGCTGCTCAGTCTCCTGGGCACTGGGCAAGGAGGGTGTGTGTATAAGCCTAAAAGGATCCGCGTCCCCTCCTCCACCCTCTCTGCAGTCCCCTGTAAGCCATGAGGCCCTAGGAGCCCTGGGCCCCTGTCTCTGCGTGTCCCCACTTTCTCTTCAGTGCCTGTGATCTGTGAGGTCAGATAGGAACCCCTGTCCCCCACATTCTCTTCAGTCCCCTGTGGGATATGAGGCCAGATGGGGGTCTCTGCTCTGTGTGTCCCCCACCCCCTTGGTAGTCTCTCTTGAGATGGGAGGCTGGATAGGGTCGTGCCTTCCATCTTCTCTCTAGTCTTTGTGGGCTGTGAGGCTGGATGAGGTCTGTGTTGGCCCTCTTGTCCCAAGCGTCTGGCCCTCTTTTAGAAACTGCTCATGGATCTGCTCTTCAAAGTGCTGGTCCAAAAGGAGGGCGAAGAATACTGATGTGTTAGTTCCAAGCTAGATCCTGTCTAAGGGCCGGATATAGCACAGATATTTCCCAGCCACTGTGACCCTGTGACCCTACAACCCTGCAGCTGCCCAGCACCTGCACTCAGAATGGTCCCCAGATGCCTGGATGTTCTGCAGTTGTTTGAACATTTTTTATTTAGGGCTGTGAGGCGTGGCGCTAGGACATTTGCCCGGGGAGGGTGAAGATGTGTGTTTGATCCCCAGTGTAGGAAAACATTTTTTTCTTTTGTTTTCTTTCATTTTTATTAGGACTACCAATAAAGTAGCTGGTCCTGAGTGGGACATGAAGTAGAGGAAATCTCTTGTGGGTCCTCTGCAGCTCTCCCTGTGTGACCACAGGCGCCAGGCCTAGAATCCATGGGCCTGTGAGGCAGCTCCTTTTCCTGGGAAGTCCCCAGCATCCCTCAAGCCTGTCCCTAAGGCTCCCCCTCCTTTCTTGGAATTGCCTCAGCCTTTCCAAGGCCAGTGCTGTTTGCTCTGCTCCCTGTGTGGCCAGTTTTTTCTGGGCTCCCAGCCGGCTCCCAGAGTTCCCCAAGGCTTTCCCACTTCCATGGAACTGCAGGCATTCCTCAGGCCTCGCTGTGTGAGCTGAGCACAGGGGTTTCTCTGCAAACGCAGATGCAAATGCTTCTTCCCCAACAGCTCCCCCCAACAGCTCCCCACTTCCAACAGCTCCCCACTTCCAAAGCTTCCCCACCAAAAACTCAGCTCCCAACAGTTTCTGTTCCCAGGCCTGCAGCTTTGCAGGGCAAAGCAGCCTTCTTGCTTGTGAGCTAGGTCAGCAGGATGTAAAAGAGCCTGACAGCAGCGAGCGTGGGCTGAATGAAGAAGCTCTCCCAGCTAAAATGCTTCACAGCACGCTGCCTAAGCACCCTGGTTTTCTTTGTTGATTTGTAAGGATTTTATTTTTTTAATTATATATGGAGGGTTATAGAGGAATCTTAAAAGGTCTAATTAATAAAATCAAACCTGAGCCAGGTATTGGAGTGAATGCTGGAAGATCAGAGAGACAGAACAAGCCACAGCTTCCTCACCTCACCAGTTCCTCTGCTGATCCTGTTTCCTCAGACTGGAAGCCTCTGTGTCCTCGTTTGAATGGGTCTCAACTGAACTGTTGCTAGAAGCCTAAAAGCTTAACCAGCCAAATGCCTAACCAGCCAAATGCTTCTAGTTTCTGGTCTTCACGCCTTATATATCTTTCCCTTTCTGCCACCACTCCCTGGGATTAAAGGCTTGCTTTCTCAGATTAAAGGTGTGTGTCTCCATGCTGGCTGTATCCTTGAACACACAGAGATCCAGCTAGCTCTGCCTCCCAAGTACTGATATTAAAGGCATGCACCACCACCGCCCAGCTTCTGCTATGGCTTGCTCTGACCCATTTTCTAGCCACCATATTTGGCTCTGTATCTAGTAGCTGTCTGTTCTCTGACCCCAGATAAATTTATTAGGGTGCACAATATTTGGGGGAATATAATACCACCACAGAGGGTAGTGTGTCCACATGAGTGCAGTGTTCTCAGAGACTGGAAGAGAACATTGGTTCCCTTGGAGCTAGAGTTACAGGTGGTTTCAACCCACCCAATGTAGTTGTTGGGAACAGAACTCTGGTCCTCTCTCTGGAAGAGCAGCACATACTCATAACCATGGAGCCGCCTCTCTAGCCCTATTTATTTATTTTTGATGGTGTAGAGAATGCCAGGCAAGTGTACTGCCACTGAGCCAGATACTGCCGCTGTTCATTCATTCATTCATCTAACATACAGTTATTTGTCTTTTTAGTTTCTGTTTCTGTGATACAAACACCCCAACAAAAGCAATTTAAGACAGAAAGGGTTTATTTTGGCTCAACAGTTCTTGCTTTCAGCTTTTGGGGGCAGGGTAAGGGGTCACAGCAGCAGGAGTTTGAAGTAGCTGAACACATTGTATCTACAGCCAAGAAGCCAAGAGCAATGAATGAGTGTGTGTTTAGATGGCTTTCTGCATTCTACACAGCCCAGGGTCCCCTACCCAGGGAATGGTGCTAACCCCTGTGGAGCTAGGCTTCCTACATTCATTAATCTAATGAATATAATCCTTCACAGGCATGCTCAGAGGCCTGTGTTTCCAGAGCAGCGGTTCTCAGCCTTCCTAATGCTGGGACCCTTTAATACAATTCCTCATGTTGCAGTGACCCCCAACCATGAAGTTATTTTCATTGCTACTTTGTAACTGCAATTTTGCTACCGTTATGAATTGTAATATAAATATCTGATATGCTGGATATCTGATAGTTGGTCCCCAAAGGGGTTGCAACCCACGGGTTGAGAACCACTGGTCTAGAGTCTGTCAGGTTGACAGTTGATACTATCATACTTTTATTGGTTTGTGGGTTTTGTTTTGTTTTTGCTAAGGATAGAGGTGAGGCTTCCCTGCATGCTAAGCAGCTTTTGTTCTTATCTTTGCATAAAAGACCTTTCACAAATACGAAGGAGAAATGGGGATGGGGAACAGAGCATGCATCAATCTCAGCACTCAAGGGATAGAGTCAGAAGGGTCAGGAGTTTAAGGTCATCTTCATCTACCTGGTGACTGGAGGCCAGCCTAGGCTATATAAGCCCCCTTTTTTAAAAAATGTATTGAACTGTATGTAGTAAGCAAATTAACATTTATATTAATTTGCTTATTACAGTACATAAAGAAATAAACACATTGACATTTTGAAGCCAGATATTGTAGTGGGTAGCCATTCCAGCTTTAACCTGGAAGTACCACCCACTTTGAGGCTTTGGTAACTGTCACACCTACAAGGCAGAGCCGAGAGAGGACCCCTGAAGACCTAAGATCCAGATGGGGGAGTTCTCTTGGTTCCTGGACCCTGAACGCTGGAGGTAGCCCAAGCAGAGTTCTCCAGAGAACACCACTGGACTGCACTACACCTTTCCCAGACCCTGTAAACTATCCCTTCACTTGTAAGTTACCCCACAAAATAAACCTCCCTTTTATCTACATGGAGTGGCCTTAATATTTTAACCAATAAGATATGGTGGCTCATACCTGCAGTTCAGCACTGGGGAGACAGAAGTAGGGGGATTGCTGCAAGTTCAAGGCCAGCTTGGTCTACATAGAGAGTTCCATGCCATTCATGCCTACACCAAGATCTTGTCTCCAAAACACAGACAGACTAAAGTAAATAATTAGGTAAATAGATAGATAAATAAACAAACATCTTATTTGTGGTGCTGGGCTGGAAGCCAAGGCCTTGATGATGCTAACTACACCTCTATCCCTGAGCTATATCCACAGTGTAAGGACCTTCCTTGTTGGGGCCTAGGCTAGATTCAGCCTATGTCTGTGTACCTCTTCCGTTCCCCCAGGATCTCATCCAATCAGGGATGCTCATAGCTACAGGTCAGTTCTCCCTGGGCAGTGACCTAAGCAAAGAAAGCATTTAGTGTTCACCAAGATTCTGGGGTCACTTCAGCAGCTGAGTAACAACTGAACCCTAAATTGGAGCCTCTGAGGTTTTCTTAACATTTCCCTGAGCGCCTCCAAACTACTGTCATACTCAAAACACCCTGTCCTCACTTCCTTCTGGGAAGAGGGTAGAGGGGAAAGCGTGGTTCTCATAGCTTGGCATCTGTCACAGAGAGAGAATGCTTTGTGAGCCCCACTGCCTCTTTCTGGCCACAATTTTATGTCAGGACCAGCAACCAGCAAAGAGGACATAGATGACAACACAAAGCTTGGGTCAATCAGGACGTGTTCAAAATAAGACTTGCACAAAGTACTGATTGCCCTGTTCTGGTTAAACTCTGGCAGGCAAACTCCACAAAATCAGAGGGTTTTGTCCAGTTTATTCACTGCTATCTCTGATATCCAGAATAATGCTAGGAATCAAACAATTACTCACTGATGGAATGTGAGGACATAGGAATGCATGAGTGAATACATGTGTCCTGAGGTTGGAGTGGGTATCCACTCGCTCCCCCCCGCCCCAGTAGCTCCCAGCCTGATCTTAGGTGATCACTGACTTTGATCTCATGTCTTTCCTCCTAGGGCGGAAGCCATCCTTAGAGGCTGCCCTTGCGCCAATGAGCCTTCCCAACATCTCCTCAGCCTTTGAAGACAAGATGTGTGAGGGGAACAGGACCGTCATGGCCAGCCCTCAGCTGCTGCCCCTGGTGGTGGTTCTAAGTAGCATCTCCCTGGTCACAGTAGGTCTCAACCTGCTGGTGCTGTATGCTGTACACAGTGAGCGTAAACTGCACACCGTGGGCAACCTGTACATTGTCAGCCTGTCGGTAGCAGACCTGATCGTAGGTGCAGTCGTCATGCCCATGAACATCCTTTATCTCATCATGACCAAGTGGTCCCTGGGCCGCCCCCTCTGCCTCTTTTGGCTTTCTATGGATTATGTGGCCAGTACAGCATCCATCTTCAGTGTCTTTATCCTGTGTATTGATCGATACCGCTCTGTCCAGCAACCCCTCCGGTACCTGAGGTATCGAACCAAGACCCGCGCGTCAGCCACCATCCTGGGGGCCTGGTTTCTCTCCTTCCTGTGGGTTATACCCATTCTTGGCTGGCATCACTTCATGCCCCCGGCCTTAGCGCTTCGGGAAGATAAGTGTGAGACAGATTTCTACAACGTCACGTGGTTCAAGATCATGACCGCCATCATCAACTTCTACCTCCCCACTGTGCTCATGCTGTGGTTCTATGTGAAGATCTACAAGGCTGTGCGGAGACACTGTCAGCACCGCCAGCTCACCAATGGCTCCCTCCCTTCCTTCTTAGAAATCAAGCTGAAGTCAGAGGATGTCAAGGAGGATACCAAGAAACCTGGGAAAGAGTCACCCTGGGGGGTCCTGAAAAGGCCATCAAGAGACACTAGTGGAGGACTAGATCAGAAGTCAACCTCCGAAGATCCCAAGAAGATAAACTCACCAACTGTTTTCAGCCAAGTGGATGATGGGGAAACAGTCACACACCACTGTTTCCATCGTGACTCCATGCAGACACAGACCATGGCTGAGGGAGGTGGCAGAGGCTCAGAGGCCATTGAACAGGCCCTGAGCCAGCCCAAAAGGGATGAGCAGAACCTGAATACTTGCCGGCGGATCAGTGAGACATCAGAGGACCAGACTTTGGTGGATCGACAGTCCTTCTCCCGGGCCACAGACTCCGACACCAGCATAGAGCCAGGGCTGGGCAGAGACAAACTGAGAAGTGGGTCAAACAGTGGCCTCGATTACATCAAGATCACCTGGAAGCGGTTCCGCTCACATTCCAGACAGTATGTGTCTGGGCTGCACTTGAACCGAGAGCGGAAGGCGGCCAAACAGTTGGGTTTTATCATGGCGGCCTTCATCCTCTGCTGGATTCCCTATTTCATCTTCTTCATGGTCATTGCCTTCTGCAACAGCTGCTGCAGCGAACCTGTGCACATGTTCACCATCTGGCTGGGCTACATCAACTCCACGCTGAACCCCCTCATCTATCCCCTGTGCAATGAGAACTTCAAGAAGACATTCAAGAAAATTCTGCACATTCGCTCCTAAGGGCACAGCAAGAGGATGCCACATAGTGGGTGGACAGCATCTGATGTCCAAGAGGGAACCAGAGGAAGAAAGCGTGGGCGTCACGAGGGCCCTGGGCGTTGGGGAATAGAATCTAAGATCTTGGCCTGAGCAGTATGGAGGCATTCCCAGGGACTATCAGAAGAAGAGCAGGTGGCGGTGGTTGGCAGGAAGATTGTACTTCGGGTAGAAAGCAGAATATTTGAAAGAAGCGACCTGGCAGAGTACGCCTGGCCTTCAGGAACTGTGGGAGTCTCAGGTGCTCATGGGAAGTCTGGCTCTCTGATGTGAGTTCCTTAGTAATCCAAGAGGGCAGTGTGTGGCAGAGTTCTTCTGGAGGGTAAGCCTGGACTCGGAGCCTTCCCAAGCAAGAGCTACGTGACTGCAGAGACCTACACACAGATGCTGTCCCCCCCCAGGGGATCACCTGGACAGGCATGGCAGCCATTCCATCTCAACCACCACTTCTCAGAACACAGCCCTTCTGAGCCTCTCCTACAGCTTGCTCCAGGGCTGTCTGCCCCACCCTGGAACCTGCCTTACCTGTGTCAGAGTTGCTAGGAAATTAGGCAGCTTGCAAGTCCATTTTTCTTAACTCCTAGTTCCTTTTGGCTCTTAAAATGGTAACAACAGCAGCAGCAGCAACAACAACAACAACACACAGTGACAAAACTGACCTCACAAGTCAGGAGGAGGAAGTGGTTTTTGAATGGTTGCATCTTAAAAGCAAAGCAAAAGGCAGGCAAGAGGCTTGTTTCACGGGAGCTCCACCAGGGGGCTCTCATGAGCAGGTCTGGTCTGTGCCGTGAGAAACTAGAAGCAGGCAGGGGAGATGAGCTTCCTGAAGTCGCCTGACATTCGTGTAAGAAGCTGGGGATAAGGATGTTGTGTGGTCCCAGCTCCTTAATGGTCCACCAGTTTTCTCCAAAAAAGAAAAAATAATAATGCATCCTGTCAAGTACTCATGGTATTCACCAAGAGAGGTGACAGTTTCTCAAGCAGCTGGCATGGAGCACATCTGTGTCCTTAGAAGGTGACCCTAGGAAGGGACAATATGGTTTCTATCTGTGAGACTGTGTGATTCACACATGCTAAGTGAATCCTTTCGAAGGCACAAGAGCACCCAGTTCTACTTACACCACACGCCCGGTTCTTATTTATATTTCAAAGTGTAATGTTAAGCCTCAATGCGTGTTGCAAGTAGGAACCCCTGTAAAAGCTGGTCTTTTGTGTCTGTGTTCCTGTGTGCATGCTTTATCTAAATGAGACGCTATTGCTTACCTGAAACAGGACATTTGGAATGACTGTTCCATGACTGCTTTGTGCCTCCTTTTCTGAGTCTCACAGGCTGAGGGAACAGGTGGAAATGAAAGCCTGACAGAGGACTTTCTGTCTGGTGTCTGCTCAAATTTACAAATGTCCTTTCAAATGACTCTGTTTTCTAGAACATTCCCCTCTCACTCTGCCTTGCATCCTGGGACACTCTCCATGCTCAGGCTCGGGGGATATTGGGGACTTTCCTGCTGGGTTTACAGGCTGCCACTGGCCAATTTTTAGAAGCTCAGAGAAGGCTGTGAGTGAGCTCCTCCCCAAGGTGCCTCAGGATGGAAGGGTACTTAGAAGGATGACTCCGCAGTGGCTAAGTGCCATCATGCGTGGGGAGAACAGCACAGACAGCAGGTGCAGAGAAATGGCCATGTAGAGAAAAGAGCTTTGACTTGGGGTCTGACAGGGACAAGATGGATCAATAAATAAAACTGTCACCTAAAGAACAAGGTGCCTGTGATTGTGCTTAGGGTTTCCTGATGTCTCCTACACAGGAAGCCTTCACTTAAAACTTAGAAACATGAAACACTGGGGCTGGAATGATGCCTCAGTGGCTAAGAGCACTGACTAATAAAGCAGAAGACGCAGGTTCAGTTACCACCTACTACATGGTGACCCACGAGAATCTATAACTCTAGTTCCAGGGGATTCAATCGTTTCTAGTCTCCTCAGGAACAAAGCACACATGTGGAACACATGTATACATGAAGGCAAACACACACACATAAAATAAATCTAAAAGGTAAAGCTGGGGCTGGAGAGATAGCATGGAAGTTAAGAACCTGGCTGCTCTTGAAGAGGATCCAGATTTGTCTTCTAGCCCCCACATGAGAGCACACACCAGTTCCAGGAGATTAGGTGCCCTTTACTGGTATCTGTGAGCACCAGATGCACACAGACTGGACATATAAATATGCAGACAAAACACTCATACACATATAAAAAGAAAAAGAAACTTAAAAAAAAAAAAGAGAGAAAAGACCAGAAGTAGAAGTATGTATATGTATTCCAGTGCAGGGGAGACAGAGACAGGAGATCTTTAGAATTCAGTAGCCAGCTCAATTAGCTGAATCAGAAAGGATCAACAAGTGATCCTGTCTCAAAAACAAAGGTAGGGACAGATAAAGGAAGACACCAACATGAATAATGGGCAACACACACACACACACACACACACACACACGTGCACAAACACAAAAACGCACACATCATCACCATCACCACCACCACCACCATCATCTTCACAGCCTCCATAAGCAACATGCCAACAGAGAGGCATATTGTCTCACAAACACAGTCTAGAAGCATAAAAAAGGTCCACAAACTAAGGTTCAATACCAAGTTCTTCCAATTGGGACTGCGGCTTTCTGGAGTATAGGCAAAGGACATGTGGCAGGGCGAGGTGGTACTGCCCTAGAGAACCATCATGGGGGTGTAGAGGGAAGCCAGGGCCACCAGATTAAGGTTAGCAGGTGAGGCTTACCAAGAACAATTCCCCCAGAACCAGCGCAGAGGCGCTTCAACTCAGGGTGGT
Source organism: Onychomys torridus (assembly GCF_903995425.1). Classification (NCBI taxonomy): domain Eukaryota; kingdom Metazoa; phylum Chordata; class Mammalia; order Rodentia; family Cricetidae; genus Onychomys; species Onychomys torridus. The sequence goes on from NC_050445.1 coordinate 104,328,739, forward strand.
CCATGGTCACTGCTGGAAATGGTGAGAGGCGGTTGGGCTCTGGAGCCTCAGGTCCTGCCTAGCACTTTGGGGTGTCTCTTGGAAGAGCTCCATGGGGTCTGACTGTGTAGAATGAGTAGCCTGGAGCCAGGGAGCCAGCCTGCCTCTTCTGAGTCCTGAGTGCTGGTTCGACAGGTATGACCCAGGCTAACTGGCGCTGTGCGCAAAGCATGTATTGATGTGTGTGTTGGGGTAGCTACCTAGGGCACACGTGCTGTAGTAGGCTATTGCTGGCGTATCTGGAGATGGCACAGGAAGTTGCTGGGTGTCCTGCACTGTGACGTCCGCCAGTGCCCTTGGAGCCTCGGTCGTATTCCTTGACCTAAAGGTGAGGCTTGCCGGACAGCAGCTTCAGCTTGGCCCTCTTCTCCTGTACTCTTGGTGTCAGATGGGTTTGGCTGACCTGCAGGTATGGAACTGAGCGAGCCAACCTTCAACATCTATGCTGATGGCCGACCTCTGCACCCTAATGCTTGCAGGGAAAGCTCTCTCACCTACTGAAGGAGCCATCTCTGCACCTGCCCACACTGATTTAGCTCCCTTCCTGAGGTTACTGAACGAACCAGGTGACATTCAATACATACAGAAATATCAACAGATGCTTTGGCTTTTCCACATGGACTTAGTCTCACCATGGGACTGGGCATGGACTGTCAAGTGTTTGTTGTCCCGCCTGGGACCAGAGTCCTATGCAGCTATCTTCCTGTCTCTAGCGCCAAGTAGTCAAATGAGGGATGCGTGCATCTCCCATCAGCTACCTAGCTTTGCTGGTTCTTTGCTAACTGGCTAGCATGCATGCCTGCTTGCTTTCTTGCTTGCCTGCTGCCTGGCCTGCTTGCTGTCTTGCTGTCTTGCTGCCTTGCTGCCTTGCTGCCTTGCTTGCATGCCTGCTAGCCCGGGGACCCAATATCTCTCTATATGCCTTTAGGGATTCAGGACACTGTCTCCTGGCACACAGGCCTGCCCGATCCCGATGTGCTTCTGGATGAAAGGTTTTGACTTTGCCCCAGACTTTACTGCAGATATAAAGTTCTGAGCTTCGTGGTGTGTTTGGCCCTATTGAAATGCTCACTGTTGAGAGCCACGTACACGTGCAGGCCCCTGCATTCCTCAGAGCATCTGTGACAGGCTCTTGGCCCCAAAACCAGACTCCCAGTGCCTCTGTGCACATCATGCAGGCTCCCCAAGTGCCTTGGCCCCCTGTGCATGCATCTCATGTCAAAGAGAGCTACATGACTATGGAGTCCCACCACCTTGTCCTTTGCCATACATATCATGCTTGTGCTATCCTCCTCCTCAAGAGAAACGTGGCACCTGCGAAAGGGACCTCACACTAGTCATCCTTCTTCTAGGATATGTTTGAGGTGCCATGATGACCAGAGCTCAGAAATGGCACACCAGGCTCACACTGCCCAAGCCGGCTTGTGTCTGGAGAAGTTTGTCTGCCTGGAGCTCAGGGGGGTTCCCAAATGCCACCAGGTTCCCACCCCTGTTGTCTATCCTATTGACGCCTCCCAGAGTCTACATTGACTCTCAGTGGTCAGAGGCCGAGGTCTCACTGTCTTCCTGCCTCCAAGGCGATTTCTCTTCCAGCTAGAACCTTTTCACCTCTCACCTTTTGGGCTTTGTGCGTCTCTGAGGCTTATGGGTAGGCTGCCTTCACTGGACCATGGCCACAACTGGAGATACAAAAGGCCCAGAGAGTGAGGTTCAATCCCAAATTCTTCCTCCTGGGACGACAGCTGTCTAGAGCCTAGGCAAAGGAGATGTGGCCAGGCAAGGTGGTACTGCCCTAGAGATCCTTCATGGGGGTGTGGACAGCAGAATGCTGGCCTGGTCTTCTGGGCAAGGATGGACAGCAGAACTAGATCCTGGCAGTTGATGCCTGTCCTCAGGTGTGGTCCTCTGTTGGGGTGGCCTCCAACGACAGGGCAATTCACAGATCCATTCAGGTGCCTTGACTCAGCCTGCTGGTAGGTTCTGAACAATCCTTTTCCCTGGAGGTCATCCCGAGAGCAGTGCTGTTGAGAGCATTGGAAGGGGCGTTCTGGACCTTGTCTGCTCTGGAGGGTACTAGCCTGTTCAGGGAGATTCCAAGTCCTTTCCAGCCTCCTGGAGGTGCTGGCCTGTGTTCTCAGCCCACGGTAGGAGGAGGCATGCAGGTCCCTGTCCGTTCCTGGCCAGACTGGTACAAATCGAGGTCTAGGACAGCCCTTGCTTCCCAGTAGGGACTTATCTCACAAACCGCAATAACAACCCCCTCCACCAAATCCGACTTCATGAAAATGAACGGAGATGAGGTCTTCCCAAATCTCCACGGGGCATTCCGGAGGCCTTCCCCCTGGTTGACAGCGAAGACTGTCATCCTGGGGTCGTCTGGAGTCCCTAGCAGGCCCGCAGCGCCTTGGTGAGAAGCCTGAGCCAGCAGCTGCAGCAGGCTGGAGTTACACCCCTCTCAGCTAGGTGCTAGGGACCCATTTATCCCAGGCGCCTCTGCGCATGCGCACTGCCTGGACCCACATTTGAAAGAGAAAGAACCGCCTTCCAGCTCAGCCAGGGGCTTGGCCACTTGGATCTAAGCCTCACACAGACCCAGGCAGATGGCTGGACCTCAGTTGAAGGGAAGCCAGGGCTACCAGATGAGGTTTAGGCAGGTGAGGCTTAGCGAGAACACCTCCCCCAGAACCAGCCCAGAGGCGCTTCAACTCAGGCTGGTCCAGGGTCACAGCTGGAAATGGTGAGAGTCACTTGGGCTCTGGAGCCTCAGGTCCTGCCTAGCACTTTGGGGTGTCTCTTGGAAGAGCTCCATGGGGTCTGACTGTGTAGAATGAGTAGCCTGGAGACAGGGAGCAAGCTTACCGCTTCCGAGTCCTGAGTGCTGGGTCGACAGGCATGAGCCATGCTGCCTGGCGCTGTGGGCAATGCCTGTACTGATGTGTGTGCTGGGGTAGCTACCTAGGGCACACGTGCTGTAGTAGGCTATTGCGGGCGTATCTGGAGGTGGCACAGGAAGATCCTGGGTGTCCTGCCCTGTGATGTCTGCCAGTGCCCTTGGAGCCTCGGTCGTATTCCTTGACCTAAAGGTGAGGCTTGCCGGACAGCAGCTTCAGCTTGGCCCTCTTCTCCTGTACTCTTGGTGTCAGATGGGTTTGGCTGACCTGCAGGTATGGAACTGAGCGAGCCAACCTTCAACATCTATGCTGATGGCCGACCTCTGCACCCTAATGCTTGCAGGGAAAGCTCTCTCACCTACTGAAGGAGCCATCTCTGCACCTGCCCACACTGATTTAGCTCCCTTCCTGAGGTTACTGAACGAACCAGGTGACATTCAATACATACAGAAATATCAACAGATGCTTTGGCTTTTCCACATGGACTTAGTCTCACCATGGGACTGGGCATGGACTGTCAAGTGTTTGTTGTCCCGCCTGGGACCAGAGTCCTATGCAGCTATCTTCCTGTCTCTAGCGCCAAGTAGTCAAATGAGGGATGCGTGCATCTCCCATCAGCTACCTAGCTTTGCTGGTTCTTTGCTAACTGGCTAGCATGCATGCCTGCTTGCTTTCTTGCTTGCCTGCTGCCTGGCCTGCTTGCTGTCTTGCTGTCTTGCTGCCTTGCTGCCTTGCTGCCTTGCTTGCATGCCTGCTAGCCCGGGGACCCAATATCTCTCTATATGCCTTTAGGGATTCAGGACACTGTCTCCTGGCACACAGGCCTGCCCGATCCCGATGTGCTTCTGGATGAAAGGTTTTGACTTTGCCCCAGACTTTACTGCAGATATAAAGTTCTGAGCTTCGTGGTGTGTTTGGCCCTATTGAAATGCTCACTGTTGAGAGCCACGTACACGTGCAGGCCCCTGCATTCCTCAGAGCATCTGTGACAGGCTCTTGGCCCCAAAACCAGACTCCCAGTGCCTCTGTGCACATCATGCAGGCTCCCCAAGTGCCTTGGCCCCCTGTGCATGCATCTCATGTCAAAGAGAGCTACATGACTATGGAGTCCCACCACCTTGTCCTTTGCCATACATATCATGCTTGTGCTATCCTCCTCCTCAAGAGAAACGTGGCACCTGCGAAAGGGACCTCACACTAGTCATCCTTCTTCTAGGATATGTTTGAGGTGCCATGATGACCAGAGCTCAGAAATGGCACACCAGGCTCACACTGCCCAAGCCGGCTTGTGTCTGGAGAAGTTTGTCTGCCTGGAGCTCAGGGGGGTTCCCAAATGCCACCAGGTTCCCACCCCTGTTGTCTATCCTATTGACGCCTCCCAGAGTCTACATTGACTCTCAGTGGTCAGAGGCCGAGGTCTCACTGTCTTCCTGCCTCCAAGGCGATTTCTCTTCCAGCTAGAACCTTTTCACCTCTCACCTTTTGGGCTTTGTGCGTCTCTGAGGCTTATGGGTAGGCTGCCTTCACTGGACCATGGCCACAACTGGAGATACAAAAGGCCCAGAGAGTGAGGTTCAATCCCAAATTCTTCCTCCTGGGACGACAGCTGTCTAGAGCCTAGGCAAAGGAGATGTGGCCAGGCAAGGTGGTACTGCCCTAGAGATCCTTCATGGGGGTGTGGACAGCAGAATGCTGGCCTGGTCTTCTGGGCAAGGATGGACAGCAGAACTAGATCCTGGCAGTTGATGCCTGTCCTCAGGTGTGGTCCTCTGTTGGGGTGGCCTCCAACGACAGGGCAATTCACAGATCCATTCAGGTGCCTTGACTCAGCCTGCAGGTAGGTTCTGAACAATCCTTTTCCCTGGAGGTCATCCCGAGAGCAGTGCTGTTGAGAGCATTGGAAGGGGCGTTCTGGACCTTGTCTGCTCTGGAGGGTACTAGCCTGTTCAGGGAGATTCCAAGTCCTTTCCAGCCTCCTGGAGGTGCTGGCCTGTGTTCTCAGCCCACGGTAGGAGGAGGCATGCAGGTCCCTGTCCGTTCCTGGCCAGCCTGGTACAGGTCGAGGTCTAGGACAGCCCAGGCTTCCCAGTGGGGACTTCTCTCACAAACCGCCACAACAACGCATTCCACCAAATCAGACTTCATGAAAATGAACGGAGACGAGGTCTTCCCAAATCTCCACGGGGCATTCCGGAGGCCTTCCCCCTGGTTGACAGCGAAGACTGTCATCCTGGGGTCGTCTGGAGTCCCTAGCAGGCCCGCAGCGCCTTGGTGAGAAGCCTGAGCCAGCAGCTGCAGCAGGCTGGAGTTACACCCCTCTCAGCTAGGTGCTAGGGACCCATTTATCCCAGGCGCCTCTGCGCATGCGCACTGCCTGGACCCACATTTGAAAGAGAAAGAACCGCCTTCCAGCTCAGCCAGGGGCTTGGCCACTTGGATCTAAGCCTCACACAGACCCAGGCAGATGGCTGGACCTCAGTTGAAGGGAAGCCAGGGCTACCAGATGAGGTTTAGGCAGGTGAGGCTTAGCGAGAACACCTCCCCCAGAACCAGCCCAGAGGCACTTCAACTCAGGCTGGTCCATGGTCACTGCTGTAAATGGTGAGAGTCGCTTGGGCTCTGGAGCCTCAGGTCCTGCCTAGCACTTTGGGGTGTCTCTTGGAAGAGCTCCATGGGGTCTGACTGTGTAGAATGAGTAGCCTGGAGACAGGGAGCAAGCTTACCGCTTCCGAGTCCTGAGTGCTGGGTCGACAGGCATGAGCCATGCTGCCTGGCGCTGTGGGCAATGCCTGTACTGATGTGTGTGCTGGGGTAGCTACCTAGGGCACACGTGCTGTAGTAGGCTATTGCGGGCGTATCTGGAGGTGGCACAGGAAGATCCTGGGTGTCCTGCCCTGTGATGTCTGCCAGTGCCCTTGGAGCCTCGGTCGTATTCCTTGACCTAAAGGTGAGGCTTGCCGGACAGCAGCTTCAGCTTGGCCCTCTTCTCCTGTACTCTTGGTGTCAGATGGGTTTGGCTGACCTGCAGGTATGGAACTGAGCGAGCCAACCTTCAACATCTATGCTGATGGCCGACCTCTGCACCCTAATGCTTGCAGGGAAAGCTCTCTCACCTACTGAAGGAGCCATCTCTGCACCTGCCCACACTGATTTAGCTCCCTTCCTGAGGTTACTGAACGAACCAGGTGACATTCAATACATACAGAAATATCAACAGATGCTTTGGCTTTTCCACATGGACTTAGTCTCACCATGGGACTGGGCATGGACTGTCAAGTGTTTGTTGTCCCGCCTGGGACCAGAGTCCTATGCAGCTATCTTCCTGTCTCTAGCGCCAAGTAGTCAAATGAGGGATGCGTGCATCTCCCATCAGCTACCTAGCTTTGCTGGTTCTTTGCTAACTGGCTAGCATGCATGCCTGCTTGCTTTCTTGCTTGCCTGCTGCCTGGCCTGCTTGCTGTCTTGCTGTCTTGCTGCCTTGCTGCCTTGCTGCCTTGCTTGCATGCCTGCTAGCCCGGGGACCCAATATCTCTCTATATGCCTTTAGGGATTCAGGACACTGTCTCCTGGCACACAGGCCTGCCCGATCCCGATGTGCTTCTGGATGAAAGGTTTTGACTTTGCCCCAGACTTTACTGCAGATATAAAGTTCTGAGCTTCGTGGTGTGTTTGGCCCTATTGAAATGCTCACTGTTGAGAGCCACGTACACGTGCAGGCCCCTGCATTCCTCAGAGCATCTGTGACAGGCTCTTGGCCCCAAAACCAGACTCCCAGTGCCTCTGTGCACATCATGCAGGCTCCCCAAGTGCCTTGGCCCCCTGTGCATGCATCTCATGTCAAAGAGAGCTACATGACTATGGAGTCCCACCACCTTGTCCTTTGCCATACATATCATGCTTGTGCTATCCTCCTCCTCAAGAGAAACGTGGCACCTGCGAAAGGGACCTCACACTAGTCATCCTTCTTCTAGGATATGTTTGAGGTGCCATGATGACCAGAGCTCAGAAATGGCACACCAGGCTCACACTGCCCAAGCCGGCTTGTGTCTGGAGAAGTTTGTCTGCCTGGAGCTCAGGGGGGTTCCCAAATGCCACCAGGTTCCCACCCCTGTTGTCTATCCTATTGACGCCTCCCAGAGTCTACATTGACTCTCAGTGGTCAGAGGCCGAGGTCTCACTGTCTTCCTGCCTCCAAGGCGATTTCTCTTCCAGCTAGAACCTTTTCACCTCTCACCTTTTGGGCTTTGTGCGTCTCTGAGGCTTATGGGTAGGCTGCCTTCACTGGACCATGGCCACAACTGGAGATACAAAAGGCCCAGAGAGTGAGGTTCAATCCCAAATTCTTCCTCCTGGGACGACAGCTGTCTAGAGCCTAGGCAAAGGAGATGTGGCCAGGCAAGGTGGTACTGCCCTAGAGATCCTTCATGGGGGTGTGGACAGCAGAATGCTGGCCTGGTCTTCTGGGCAAGGATGGACAGCAGAACTAGATCCTGGCAGTTGATGCCTGTCCTCAGGTGTGGTCCTCTGTTGGGGTGGCCTCCAACGACAGGGCAATTCACAGATCCATTCAGGTGCCTTGACTCAGCCTGCTGGTAGGTTCTGAACAATCCTTTTCCCTGGAGGTCATCCCGAGAGCAGTGCTGTTGAGAGCATTGGAAGGGGCGTTCTGGACCTTGTCTGCTCTGGAGGGTACTAGCCTGTTCAGGGAGATTCCAAGTCCTTTCCAGCCTCCTGGAGGTGCTGGCCTGTGTTCTCAGCCCACGGTAGGAGGAGGCATGCAGGTCCCTGTCCGTTCCTGGCCAGCCTGGTACAGGTCGAGGTCTAGGACAGCCCAGGCTTCCCAGTGGGGACTTCTCTCACAAACCGCCACAACAACGCCCTCCACCAAATCCGACTTCATGAAAATGAACGGAGACGAGGTCTTCCCAAATCTCCACGGGGCATTCCGGAGGCCTTCCCCCTGGTTGACAGCGAAGACTGTCATCCTGGGGTCGTCTGGAGTCCCTAGCAGGCCCGCAGCGCCTTGGTGAGAAGCCTGAGCCAGCAGCTGCAGCAGGCTGGAGTTACACCCCTCTCAGCTAGGTGCTAGGGACCCATTTATCCCAGGCGCCTCTGCGCATGCGCACTGCCTGGACCCACATTTGAAAGAGAAAGAACCGCCTTCCAGCTCAGCCAGGGGCTTGGCCACTTGGATCTAAGCCTCACACAGACCCAGGCAGATGGCTGGACCTCAGTTGAAGGGAAGCCAGGGCTACCAGATGAGGTTTAGGCAGGTGAGGCTTAGCGAGAACACCTCCCCCAGAACCAGCCCAGAGGCGCTTCAACTCAGGCTGGTCCATGGTCACTGCTGTAAATGGTGAGAGGCGGTTGGGCTCTGGAGCCTCAGGTCCAGCCTAGCACTTTGGGGTGTCTCTTGGAAGAGCTCCATGGGGTCTGACTGTGTAGAATGAGTAGCCTGGGGACAGGGAGCAAGCTTACCGCTTCTGAATCCTGAGTGCTGGATCGACAGGCATGAGCCATGCTGCCTGGCGCTGTGCGCAATGCCTGTACTGATGTGTGTGCTGGGGTAGCTACCTAGGGCACACGTGCTGTAGTAGGCTATTGCGGGCGTATCTGGAGGTGGCACAGGAAGATCCTGGGTGTCCTGCCCTGTGATGTCTGCCAGTGCCCTTGGAGCCTCGGTCGTATTCCCTGACCTAAAGGTGAGGCTTGCCGGACAGCAGCTTCAGCTTGGCCCTCTTCTCCTATAGTCTTGGTGTCAGACTGGTTTGGCTGACCTGCAGGCACGGAACTGCGCGAGCCAACCTTCAACATCTATGCTGATGGCCGACCTCTGCACCCTAATGCTTGCAGGGAAAGCTCTCTCACCTACTGAAGGAGCCATCTCTGCACCTGCCCACACTGATTTAGGACCCTTCCTGATGTTACCGAAGGAACCAGGTGACATTCAATGCATACAGAAATATCGACAGATGCTTTGGCTTTTCCTCATGGACTTAGTCTCACCATGTCACTGTGCACGGATTGTCAAGTGTTTTTGTCCCACCTGGGACCAGAGTCATATGCATCTATCTTCCTGTCTCCAGGGGCAAGTATACAAATGAGGGATGCGTGCATCTCCCATCAGCTACCTAGCTTTGCTGGTTCTTTGCTAACTGGCTAGCATGCCTGCCTGCTTCCTTTCTTGCTTGCCTGCTGCCTGGTCTGCTTGCTTGCCTGCTGCCTGGCCTGCTTGCTGCCTTGCTGCCTTGCTGCCTTGCTGCCTTCCTTGCGTGCCTGCTAGTCAGGGGACCCGCTATCTCTCTATCTCCCTTTAGGGATTCAGGACACTGTCTCATGGCACACAGGCCTGCCTGATCCCGATGTGCTTCTGGATGAAAGGTTTTGACTTTGCCCCAGACTTTACTCCAGATATAAAGTTCTGAGCTTCATGATGTGTTTGGCCATATTGAAATGCTCACTGTTGAGAGCCACGTACACATGCAGGCCCATGCATTCCTCAGAGCATCTGTGACAGGCTCTTGGCCCTAAAACCAGACTCCCAGTGTCTCTGTGAATATCATGCAGGCTCCCCAATTGCCTTGGCACCCTGTGTATGCGTCTCATGTCAAAGAGAGCTAAATGATTATGGAATCACACTACCTTGTCCTTTAACATGCATATCATGCTTGTGCTATCCTCCTCCTCCAGAGAAACGTGGCACCTGGGAAAGGGAACTCACACTAATCATCCTTCTTCTAGGACATGTTTGAGGTGCCATGATGTCCAGGGCTCAGAAATGGCACACCAGCCTCACACTGCCCAAGCCGGATTGTGTCTTGAGAATTTTGTCTGCTTGGAGCTCAGGGGCTTTCCCAAATGCCACCAGGTTCCCACCCCTGTTGTCTATCCTGTTGACGCCTCCCAGAGTCTACATTGACTCTCAGTGGTCAGAGGCCGAGTTCTCACTGTCTTCCTGCCTCCATGGCCAATTCTCTTCCAGCTAGAACCTTTTCACGTCTCACCTTTTGGGCTTTGTGCATCTCTGAGACTTATGGGTAGGCTGCCTTCACGGGACCCTTGGAGAAAACTGGAGATAAAAAAGCCCAGAGAGTGAGGTTCAATCCTAAGATCTTCCTCTTGGGATGACAGCTGTCTAGAGCCTAGCCAAAGGAGATGTGGCCAGGCAAGGTGGAACTACCCTAGAGAGCCTTAGTGGGGGTGTGGACAGCAGAATGCTGGCCTGGACTTCTGGGCAAGGATGGACTGCAGAACTAGATCCTGGCAGTTGAAGCCTGTCCTCAGGTGTGGTCCTGAGTTGGGGCGCTGTGCAACGACGGGGCAATTCACAGATCCATTCCAGGTGCCTGGTCTCAGCCTGCTGGTAGGTTCTGAACAATCATTTTCCCAGGAGGTCATCCCGAGAGCAGTGCTGTTGAGAGCATTGGAAAGGGGCATTCTGGACCTTGTCTGCTCTGGAGAGTACTAGCACGTTTACGGAGATTCCGAGTCCTTTCCAGCCTCCTGGAGGTGCTGGCCTGTGTTCTCAGCCCAAGGTAGGAGGAAGCATACAGGTCCCTGTCCGTTCCAGGCCAGCCTGGTACAGGTCGAGGTCTAGGACAGCCCTAGCTTCCCAGTGGGGACTTCTCTCACAAACCGCCACAACAACGCCCTCCACCAAATCCGACTTCATGAAAATGAACGGAGACGAGGTCTTCCCAAATCTCCACGGGGCATTCCGGAGGCCTTCCCCCTGGTTGACAGTGAAGACTGTCATCCTGGGGTCCTCTGGAGTCCCTAGCAGGCCCGCAGCGCCTTGGTGAGAAGCCTGAGCCAGCAGCTGCAGCAGGCTGGAGTTACACCCCTCTCAGCTAGGTGCTAGGGACCCATTTTTCCCAGGCGCCTCTGCGCATGCGCACTGCCTGGACCCACATTTGAAAGAGAAAGAACCGCCTTCCAGCTCAGCCAGGGGCTTGGCCACTTGGATCTAAGCCTCACACAGACCCAGGCAGATGGCTGGACCTCAGTTGAAGGGAAGCCAGGGCTACCAGATGAGGTTTAGGCAGGTGAGGCTTAGCGAGAACACCTCCCCCAGAACCAGCCCAGAGGCGCTTCAACTCAGGCTGGTCCATGGTCACTGCTGTAAATGGTGAGAGGCGGTTGGGCTCTGGAGCCTCAGGTCCAGCCTAGCACTTTGGGGTGTCTCTTGGAAGAGCTCCATGGGGTCTGACTGTGTAGAATGAG